>NW_027413640.1:1817500-2145833 GCF_048544455.1 Silene latifolia
GCGTCACTACTGGTTTTGCGGTCCTCATTCGCTTTGTGAGGGCCATGGTTCGTCCGGAGTTGATGAAGAAGGGGACTTCTCCTGCTGCTGTTGGCCCTGGACTGCTGTTGGAGGTATAAACCTTCATCTTATTTCATGAAAGATCATTTCCTTTTCTTATCGAACCACAAAAGATCATTGTTGACCATCTCGTTTTATAGGCATGGGTGTATCCTATTTTCTGGGCCTCGCGCCCAAGAGGACGTAGCCGGTGGAGAGGGCCTATCATGTTGTAAGGGATTGGGTGATGTGCCGTACGAGGAGCCGGCGTTCCTTCCACGACGTCTGTCGACGGGAGGTGAACGCTTTTTAGTTGGATGGCGTGAGTACTTCTCCTTGCGTTGTTTGTCTTTCTTCTTTACTTTTTTGAACTGATCATAAGAATGACCCTTCGTTTGCTTTTCTTAGTGGGTGCCTAGGCCTTGGGCGGACTACGCTCGTGCTCCTTCCTTTGTCGGACTCCAGTGGGATCTTGATTTTCTGGTGGAGGGTGGATGTTACCGCTTTGGAAGCGTGAATCCAAGGTCTTCCAAGAAGTATGTTGAAGGATGCTTCGATGTGCACTATTTGGAAGTTAAACTTTTGCTCAGTCGGCCCTTTGGCTATGGTAAGGTTGACTAGTCCTACGACTTTTCGTCGGGTCCAATCTGACTCTTTCATGCCTAACTTGTATGCTGTTTTCAATGGTATGACGTTGACTGCCGAGCCATCATCTACCAAGGTCATTGGCACATTCTTCTTTAAGCAAATGACAGTAATGTATAGAGCCAAGTTGTGACTAGCGCCAAAAGGTGGCAAATCTTCATCCGAGAAACTAACTGGGTTACTTAGCTTAGTTAAATCTTGGAAGACTAAGTTGACTACGTACCACCAAGTTGATTAGAAGAGTTGTTATCTTAGCTTAGTTGTGACTAGCGCCAAAAGGTGGCAAATCTTCATCCACACGCTATTAAGATTATCTAGCACATGTTTTTTTCGTTTAACATGCATAAACCTTAGATGAGACTTTAGGATTTAGACCATTTTTTTTCTTGGGTCGATCTTAAGGTAGGAAAATGACGTCCACTGTGTCTAGTTTAAATACCAAGATCGTTTCGCCAAGGTTAGCGACTGCTTACTTGTCATATTACATAGTGTGTATGGTGGGTTTGCCGTCCCCTAACATGGTGGGATCATTGGCATGGACCTACTTTAGAAGATCGACCGAGACTTAGCAGAGTCTAATCTCATGCATAGCATCCATAATATGCGAATGACTAATTGCTTTTTTATTTCCGAGTCGTAGTTTTCAAATTTTCTATTCGAAATTTTGGACTCTTTTCATCATCTCATTTCCGAAAATTTGAAGTCAATTTCACAGTTTATTTTTGAAATTTAAGTCCTTATTTTACCCATGATTTTCCAAATATTTGAACTCCGTTTTCAATCCCAAACATTTGAACTTACTATCTTTTGAAAAAGAATTTTTCAGCCCAAAGTGATGTTTTAAGTCGTTATGCTGCCCGTTTCAAATCTCGTTTCAAATATCCATTTTCAAATCAAACTGTAGACGCGGGCCCACGGGGTTCGCTTGGGAAAACAAGCTTTTGCATTTGTGGAGTCCTCACCAATTTATTGTGGAAAATTGGAAACCGTTCGAATACCCCGTGTCATGTCAAGACACAAAGTAGTGACATGAACACCAAGAACTCGTTAACCTTAACATTCTATGTCTAGAATGACTCTCGTGGATGCCAATGAACACGGATGTTCATAGAGATCTGGAGTAAGGGGTGAGGGTACGTATTAAGAAGATCTTTTGATCGAACACCTAATCCTGCCCGCCTCGATAGCGGCCTCTACTAATGATTAGGGAAATCGTCTATATTTGATATGTTGTCGGTTATACGCATGCAATGCAACATCCATTAGATTAATCCTAGCATGTGAGAATTAACTAAGTCGGTAAACACGTAGTTTAACATGCATTAATGTGGAGGTAGAAATTTAGGTTAATTTCATGTGAAGGCATACAAACAATAAATAATAAAGAATAGAATAAAAATAGAATAATTAAAATAATTACAACCGGTTAATTGATTTACCTCGAAAATACGTTTAAAACGGATGATTTGAGAAAAAAAAGAGAAAACAAATTAACGAACAGATTAATGGGTGATATTACGAGTAATAGTTAATTAATACGTAAGCTAACGAATTAGGTCAAAGCAACAACGGAAGTTCAGGGGCAGAATTCAACCCGGAACAGGCGCAGCTGAGCTGCGTCCTTTGGAAGAGGCGCAGTGCTCACCGCGTCTGTTCCTTAGGTGAATTCTGGCTGTGAAGCCGGAATTGCATATCGTTAATATTCATTGGTAATTTAATGATTAATTATTGATATTTGACTCGGATAGAAGTGGTTTAATGGATTATTTACATGCAAATTGGTCATAAAAACGGTAAAACATGAGATGAAACTAATTAGAACAAATGAATTACAAGATTAATTACATGGTTAATTACAACTTAAACAAACTAATTAGGTCAAATTAATGCTAAACTATTGACGTTGACGACGATAAACAGACTAAAAATATACAAAGAATGAATTCCAGAGACTTGATATGGATGAATCGAATATCTAAACCCGGATTTGATTTTATGACGAAAACCCGCAAATATGAATTACTTGGAATTTAAGTCGGGAATTTAAAGGTGATAAATCATTAATAAATTATATGCTAAAATTATCATGCCAATGAAATAAGAACAAACAAAGACGAAGTAAAAATAAAAAGACGAATTAAACAAAAGACGAAGGAAGAAAAAGAAAAGCAGGAACTGCGGCAGCCTCAGGAAGAGGCACAGCAGGTGCTGCGTCCCTTCGAAGAGGCGCAACAGTTGCTGCATTCCTTCTCGACATCTGTCTCCCGTTAATCCGTAAAAAGGCTTTGAATAAAGGTTTTATAAATCGGTTTTGAATATATTTTCGACGTAAATCTTACAATAATGATTACAAAAACAAAATACAATAGTAAAAGATGGGATTTACACCCTCAGACTTACATGTTTGACGAAACGAGATTAATTAAGTTAACGTTTAGTGATACTCGACTCGAATGTACGACGAAAGTGCCCTCTAAGAGGAAATTAAACAAAGTTGATTGAGTTGATTGATGTGGAGTTGGTCAAATTGGTCGGTCATGCAAAACGAGGCTGGTACTCAGAAGGATCCGAGCTTACGTGGTCGAAAGTTCAAACACGTAGACGCCAAAAAGCAAGAGCGTGGTCTTAGAATGCAAAGGGAGAAGAGAAGGGCGGACACTCGCGTGAGAAATATGAGGAACGACGGTCTCTATTTATACTAATCACACGAAAGAATTAGGGTTTCGGTAAAACTTTGGAAGTAAATCTCGAAAAGATTTTAAAATACGCAGAAAGGAGCTGGGGAAGAGGCGCAGCAACCACTGCGTCTTTTGGAAGAGGCGCAACACCTGCTGCGTCCTTTCCCCAAAGGTTTCCTCCTGCGGAAGAAAGATTTTCCGCGTTTCTATTATGGAATTGCGGTTGATCATAATTTCCTTATTATTTAAAATATAATTTCGGGATATAATTTACCAAAAGATTAAAAGATTGAAAATATGGAATAGAAATATCCGGAACATTCCAGAATATTCTGACTCGGCATTTTTAACGGTTATTAGAAAATGAAGACGGTTTTTGACCCGGACTCCAAATGTACTCTAATTACTGTCAAAACGACCGTGACGGCGCATAGATGACGACCAAGGGGTAGACACAAGTATTTGAGCTATTACTTGACGATAAACTTACGAATTGTCATAAATCGTTTCGTGTACCAAACATGCGGCCCAATCATCACCGGGTGGCTTGCGGGAGGTGCAGAAATGAGGTATCTACATAGCCCTCACTTTGACTGAGGCTTGGACAAGGCGAAGGGCAATGTATAGCCATCAGGTCAATCGAAGATTACAACCTGACGACTATGGCGACACGAGGCGGCTCAAGGGGTCTGAGCCAAGGACCTGTCGTTGGGAACATTTTAGAGTCTGTCGACTATCGGGGAGAGTCGTTTAAAGTCTATTAGACTACGTAAGGAGGCTCGCCAGCCATAAGGAGAGACCATACCTGAGATTCCTTGAGACTCCTTACTCTGTCGGACTTCAAGGGGAAACAAAACGTAATATCAAAGGGCAGCAGGACGTCTGTAGAAACTGCTGGGAGAAATTTGCTTGGGTCGGTCTTCAAACAAACTTAGGTAAAACTTGAGATTGAGGTTGAACTCCACGTGTTGAGAGGGAAAATTGGCTGTCTTGAACTCTCTCTGGGAGAACATAATTGAGGTATGTCAATACACCTGTTAGAGAATATTCGCTCGTTGTGGCAAGCGAGGTCTTGATAAAGTACTGCGATGGTTCGCAGCCTGCTCGAAAATACGGGTCCGAACGAAGAATAAACATTAAATGGACCAAATATACGATATATGGTGTTGAGGAAGAGGCGCACCAAAGATGGGCCCACAAATAACGAACTTATTACGAATTTTCGAAAATTGATTTGGAGGGAAGCTGAGGAAGAGGTACAGCAAGAGCCGTGACTCTTAGAAGAGGCGCAGCACCTGCTGCGTCCTTTCCTGGGCTTGTCTCTGTCCGAGTAAAAACAAGACAGAGGACGTGTTTTGTTTCATAATAACAAAACACAAATCATCAAAACTCTCTCAAATTCCAACCATTTTCCATCAAAATTTGATCAAGATCTTGCATTTGCCATGACTAATAGAGGTATGTGTTCTATTTTTGCATTAAACTTCCGTATTTGCGCAATTTGGATCGACAAATTAGGGTTTCCAACCCTAAATGTCGAAAAATTTGGGGCTTTTCCCCCCAAATGATTTTGCTTTGTAAAATTGACCTTGTAAATGGACAATTGGTATTATAAGGATCATAACCATGTATTCATTTCAAATTTTCATCGAGTATTGAACATTTGAGTGAAATTGTGACGGTCTCACGGCTGAGTCGTAAATTGCTTCGAAAATAGCCTTAGGATTGCCCATTTGTGACAAAAATTGATATTCGGAATCATTGTGTGATGGGTAAACTTCCTACCATCTCGGAATTTTGATTTATGACGGCTTTTTCAGGACACTTTTCTAGGGCATAATCACCGTTATAACGAAATATTGTCGAAATTCCGACTCGAACGCATGACTAGGCTTGAATTTAGGCTCGACTTGACCCATATTACCACATGAGCGGTCGGGTTTCGGGATAAAATGGCTAATGATAGCGAGAAAAGAGCGATTTTGGAGCTTGAAAGCTTGAAAACCCCTTAACTAAGGCTCGCCGTCACTCGACGTAGCCTAATTCACTTTAATTTTGCAGGTGACAAGGCTTTCTACGTCAGGGAGGGATCCCATGGACATGGACACTGTTCTTGACCCTTCTCTTACGCTCGAGGAGGCGTTAGAGGAGGCTTTTGCTGCTGCGGCGGCGGCGGTTGAGGACGAGGTCGTCGAGGAGGAGGCTGTTGAGGAGGAGGCCCCGAGGCGGGCTTACGTCAGACGAGGTGGTCGTCAGCTGAGGGGAGCATCAGAGTGGGCTGAGAGATGGGATAGCCGACATCTCATCTGGGCAGCGAAGAGTCACCTGTCCTACAGGACGGTGAAGAGCTTGGTAAATTGAATTCTTCATTTTCTAATTTACCTTCTTTTGTCCTTCATTTGCTATTCCTTTCCTTTCTGACCTGAGTGGCCTAGGTCATTGGGACTGGGTCACTCCTGGTTTTGCGGTCTTCACCCGCTACATGAGGGCCATAATTCGTCCTGAGTTGGTAGAGAAGGGGACTTTTCCTGCCATTGTTGGTCCTGGACTGCTACTGGAGGTATGAACCTTCATTTTGTATCATGATAGATCATTTCCTTTCCTTATCGAATCACGAAAGATCGTTATTAATTATCTTATTTTGCAGGCGTGGGTGTACTCCTACTTTCCGAGCTTCGCGCCCAAGAGGACGGAGCCGGGGGAGAGAGCTTATCCCGTGGTGAGGGATTGGGTGATGTGTCGCAGGAAGAGCCAGCGTTCCTCTCACGACGTCTGTCGACGGGACGTGAACGCCATGTAGCTGAGCGGCATGATTATCACTTTCCTTTATTTGCTTTCTTATCGCTTCCTTTTAGATATGATCATAAGAAGGACCCCTTGTTTGCTTATCTTAGTGGGTGCCCAGGCCTTGGGCGGACTACACTGGCGTCTCTCCTTTTGTGGTTGAGGTCCTTCGACCTAGGGACTCGAGCCGGTTGCTGCTAAGGACGTCGATGGGTCACGTGTGGTACTTGGGCGAGCGTTTGACTCGCCAGTGCTCTCGGCATGTCTTTACGGTTCCCATCGATGCTCCTCAAACGATGTTTAGGGAGCTTTCCGATGTTGAGAGGGAGGCTGACTTAGCAGACGTTGGTGGCAACGCCCTCCTTCTTCCTGACGAGGACTACTCCGCATTCCTCTACCGGAAGTTGGCGTAATGGCCGGTCGTGGTAAGTGATTCACTTTCCTTGCCGAGTTAATTTGAAAAATGATGAATGATCATCGATTAATGGAAACCATTTGGATTTTGCAGGAGGTTGAGGCGGCGGGCGTCGAGCCCCAGCATACCCCGAGACCCTCGAGTACACTGATGCAGCGGGGATGACGATGATCTCCGAGCTTCGCGACTTTGGCGAGGCGGTGACAGATGCTGGCCTGGACGAGTGGCAGCATCTGATTCGGAGGGTAAGTTCCCCAACTTATTTTGTATAAGAATAAATTTGTTTAATTTTGTCCAATCATTGAGAAACTTGGTTTATTGAAATACAGGTAGCGCCATCTCGGTTCATGGCTTTGTGGAGGGTGGCCAACTGGCTACGGGCTATTGCCGTCGAGGCACTTGCTGGCGGTCGAGGACGTCAGGTATGAACCTTTCGTTTACTTCATTTTCAATTTTCTAACTTTCTTTGTGTTTGAAATGATTGACATGAGCTAATTCTTGTCATTTGCAGAGGGAGCGCGACCTGGAGCGTGAGCTAGCGCAGTCCCGGGAGGAGACAGCTCGCCTGCTGAGGGAGTTGGAGGTCTGTGACGCCGAGATCGCTGCTCTCGAGGCGAGAGTTACTCAGCTAGGCGGTGATCAACAGTAGTTGTTCTTGTTTTTGGTTGTTTTTGTTGTTGGCTGTACCACACAAACTTTTGTACATTTTAGGACTTTTATTTTGAACTTTCAAACTTTGTTTCGGGAACGAGCCCCCAGTTTGTTGTACATATGTCCTTTTGGTTGTATATATGACGGCCTGAGTGCCTTTGCTACTGGGTTGCCTTGTTCGTACCTGCAGGTTAGCTTTGAACAGGTTTGGTAGATGACGGTTTATGCCATCATGCTGCCAAAATTTACATAGAAATTGCACATAAAACATGTATTTGTACACATGGCCTAAATTAGCGCAAGACAAAGACTCGAAAAAAATGCAAAAAATTTGCCAAAAATGACCGGACGGTAGGGAAGGCTACCCCCTAAAAAAATGAAAATAGAAACATATAAGTTTGAAATGTAATATGAAACGGGAGTGAAATGATTTCCCCAAAAAGAGAAATAAAAAGAAATGGGTAAGTTTGAAAATAAATAGTTAAATTGGTGAAATGATTCCCCAAAAAATAAAAAATAAAAAAGAAATGGGTAAGTGTGAAAATAAATAGTTAAATTGGTGAAATGATTCCACAAAAAAGAAAAATAAAAAGAAATGGGTAAGTGTGCTTGCTTGACGAAAATGCCGACTTCGCCTTAAAAAGCGTGCCCGTATGATTAGGAAACTCGAAATATGGTAATTCGACGGGATTACCAAAAATAATAACCCATATGAATAGGAAATTATGCTTAAGGAATTAGGAAAGACCCAACGCGGAAAATCATAGAAATATCTCTAGGGAAGAGACGCAGCATGAGCTGCGTCCTTTTGAAGGGGCGCAGCACGTGCTGCGCCCTTTCCCCAGTGTGTCCGTTCTGACAGATTTTAGGAAATAACTTTTAGTATAAATATAGACGTCGATGGAGGTTTTATTCACATAATTCTTCCGTCTATTACATAAAACGCTCTAATTAATCATACAACATGGATGCCCTAGAAATCCGTCTCAAAGAATGGAAAAATGAATTCACAAATGTGGAGAAACATGATATGGGTGCCTACAACTTTGGATCGATTTTGAGCTTGAAATTGGTTAAGGTGGTTAAACCATTCTTGGATGCTTGTCTCGAGTATTGGAACCCTAATTTCCACGTGTTTGCCTTCCCTGGAGGAGATATCTGTCCGTTTCCCGAAGAAATTGCTGCAATTGGTGGATGGGACCCAGAACGTATGCCTGCTATTCCCTCTACTACTCAAGGGTATAAAAATAAATTTAGGGATTTGCTTGGATTGACAAGAGCCGAGGTTGACCGTCTTGTGACCTGAAAAGGAGTCCGAATGCTTTATTTCATCGATCGGTTCATAAATAGGGCAGACCCTTCTATCTCCTATGTTGCGAGGCGCAGGGCATTTGGGTTTTGCCTATTACATGGTTATGTCCTCCAAGGGCATTTTGATGAGGAGATGAGAGGTGATCCTCGCTATCTGAGCTTAGTTGAACAAATGGAGCTGCGCAGGAGCCCAGATTGCCTATGTTACGGAGAGATCCAATTGGGATTGGATAACAGGAAAGTCAACCGCGACCTTCCCTATTTAGGAAGTCCCATCATTTTGCATGTAAAAGAACATAACCCCTTTTTTTGCTTCGTTTTTTTCTTTTTGTTTTTTTTTTTTTTTTTTTTTGTTCTTTTGGATACTAATACCTGCTTTGGTAGGTTTGGCTTATGGAGCGTCTGCGGTTGATCGAGCCCCCAGTTAATGTTCCTACTTACTATGGTCGCTCGATTGCCATGAGGACCAGGCTTTATATGGTGGACTTCACTCGAGTCTGCAACTATTGGGAGAACAAGTTGAAGAATGAGGATGGTCCCTTGATCAGATGGATCGTACCATGGTGGCATCTCAAGTCTGTCACTGGAGTATCGTCTGTGGATCCTACTCGATCAGTGCGCATTCCTGGCTTGGAATTCATGATATGCATCTTCCCAGAGAGACTGATGAGGCAGGTTGGCTTGAAGCAGATGATTCCCAAACTTGATACTGTTCCTCAGACTGTCGTGGCACTTACTACCGAGAGTCGAAAAGAGTGGGCACTCAAATGGGCTCAGAGAAACATGTGGTTCCTAAATGCTTCTGTTAGCGCATTATGGGTATCGGATTCCTACTTGCAGTGGAGGAAGGCGACTACTCCTGAGGAGCGCGAGAGGCTAAGGAAGCGCGAGCCTGTTGATTACAAGGTTCGTGATGTAGAAAAGGAGAAAGAGAAGTACTTGACCGAGGGAGAGGAAGAAGCCGGATTCCGAGTTGTTCATCCGTCGAAGAAATCGAAGACCTCTCCTGTCGTCGAAAAGGTGGTTGATAGGAATGGCAAGACTAGACCGCGAGAGAGACCGTTGGTGATTAGGTCTGTGATAGAGCAGGAGCGCCCGGCTCGTGGTCGAGATAAGAAATGTGACAAAAATGACAAAGGCAAGGGGAAGATGGAAGAATAGCTTAAGTCCTAGTATTATATATTATTATTATTATTATTATTATTATTATTATTATTATTATTATTATTATTATTATTATTATTATTATTATTATTATTATTATTATTATTATTATTATTATTATTATTATTATTATTATTATTATTATTATTATTATTATTATTATTATTATTATTATTATTATTATTATTATTATTATTATTATTATTATTATTATTATTATTATTATTATTATTATTATTATTATTATTATTATTATTATTATTATTATTATTATTATTATTATTATTATTATTATTATTATTATTATTATTATTATTATTATTATTATTATTATTATTATTATTATTATTATTATTATTATTATTATTATTATTATTATTATTATTATTATTATTATTATTATTATTATTATTATTATTATTATTATTATTATTATTATTATTATTATTATTATTATTATTATTATTATTATTATTATTATTATTATTATTATTATTATTATTATTATTATTATTATTATTTGTAATAAAATGGTGGGGTTTTTAGAATCCTAACCTATTTATTTTAGCATTATTTTTATTATGTGGCGTATTATTATCATTATGAAAGGAAATGAATAAAAGATTAATTGTTATGAAACCGTTGTGATTTTCTTTTATTATTCTTGTCGAATTCCAAATGCATATGCAAATGTCCTTCTATTTACATTTAAAAATAATGGGTTGTATCCTGTGAAGGACTGCCTACGTATTCATTTTAAAAATGAAATCAAACCCCTTGCGTGTAGTTCAAGTAAATGTAAAAGAATAATTGTTCTAAGCAAGAGCTTGTAATGAACTAGGAAATGAGCATGAGCTTTACTTACTCCTAGAGCACAATTCAGTTTATTTGATGATATGAGGATAACGATTTGTCAAAATGCAAGAGCAAAGTTACAGAAGCTTTATTTCAACTGTCCAGGGGCCGTTTTTTTATTCCGTTCCACATGAGCGACACGTGATGTTATGCGAGGCGCGTTTTTGTTCCTATTCTAGGCATAGTATCGTTTCAGTTGGTCGAGGTTAGTTGGGTTGGCAAATTCATTCCCATCTAGGTCTGTGATTCTAACCGCACCCCCGGGAGTATGGACTTGACCAGAAATGGTCCGGCCCAGTTGGGTTTGAACTTTCCTCGTGGATCGACAGGTAAAAGAGCTTTAACTGATTTGAGGACTAAGTCTCCCTCTTTAATGTTCCTAGGCCTAACCTTTTTGTTGAAGGCTCGTTTGATACGTGCCTGATATGTTTGCACATTGTGTAATGCACGCAATCTTTGTTCATCCAGGAGGATGAGTTCTTCATATCTGTCTCTCTTCCAATCGGCTTATGGGATTTGTCTTTCGAGTAGAATGCGCAAGGATGGTATTTCTAGCTCAACTGGCTGCACGGCTTCCATGCCGTAAGTCAAATAGAAAGGAGTGCCCCCAGTGGGTGTTCTAACAGATGTGCGATATCCCCATAAGGCAAATGGTATCTTGTTTGGCCAATCTCGATAATTGTCAATCATTTTCTTGAGGATGTGACAACGTTTTTGTTTGTTGCCTCTACTGCGCCATTAGTTTGTGGTCTATATGGCGAGGAATGGTGGTGTTTGATTTTGTACTTGGCTAGCAATTGTTCAGTCTCGGCCTAGAAATGTGACCCATTGTCAATGATGATCTCATGTGGGCAACCGTATCGACAGATGATATTGGTTTGTATGAACTTTGCCACGTTCTTGGCCGTGAGACTAGTGTAAGAAGCCGCTTCTACCCATTTGGTAAATAATTGATTGCCACCAGAATGAAACAGTGACCTCCTGTTCCGGCCGGGGTGATCTTTCCGATGATGTCAATTCCCCAATCAGAAAATGGCCAAGGAGACGTCATGGTGTAGAGTAATGAGGGAGGGACATGTTCCACATTTCCGAAGATTTGGCAGTTGTGGTAATGTCTGACATATTTGATGCAATCAGATTCCATTGTGGTTCAATAATATCCCAAACGCGTGATTTTCATTGCCATCATTGGTCCACTCATGTGAGGTCCACATTCTCCATCATGGACTTCTTCCATCACTTTCTGTGCCTGTGAACGATCAAGGCAACGCAAGACTACACCAAGAGGTGTTCTTTTATACAATTCTCCTTGCATGAGGACGTATTGGGAGGCTAGTAAGCGTATAACACGTTGCCCCCTCTTATCCATGTCTGGTGGATAGGTGCCATTGAGTTTGAAGTTCAGAATTGCTTAGAACCAAGGTTCCTCTGGGTTTTCTTCTTCATCTGTAATTTGGTGCACATAAGCTGGTTCTGATTGTCTTTCAATGCATAAAGGCATTTCTACCATATTATCTGGCATATTAATCAAAGATGCAAGTTTTGCAAGAGCATCTGCAAATTGATTCTCTTCTCGAGGTAGGTGCAGCTAAGTTACTTGATCGAAGAATTGGGCAACTTGGTCTATCCTGGCTTGATAGGGTGCTAGGCTTTCACTCCGAATTTTCCAAGACCCTGTAATTTGGTTGATGATCAAGGATGAATCTCTATGCACGCGAAGGTTCTTGATGCCTAAACCTACTGCTTCTTGTAGCCCAATGAGGCAATCCTCGTATTCTGCTGCGTTATTTGTCACCTCGAAGTTGAGTTTGACAGAGAGTGGTGTATGCTCACCTTCAGGAGAAATGAGCAACACTCCTATTCCAAATCCTCTTAGGTTCGACGCTTCATCGAAATAAAGGTCCCAGGAGTCTACATCGGTTTGGAGTATGTCCTCATCCAGAAATGACCATGTGTCTATCGTTTGCATATCATTGATGGGATTTTCTGCGAAGAACTCGGCGACAACGCGTCCTTTTATAACTTTCAGAGGTACATATTTGAGATCGAACTCTGAGAGCATCAAAGTCCATCTTGCTAGGCGTCCATTGAGAACGGGTTTTTCGAAGACGTATTTGACAGGACCCATTTTGGAGTATATTTTGACGAAATAACTAAGCATATAATGGCGTAGCTTCTTCGTTGCCCACACATGAGTGAGGCATGTCTTTTCGAGTGGTGTGTACTTGCACTCATACTCCAAGAACTTCTTACTAAGGTAGTAGATAGCTCTTTCTTCTTTTCCCACGGTTTGTGCTAGCATAGCTCCCATGGTTGTTTGGGTTACTGTGAGATATAAACCCAGAGGTTTATCTCGTTGGGGTGGCATGAGTACTGGTGGTTTGGCTAGTATCTCCCAGATTCGATCGAACGCCTTTTGACAGTCGTCATCCCACATGGTGTGATCTGTTTTCTTTAGCTTTTTCAAGATAGGTTCACAGATCATGGTGAGTTTCGATATGAACCGACTTATGTATTGCACCTTGCCCAAGAATCCTCTAACTTCCTTCTCTGTTCGTTAATTTGGGGTAAATCCTCAGTTAGGTTTGGTAGGTTAATAATTAATCATTATTGTAAGGTTTATGTTGAACATGTGAACCGACTTATGTATTGCACCTTGCCCAAGAATCCTCAAACTTCCTTCTATAGAAAATATCAGTATACTTCCTTTAAGATTATTAGGATTATAACGAAATTATAATTATGAAAACTAGTCATAAATGAAATTGCATAAACAAAATAGTAGAGGATTAAGATTCAACCTTTGGTCCTTGCAAATTCGGCCTAAGAACAATATCGAAATGATATTCTCCTAATCGTTGCACCCAAAATGTGATGAGAAATGCCTCTTGTTCTTGCTAGAATAGATCCCCAAAATTCACTAATTAATTTTAGGGTTTTTGTGTTTTTGATGAGAGAATTAGGTCAAATTGGAATAAGGAGAAATGATCTACCTTTGGCCTCTTGTAACCGTGGGAAAAAGGAGTGAATTAGAGGAAGATTTTTTCTTCCTCTTTTTCCTCTTATTCGGTTTTCCCACCTACCAAAAATAAGGAGATTAAATCTTCTAATTTTGGTAGTTTTACAAAATGTATATAAAGTGTATTATTTATAAATTATCATTTATTTTATTCCGTATTAATAAGTCTACACACAACAGCTTGCAGTCGATTTATTAATGCCGGTCTGTAATAATTTATTATGACAATATCGTATAATATATACTTTAACTATAAATATCGCATCTTTATTATTAGCTAATTAAATATAACCGATTACGTTTAATTACAAATTAACATCTTAATACGTTCAAGCTAACATTATATACATTAATTAAATATAACAGTTAATATTCAAATTACAAATTGACAGTTAATTCGTCTGAGCTAATATTATTTAATTAGATTAAATAATCGTCTCATCATCACATTGACTAACCGTTTAGTCAAATACATGGACTAACCTTTTAGTCATATAAGGCATCAATGTGATTACATTTCCATAATCACATCTCTCAAACACATCCTTTAGGTGTGACTTTTAGGGACCAGTTGATCACCGCCATCAGTATGATAATAACGTCAAACTTTCTAGCAAGCCAACTGTTATTAAGTAATCGTTAATCAACTGATAAAATACTAAGTATATCCTTGTGAACCTATAAGAGATTTATAAATGTTATCACACTAATTGTGGAGGACACAAGCTCCAACAATCTCCCACTTGTCCTTTCAAGTGTATGTGCGATAACCGATTCTCATATCCTAAAATTTCTCCCACTTAATGTAAAACAATTTGCAAAATCTGTATTCACAAAGGTCGTATTTTACAAGTGATCAATATCAAGAGTGGTTTCCCCGACTAGAGAGTAACTTAACTGATAAACGAATCATCATTCGAGCATGGCCATGCATTTCGATTCTGACTCCTCGAGTGGCCCCGAGAAATAACTAAACCTGATAAAGGTTGGATATTTTCTTTAACTCGAATCCTGAGATATAAGCACAAGATGAAATGACCCGAAAAAATCGCTTAGCCTCCCGTACGGGCAGACCATGAGAAAGAAACCAAAGTCACCCAAAAACTGCCTTAATCTCAAGAGACAGTCGATAGTCAAAAGAATCGACTCTAGGAACACAATGGACGTCCAATCCACGACTGATACGTGCATTTTATATAGTCTTTTTAGCCTATTTCATGCACGTATTTCTATGCTTTTATCGTGGTTTTATGCTACGAAATGCCCCGTATATGCTACTTTGGTGTATTTTGTCCTAATTGCAGGAATGAACCCAAAAGGAGTGAAATCAAGCCATTTGCCGTCCGTTTTGCATGCATTTGGAGGAAGAGTAGATTTGGAGCGGGAATTATAGCTGTCTTGGGATGCGTGAAGTTTCGGGAGCTAAAAGGACAAGTCAAAGTCAAACTAACGTGAATTATGAGTCATTGAAGTCAAGATCCACTCGATCGAGTGCTTTTCTAGTCGATCGAGTGGTTTAGGATTCAATAATCAGTCGATCGAGTAGTTTATTCATTCGATCGACCAGTTCTTTTTATGCCTTTACTCGATCGAGTGATCTAGTTGGTCGATCGAGCGCTTTACATTTGGGTTTGCTCGATCGAGTGGCTTTAATCCACTCGATCGAGTGAATTTTGCTACGGGCTGGGCTTTTTAGGTTTATTTCTGTCAATTAGGTTTAGCTAATCCTATTTTCTTATAAATAGGAAGCTGAGGACGACATTTGTACTCTCTCTCATTCTCTTCTCTTCTCCCTTACTCGGTTACTGTACACTGCTATTGTTACTTTGTTCTTAATTTCCGGATCAATAATTCAGTATTAATTCTTTCTCTTCTTCTTTAATTATTATTTATGTTTATTGTTCTTCCTTTATTTCTCGTTTCCCCTTTATTTATGTCTAGCTAATCCCGTAGTATGTTAGGATTAGGGAAGCCGTGGTAGCATGTTTTAACTGACTAAGTAGATTAGCCTTGCGATAAGAATTGTATTAGGCAATTTAATTGTTATCCAGTCGAATGAATGCATGCAGGAGACCAATAAATTTAGTTAACCACGACCTGGATCGAAAGATTGGAAGGGAAGGCTTGCTTAATTACAATAGGGTATTGTAGTGAGGACGAAAGTTAAGCTATTTACGCTCTAGGGCGGTTTAAGGACCGAAAGGTGACGACCATAGCTCTTCTTATCAATAATCTAATCGCCTTAGTATTTCCAATAGTATAGCTGCCACAGTGGACCGATTTCTAGCATATTCCCTTCTCTTTATTGTTAAATCCTTCTATTTTTACCTCTCCTTCCTTAACCTCTTAATAGTTTTAGTCAATACAATCAAAACCCCATTCCTGTGACACCCTGACAGACCGAATTAAACAGATAGATAGCAACTTAGCCTCCCTGTGGAGATCGACCCTACTTACCGCTGACTTCTGTTAGTAGTACTTAGGTATTTATTTTTGGTACATAACGACAGTATCAAATTTTGGCGCCGTTGCCGGGGAGGCGACGCTTTTTATCTGTTTTATTTTGTTTGTCTTTTCGCCTCAAGGGAAGACTAAGTACCTTGAGGCCGTTCTTATCTTTTTCTTTAGTGCTGTTTTGATAGGCCTGCAGGTTTATTAGACAGGCTACTGAGGGAGATTATCGAAGGGAAGGCTTGAGTACCTTCGATCCCTCTTGCCAAGATGACATCTGTCTCCCGACTAATTGCTCAGTTTGAAGCTCAAGCTGAAAAACCTGCTAGTTGGGAAAGGAAGAAATCTTGGGGATGTGGTACTGCTGAGCACAATGCAGCTGTAGTTGTGCCGCCACATCCATCCTATCAATGGCCACCGCCACAAGATCCTCCCGATATACAAGAAGAAGAATTTGAGTCGAAATCTTTATTGGAAACACTTGCATCTCAAATGCAAGCTCAGCAAGATTATGATAGACAATTCTACTCGCGAGTTGATGAGCTCAAGTCTGTAGTTGCTCAGTTAGCAGCTGAGATGGAGATAGAAGAGATCGCGGAGCTGACATATTCCATGGGGACGCTTTTATCACAATTGCAAGAGAGCAATAAAAATATGGACGCTCGATTCCTTAAGCTCGGAACTGACATTGCTCAGTTAGCAGCTGACATGCAAGAAGAAGAGGTATACCTTGCTGAGAGCGGTCTTTCCCCTGAGGAAACCATGTTACCCAATGCTGAGGACGACATCTATGACTCGGATGACGAGTTTCTATCATATTTCAATGCCTTACGCGAAGATTTCAGCCCTGTACAGGAGGAATCACTCGATCGAGTGACTAATATTAGTCGATCGAGTGATTTTCCAGGAGAAAGTGCTCGATCGAGTGATATTTCCACTCGATCGACTGGAATTCAGGAAGAAGTTGGTCGATCGAGTGATTATTTTGCTCGATCGAATGATTTGGCCATTGGGAGCCTTGATTCGTCATATGGGGTTGATTTAGATGACGATTTTGATGATGATAATGGATACGGTGAGTCTCCCTTATTCACAGCCGAGTCGGATACACTTGAAGCTGCGGTTTACGGGATGGATTCCACTGAAGAGGTTGATGAAGAAACAGGTGAGTCGGTACTTGCTCCTAGCACGGATGAGGTAACGCATTCCTCTGTCAGTGATTCCGTTGTTGAGAGCGACCAACCTGAGGTAGTAGACGATAATCTTATTATTGTTTGTTTTAATAGCATATTGCCTCGTTTGATTCATGCCTCTTCCTTTAATGCTATACCCCCTCTCATGTGGACGCTTAAACTATCAACTTTTTACCGTCCTTATCATTTTAAAATTGTTAATCTGAGATGGAGCCCTAGATTATCGTTAATTGCTCCCGCGCTCCTATATTTTGTGGATAAATTTAGGAGCGCTCATAGGAAATTTGTACGACTTAAAAAGTTAAACATTTTTATTTCCTATTTTGCTATTCCACTTTGGTGCTACTTATGCTTTTTTGTAGCACATGCGCAGGTTTATGATTTAATGTTGCGCGCTTTGAGCTGTTTTGATTGTGACTAATTAGAGAGCTCGAAAAAAAGAAGGTCGAGCTGGGACCTGACTGAAGCTAGCGCTACCCGGGAGGCAACCCGGAGATTTTATTTTACTTTTTATTTCATTTCAGTTGTAATAAATGGTTTTTATACCCTAGACGGTCTCAGTTAAGCTTGTTTTTGTTAGTTTGCGGGCTGTTTTATTTGCGTTTTGCAGGAAATACATTGAGAATCACTCGATCGAGTAGTTTTTCACTCGATCGAGCACCTTTGCTGATGGATTCACTCGATCGAGTGAAATATTTACTCGATCGACTACCTGCAAAAGGAGAACTGCTCGATCGACCACAACACCATTCGATCGATCAGTTTTGAATGCCCATTTCACTCGATCAGTCCTTGTTCGAGTGCTATCGAGTGTATTGTTGACTTGGATTAGCTTCCTGAGACGGTTTTCCGGACCTTTAGCAACCTCCCATGTTCATGGTCGGTTTGGGGAGGTCCCTTTATTCGCGCATTTTGTGAGTTTTTCCGCTTTTACTCTCTTTCTCCTTCAGTTTGCATTTCCTTTCCATGTTTTGGTACAATGGGGGCATTGTACAGTTTGGTTTGGGGAGGTTATGCATCCATATTTGTGTCTGCATATTGTTTTTATTGCATTTCTGTTATCACGTTTAATTTTCTGTTTGCATTG
The DNA here is from genome assembly GCF_048544455.1 of Silene latifolia. Classification (NCBI taxonomy): domain Eukaryota; kingdom Viridiplantae; phylum Streptophyta; class Magnoliopsida; order Caryophyllales; family Caryophyllaceae; genus Silene; species Silene latifolia. Next base: position 1,835,793 of record NW_027413640.1, read on the forward strand.
TTATTTATTTCATAAAAATTCAATAAAAATTTGCAAAATTGTTAAAAATTTCAAAAATTTCATGTTTATTTTTGCATATAGGTTGAGTCGGAACGGTAGATTTCAATGATGAAATTGCACTGCATTTGTTTTTTTGCTTAAGCCTTGCATTAAACTATTATTCTTTTAGCTTTGTCTTATTGCATAATCTACGAGTTAATGTTTAATTTAGCTGAACGAATAGACTTGACCTGAAATTTTGGCAACCTACTTATAATTTCTAAGGATTAGAGCCTTATAAACTGGTGACATTTATGACCAGTTTCATGTAGGATTGTGAGTAGTTACTCCTTGCATAACATGTATCATCAATTTGCACAAATATGAAATTCAATTGCTTTTTGCCGTCATACATTCGGGTTAGTGGTTGGTGTCACATGCAGGGAGGTGCTTACAATTTCCTTTTCTTTCATTTTTACCCATTTAACTCCACATTAGCCAAATTTGCCTGTTGACCCTTAACTACATCCCAATTTTAGCCTGCCTTGTCAAGCTAGTTTAGATTGTTCTGCGGTATACTGTTTATTGTATCAAGTTTGGCTTATATCTATTGTTTTGGAGTTGGTATTTATGAAGAAAAGGAGGAAAATAGAAAAAAAAAGAGTTGAAAAAAACGTGAAAAAGAAAGAAAGAAGAAAAAAGAAAGTTGAAAAAAAAGTTGAAAAAAAAAGAATGAAAAAAAAAAAAGATTTCGAAAAAAAAAGATGTTGTTTGGTTGTTGACGGTTTCTGCTCCTATGTTTTATTTATATCATTTGAGGAGTGTTTCTAGTTCGGTTTGGTGAGTTTTGTGCCAAATGAAGGGAATGTATTTATTCATAATTGAGTTGGAAATGGATGTTGTCATATGGTTTTGTTTAGGTACTAGCTTGGCCGCCTATACCTCCACATTCCCATAAATGTTTTGCCTTTTCTTACCCATTGCCTCACTTTACCATATTTTTTGTATGCCCTCGGCTGTGATAGGACCTTGTTTGGTTGGAATGTGTGTACGGTAGTTAGAATTGTCTATCATATTAGTTGCATGCATGTTTATGTGAGTCGTAGTTTAGGTGAGCGACTATTTTTCTTTCTCTCTTACATATATATGTTCACCCTTTGCTTCATGAGAGAAGAGTGACCCGTGAGAGTCCATTATTAAAGGTCTTGCAAGGTCGACGGTTCAGCTACTTTTATAAACATCTTATAACTCGTTTGCATTTGACTGTTTACTATAAGTGTTAGTTTGTCTGCATTAAATTGGTTTAAGTGGGCATTTGTAGCTAGCTCTGAGTTATCTTTTCCGTTCCATTAGTTTAAGTTTTTAGTTTACTCGAGGACGAGTAAAGGTTTGGTTTGGGGAGATTTGATACGTGCATTTTATATAGTCTTTTTAGCCTATTTCATGCACGTATTTCTATGCTTTTATCGTGGTTTTATGCTACGAAATGCCCCGTATATGCTACTTTGGTGTATTTTGTCCTAATTGCAGGAATGAACCCAAAAGGAGTGAAATCAAGCCATTTGTCGTCCGTTTTGCATGAATTTGGAGGAAGAGTAGATTTGGAGCGGGAATTATAGCTGTCTTGGGATGCGTGAAGCTGTTTCGGGAGCTAAAAGGACAAGTCAAAGTCAAACTAACGTGAATTATGAGCTGCTGAAGTCAAGATCCACTCGATCGAGTGCTTTTCTAGTCGATCGAGTGGTTTAGGATTCAATAATCAGTCGATCGAGTACTTTATTCATTCGATCGACCAGTTCTTTTTATGCCTTTACTCGATCGAGTGATCTAGTTGGTCGATCGAGCAGTTTCTGGCTGGGTTTGCTCGATCGAGTGGCTTTAATCCACTCGATCGAGTGAATTTTGCTATGGGCTGGGCTTTTTAGGTTTATTTCCGTCAATTAGGTTTAGCTAATCCTATTTTCTTATAAATAGGAAGCTGAGGACGACATTTGTACTCTCTCTCATTCTCTTCTCTTCTCCCCTTACTCGGTTACTCTACACTGCTATTGTTACTTTGTTCTTAATTTCCGGATCAATAATTCAGTATTAATTCTTTCTCTTCTTCTTTAATTATTATTTATGTTTATTGTTCTTCCTTTATTTCTCGTTTCCCCTTTATTTATGTCTAGCTAATCCCGTAGTATGTTAGGATTAGGGAAGCCGTGGTAGCATGTTTTAACTGACTAAGTAGATTAGCCTTGCGATAAGAATTGTATTAGGCAATTTAATTGTTATCCGGTCGAATGAATGCATGCAGGAGACCAATAAATTTAGTTAACCCCGACCTGGATCGAAAGATTGGAAGGGAAGGCTTGCTTAATTATAATAGGGTATTGTAGTGAGGACGAAAGTTAAGCTATTTACGCTCTAGGGCGGTTTAAGGACCGAAAGGTGACGACCATAGCTCTTCTTATCAATAATCTAATCGCCTTAGTATTTCCGATAGTATAGCTGCCACGGTGGACCAATTCCTAGCATATTCCCTTCTCTTTATTGTTAAATCCTTCTATTTTTACCTCTCCTTCCTTAACCTCTTAATAGTTTTAGTCAATACAATCAAAACCCCATTCCTGTGACACCCTGACAGACCGAATTAAACAGATAGATAGCAACTTAGCCTCCCTGTGGAGATCGACCCTACTTACCGCTGACTTCTGTTAGTAGTACTTAGGTATTTATTTTTGGTACATAACGACAGTATCAACGACCTGGCACTGAATGTTTTAAACATTTAGGACTCCATTACGTTGTCACAAAAATTGTCCTACGAGGTATCGTTATAACTCGTATCTGTGATCGATCAGCCAACCGTTTGACTTATGGCTCGTTGAACCCACCATCAATCGACTGCACAATATAATAGCCAGAGTTATCAGCTCATGTAGGCGATTACGGACCAAAACAAATATAATGTAATTCAGTTCACTTTGTGGCGTTCAATGTTGTCAGTACAATCCACATGAAAAACAAAATATTATAATAAAACGATGAAGTTATAAATAGTATATGAAAAAGATAATGTATCGAATCCATAATCAACTACTACAACTCAGGAACACGTTTAATTCCCATGGAAATAACGTGCCCTTCATGCTTATCATAATTCAACGGTTTAGTGAGAGGATCCGCGATGTTATCATCCGAAGCTATCTTGTCAATCACTATCTCTTCTTGCTCCACGTAATCACGGTGAGCTTTCCGATGTACATGTCTAGACTTGTTGCTAGACTTTGGCTCCTTAGCCTGGAAGATGGCATCTCTATTGTCACAATAGATAGTGATCGGGTCATTCGAACTAGGAACTATCATAAGTCCTTGTAAGAATTGACGCATCCATATAGCTTCCTTTGCTGCTTCCAAAGCGGCATAATACTCGGATTCAGTAGTAGAATCTGTTACAACATCCTGTTTGGAACTCTTCCAGCTGACCGCAGCACCATTAAGAGTGAAGACGAACCCAGATTGAGATTTTGAATCATCTCGATCCGTTTGGAAGCTAGCATCTGCGTAACCGATTGCGCATAGCTTAGTATCTCCTCCATAAGTCAATACCCTATCCTTAGTCCTCCGTAGATACTTGAGAATGTTTTTAACAGCTATCCAGTGTGTTTCACCTGGATTCTTTTGGTACCGACTCGTCATACTCAATACATATGCCACGTCTGGACGTGTGCATATCATGGCATACATGATTGATCCTATAGTTGATGCATAAGGAACACGACTCATGCGCTCAATCCCTTCAGGTGTCGTGGGTGACTGAGACTTGCTCAACTGCACCCCAGAAGTCATTGGAAGGTTCCCCTTCTTGGAGTTGGTCATGATGAACCTTTCAAGAATCTTATCCAAATAAGACTCCTGACTCAATGATAACGTCCGTCGTGATCTATCTCGATAGATATGAATTCCCAATATGCGTTGTGCCTCACCCGGATCTTTCATCTGGAAATGGTTCTTCAACCATCCTTTACCCGAAGATAAGAGAGGAATGTCATTCCCAATCAAGAGTATGTCATCGACATACAATATCAAGAAAACAATCTTGCTCCCACTCGACTTGATATATAAACATGGTTCCTCGACCGATCGAGTGAAACCATACTCTTTTATCACCTGGTCGAAACGATGATTCCAACTCCGAGAAGCTTGCTTAAGTACATAAATGGAACGATTAAGCTTGCACACTTTCTTAGGATTTTCAGGATCTATGAAACCTTCGGGTTGTATCATGTACAACTCCTCCTCCAAATAACCGTTTAAGAAGGCGGTTTTCACATCCATTTGCCAAATTTCATATTCATAAAAAGCGGCAATCGCTAAGATTATCCGAATGGAACGCAGCATAACTACGGGTGCAAAAATTTCATCATAATGCAATCCGTGCACTTGAGTGAAACCTTTTGCCACTAGTCATGCCTTATAGGTAAGCTTGGCAATGAACCGGCTGATGTATTGGACCTGACCGAGAAACCCCCGAATCTCCTTCTCGTTCCTAGGCCGGGACATTTGTTGAAGGGCTTTCATTTTGGTTGGATCAATCTCAATGCCTCTTTTGCTGACGACATGCCCCAAGAGTTTTCCGGAGGTGACCCCGAATGCACACTTATGAGGATTTAGTCTCATGTTATATTTCCGCAGACGAGCGAAGAATTTCCGGAGGGCATTGATGTGGCCGTCCCATTCTTTCGATTTGACGATCATGTCATCGACATATACCTCTACCTCCTTGTGCATCATATCATGTAGGAGAGTAGTAGCGGTTCTTTGATAGATTGCCCCAGCGTTGATGAGACCGAAAGGCATGACCGTGTAGCAATATGTACCCCATTGTGTAGTGAACGCAGTTTTGTGCATGTCTTCCTCAGCCATTTTAATCTGGTTGTACCCGGCATACCCGTCCATGAATGATAGGAGAGCATGTTCGGTAGTATTGTCCACCAGAATGTCAACATGTGGCAAAGGGAAGTCGTCTTTTGGACTTGCCTTGTTCAGATCCCTGAAGTCGACGCAAACCCGAATTCTTCCATCTTTCTTTGGTACGGGTACAATGTTGGCCACCCAATCCAAGTATTCAGACACTTTGATGAACACAGCTTTGAACTGTTTGTCCACTTCTTCCTTGATTTTTAGGGCCCACTCAGGACGTATCCGGCGTAGCTTCTGTTTCACAGGTTTAGCTCCGGGTTTAATGGGTATCCGGTGCTCTGCAATTTCTCTGTCAATCCCAAGCATATCTCTGTAAGACCACGCGAACACGTCCTTGTATTCGTGGAGGAGGTCAATGAACTGTTGTCTTTCCGAGGGGTCCAGGGTTGTCCCTATCCTAAGTTCTTGAGGTGTATTGTCAGTTCCTATGTTAATAGGTTCGGTTTACTCAATGATGGGGGTTCAGGTTTCCCGTTTGTCAAGTTCTTTGGCTAAGTGAGGTGGGTAGTCATTCAAGTCAAATTCCTCATAGTCATTCAGAATAGCATTGCAATTAAATTGAGACGAGTCATAAGAAAACTTAGCGTTCATTAAGTTGACACGAGCGAAAAGCTCGGAAAGGACAGATATCTCGTGGTCAGTCAGAGGCGACACAACAGCGGAAGTGGCCCCTGGAACAGGCTCCAGGTTGTCACCTTTCATGGGAGTGGGGATGACCCTAGTAGACTCAGCCTCTGAATCAGCCACGACTTTGTGATAAAACAGTGGGAAGGGGACCTTGACCGGGACATTAGGAGCGTTAGGAGCTATGATAGACTCTAACTACGACTCAGACTCGGACTCAGATCCTTCTTCACTTCCCTCCTTGAACATAGAGCCTTCTCCAGTTGTTATCTTGAGAACGCGGCCTTGGCGATCGGTCCACTTGACGGTCTTTCTCCAGCCTTGGGTAGCTTTCTTCGGGTCAGTATCAGAGATCAAGGCGGTCGGATCAAATTGATTGTCCTTCAGGGCGATGTTGATGATGTCCTCATAGTCGAGGTGCTTGATGTTATCTTCCCCAAAGAGGAGTGTGACAGCTTGTCCGTCAAGGCATGGTGACGGCTTGGACTCAGTTGATGCAGCTTCGATGTTGTCGGGGATAAAGTAGCAGTCCTTGAAGACTTCCACTCTCGGGTACCTAGCCCTCGCCACAGAGTCATAGATCGGTTCCGGAAAGCCGTGGTAGAGCTCGGACTCTCCCTCGGGGACAAAGTATCCGTTGACGGTCAGGTGGTAGGGACGGAGGATAACTCCGTGCTTCTTGCGTTTTCGGATTAGGAGGTTCATATCCCGGATATCTTGGTCAATAGGTTCGTACCCATCCCAAAGGGAATGTTGGGGAAGCGGGAATCGTGATCGTTTTCCCGTTGAAGGGGGCCCTGGTCTTTTGGTGGAGCGTTGATGTGACCGCCTTGACGGCGTGAATCCAGGGACGTCCCAGGAGCATGTTGAAGGACGCGTCGATGTCGACCACTTGAAAACTGGTTTGTCTTTCTAATGGTCTGGTTGCGACGGTCAAAGTGACTAGCCCAGTGACCTTGCGATGAGTGTCGTCGTAGGCGTGTACTCCTTGATTCGTTTGGATCAAATCAGATTATGATTGGCTCCGAACGGAGGGATGTCCTCGTCGGAGAAGACGACCAGGTTACTCAGATCAGGGGCGTCTCTCGTCATGTGCGCCACTATTTCTTCTGGGGAAGAGGTGTAGGGCACGATTAATTTTCCCAAGGCCTGCAGCAAGGCCTGTCGATGCTCAAAAGACGTTGCGATCAGTTGCCAAATTGAGATTTCGGCTTTTGCTTTCTGGAGCTGTTTCAGGATTGAGTTCTCGGGGGCCTTTGGTTTAGTGTCCACCTCTGGGACGATTTGGTCATTCGTTGTTGGAACGACCGTTGAATTGCTCGGGTTTTGATAGGGACGTCCGGACCGGGTGAGATGTCCGATTTCTTTCGTCCGCTTCTCCTTCCCTGGGAGGATATAGACATCCTCAACATCATCCCTCCATATGCCGTTAATTTCGGAGTCTCGAGGATACCTTGGAGGGGTATTCCTTGGTGGGTAGTTCTTGTGGGGAATATTTTTGTGAGGGCGATTTTTATAGGGGTAGTTATTTTGAGGGTAGTTATTTTGAGGGTGATTATTTTGAGGGTGATTTTCGTGGGGTCTATGCCAGAATGGTCGTGGGAGCAATCCATCCTGGGGTGGGTAGTTTTGAATGCTTAGGGAATTCTCCCTTGGGCGCGGTGTTGGGGGATTGAAGATGAGTCGACGGTAGGCGTCGTCGAGTCGGGTGATTCTTTCAGAGAGGCTGGCTATGGCCTCTTCAACTTGTTGAAACATAGTGAGCATAGTGGCAGCACTAAACACAAACACTCCGTCTGAAGGATCCTTTTCTAAAGCATTAACCTCGTCGTCAATTGGCAGGATGAGGTGAGAGCAGTCTAGGGTCGGCTCATCGCCAGAAATGGCGTGAATCCCCAGAGGATTCGTCTTGTTATTCGGCTTAGTTGGTGGGGGGTATAGGCAAATCTCCCTTCTCAATCATGTCTTGAATGAGGTGCTTGAGTTTGAAGCAATTTTCGGTATCGTGCCCTTTCCCTCGGTGATACTGGCAGTAGGCATTGGGGTTCCAGAATCGGGATTTCTTGGCGTCGGTCGGATCCGGGGTGGGTCCGATCGGTCGTAGCTTCCCTTGGTCCATGAGCCTTTTCAGGGCACTTGCATAAGTCGACCCTATGTTGGTGAATACTCTCTGGGGGCGCTCAGTTTTCTTAGCAGTTGGTTCGACGAGGTTAACCTCATCGATCTTGTTTGTCTGACCGTAAAGGCGAGATCCGGTTGAGGTGGATCCCTGGTAACCTCTGCCAGTGGTCTTTGCTAGGACACCCTTTCGGAGGCCGTCCTCAATACGTGTCCCCAGAATCTGCAGATCTTGAAAAGTTTTGATATTTTGATACCTCAATAGGTTGGCATAAAACGGGCGGAGATTGTTGACAAACTTTTCCACCAGAGTTGATTCACTCGGCTTACTGACCAATTGAGTACTCACCCTCCTCCACCGGGTTAGAACTCGGTGAACCCTTCCTTGTCGTTTTGGGTTAACACCTCGAGAGTGCGGGTGTTGGCCTGGATTTCGACGTTGTCGGCATACTGCTTGGCAAACTCAACTGCGATCTCATCCCAAGTAGTAAGGGTTTTCGGGTCCAAGGAGTAGTACCATTGGCGAGGAATCGACTCAAAAGAGGATGGGAAGATCCGGGTAAAAAGATCCTGTTTGACCCCCTTAATGGCCATGTAGTCCTTGAAAGCACGGATATGGTTGAGTGGGTCCTCCACTCCCCTGAACTTAGGCACATCAATCAGGGTGAAGTTGTCAGGTAACTGGTCCCCAACAGGGTCGAACCTTCGGTTGTTCTCAAGATGGATATTGTTACCCCGGGCCAGGAGCTGTTCTTCCAAGAGTTTCAGCCTCTTCTCAGTTTCAGTCAGAGGTGGGGTATTATGTTCTCCGGTTTCCTTGTTCTCCAGGGTGTCGATACAGGTCTCGACGCGATCCGGGGTGACCTTAAGAGCGGTAAGCGGTGTCGAAGCTAGGCGATCGATTGTGACATCTCTGTTGTTATCATTGTTGTTGTTGGACAAAGCTGAAGACGGGGCCATGGCTCTGAGGCAGAAAAATAGCTCACATTACAACTCAATCCGACACGGTTCCAAGACTAAACGCAGACAACGCAGAGGACGAGACAAAGACAGACTCAACAAGACGGGGCGACCGTGTGTGGTCCCTCGGTGCTGACTCGATTTATGACGTGACGGTGATTGACCGAACCTTTGACATGAGTCCATTCATGACGGCGCGACACCATTGGACGGGTCTCGTGGTGAGACGACGCATAAGTAAGGACCCATAAGTACGTTTGCTTTGACTCGATAGACACGAGGCGGAATTAGAATGGTGGACTGAAGTTTTCGAAAATAGAAATTTTCAAAAAGATTCGTTTGTCGCTTTAATGGGCGGCTTCCGAAGAATAGGGATCTCCGCAAGTCGATCAGTTGAAAGGGTTGTCTTAAGTTTATTTCCAAAAGACGGTTTGAGTTTGAGTCGGCACGGAAAACAGTGCATTGTTTTCCAAGACGGTTTTTGAAATTCAAAATTGTATGTTTTGAAAATCGAGTTTGAAATGTTTGAAGAGGGTCTCGGGGACGGTGCATGGTCCTCGGGATCCCGAAAGTGTATCGAGAAAAGGTTGTGTGCTTTTCTCGGGTTTTGAAAGAGCCATTGTCGACGCGAAACGGGTTAAAATCCGTGTCTAGACGCGACGATTATAACGGCGTAAAAAAGGTGATTTGAAATGGTTATACAAAACCGGGTTTGAAAGTCGTCATTACAACGGCCTAGAAAGGCGTGTTGAAATGGTTATACAAAATCGGGTTTGAAAATCGTCATTACGACGGCCTAGAAAGGCGTGTTGAAATGGTTATACAAAACCGTATTTTGAAAATCGTCATTACGACGGCCTAGAAAGGCGTGTTGAAATGGTTATACAAAACCAGGTTTGAAAATCGTCATTACGACGGCCTAGAAAGGCGTGTTGAAATGGTTATACAAAACCAGGTTTTGAAAATCGTCATTACGACGGCCTAGAAAGGCGTGTTGAAAAGGTTTTACAAAACCGGGTTTGAAAATCATCATTACGACGGCCTAGAAAGGCGTGCATCAGTCGGCGAAAGACCGATGTTTGAAATGGCCATTATAACGGCGCAAAAAGGTGTTTTTGAAAGTTTAAAAACGACACGGAAGGACTTATGATCAAGTAGCACATAAGCATTCGCAGTTCATGATATAATGCATTATGCTGACACGGGTTTTGGCTTAAAAGGGTGGGTTACACACCAAGCAATCAAACCCCGATTTGCGAGAGGGATACCAATCCAAACAAAAATATGTAAGGAGGGTGCCCTAGCCTCGTGCTCGAAAGTGATGAAAGCTCTTTGATGAAATAGAAATGTGTAACGTCAACGGTATGCTTGACTCAATCGGGATTCAAAACGCGGGGATGAGAAAACTCACGCCGATGAGACGAGCCAATTGGTCGGAAAGGGTTAGGTTGTGGGCCGGGACAGGGAATCCGACCGTGACCGTAATATCAATTAATGCATTCCAACCAAGACCTCGTTCAAGTCTCACCATCTAGGGATCACAAAGACGTAAGTGTCCTAGTTCTCCCTAGCGGAGTCGCCAATCTGTGGACATAGTCACCTACACGCCGGGCAAATCTGCGGACGTATAGCGGTCTTTTTTGAAAGCCACGCTCGGCGGCGTAAAAATGCTTTCGACCGGATCGTTTTAGATCGGTCGGTTTCGTCTCGGTAAGGGTCTCAAAACGATTAGAGATGTTCGGAGTCGCCACCAAGCATTTGTGGGATGCCTGGAACCCATTTGAATTCCACTTAATACCTCGGTCAAATCGAAGCACAAAGCAGCGTTTGACATAGGTACTAAAGATAAGGAAATCGTCACTCTTTAGCATCCTATCTCTAGAATGACTCTCGTACGCCCTGGATAAGGTCGTCCACTATCCAAAGTTTCTGAGTAAGAGGTGAAGGTACGTATTGGGAAGCCTTTTAATCAGACACCCAATCCCGCCCGCGTTTAGCGGCCTCTACTGATCGATCTTGGTTGGTTGAATGCAAAAGTTGATAAAACGGTTTAAATGCATGAATGTGCATCCAATGATTTAAACCTAACATGTGAGATCTTTCTAAGTCGGGTGATTTAATCCAAGTATCAAGTATAAGATGTCGAGTTGGATTAAAGGTTGATTTGTATGCAAGACGGAAATTAAACATCCATTTACCATATTAGGTTGCATAACATGATCCATTTGTCTTAGTAAGGCATTTTGCAAATATGGTTTTGGGTAATCAAATAGTCATCTGATCCATCCTATATCCGGGTTAACCGGAGTCGGGATCGTCCTAGACTAATGCTGGAGGGGAACAGGCCCTGTACCAGACGGCTATATGAAGCGCGAGCCAGCCGGCGGTGTAAGGGGCCTCCCTCTGGTTTTGAAAATGAGAAATGGAGAGCCTGTTTAGGCGCGGGCTAGCCCACGTTTATGTGCCGTGTTTTGACCTTTTAGAAAACGTTATAAATCGTGTTGAAAATGGGTATTTGAACCCGGTTTGATTTGAAGGGGTCGTTTAGACCGCATATGTTGATTTGAAGAACTAGACTCGAATGATCATCATTATTTGATAATATTCGGTGTCGGGTTCGGTTTGACAAACTTGACATGAATAGTTTTGAATATGATTATGGACTAATTGTTTTAAGTCCATTTGAATGTTATTAGTCGGTACTCATCATCGTACCCGGGTTAAAATCCGGCATGGTATGTAGAACCAAGGATGACTTTGTGTTGGTGACTAATATGTTTGTTTGAAAATGTAAAGAAATGAAATAAAAGGCTTTAAAATACCTTTTAAATGTCATTAACCAAATATTATCACCGAAACACGGATTTAACCGTCATGGTATGAGGAACCAAGGGTGAAAAATGTTTTATGGTCAAAACAAGCGAAATAAAATAAAAAAGGGTTCGAAAATACTTGAAATGGTAAAAACCGATTACAAATATGAAGATGGATTAAAGGGAAATGACGAGAACAAACACGGTTGATCTCTGGTCTGAATACCCCATTTAGGTGCGAGCTAGTTGGCAACCTAAGAGGCTTCTGCCTCAGACCAAAAATCAGTTTTGGCTCGTTTATTCCATGTTTTGGTTCATGTTATGCATGTTTTAGCATGTTAGAGTCATGAAGCAAATGAAAACATAATAAAAGAGGATTTTTTTACACCCTCATACTTACATGTTTGGTTATGGCGAGTGACCGACGTAAGTGTAACAACTCGTTTGATCGGAAAAAACTCGGTTTAAAACCGTTTTGGTAAGTAAAAGAGTGTTTTAAAAGTTTAGTGATGGTGTAGTGGTCGAAGTGGTCGGTCAAGTTATTTAATGCACGATGACGGTACCAAACAATGTGTAAGGCTCGTGTTTACGATCGGTAGGTCATAAATACGCGTCGGATTGTGACTTTAGAAGTCGAGTCGAGAATTTTAAGGGAGAAAAGAGGGGGCGGACAATCGCGTAAGTCCCAAATGGGTGGCATTTGAGGGGTATTTATAGGAGAATGAGTTTTGAGCGACGTGGCCGCCTGGGCTGCTCAAAGAGACGCGAGCCACGTCGCGGGTCTTCGAGCTGTGTTGTCACTTTCACAACAAACGCAATCATGATTTGTTCTATCCTAGGTTTTGTAGTCACATGTTTGGTACTTGACCAACATGAATCCGAGAAAACTTAAGATAGAAGGTTTCAAATGTTTGGTTTTTTGTGGTTGACTCGGTTTGACTCGTTGTTGGAATCAGGATTTGAATTTTTGAGTCGGTTTTTGGTCCGGTGTCGGTTTTGACTCTAGTTAGTGTCATTGCGACCCCGTCGTCGTGCATTAAACACTCCAGGTATTTTTGAAATGTTTTGAGATGTTTTATTTTCGAAATCGTTTTAAGTTTTCCGACGTAAAGTTGTACACAAACTGTCGATCAAACGCCGCGATTCCAAAACATGTTGTAGTCCGATAATCATCGGGTGTTTTTGGAGTCTCAGCAGATACTGGGTATCTACAGGAAGCAGCAAAGGAAGCTATATGGATGCGTCAATTCTTACAAGGACTTACAATTGTTCCTAGTTCGAATGACTCGATCACGATCTATTGTGACAATAGAGGTGTCATCTTCCAGGCTAAGGAGCCTAAGTCTAGCAACAAGTCTAGACATGTACATCAGAAAGCTCACCTGATCCGTGATTACGTGGAGCAAGAGGAGATAGTGATTGACAAGATAGCTTCGGATGATAACATCACGGATCCTCTCACTAAACCGTTGAATTATGATAAGCATGAAGGGCACGTTATTTCCATGGGAATTAAACGTGTTCCTGAGTTGTAGTAGTTGATTATGGATTCGATACATTATCTTTTTCATATACTATTTATAAATTCATCGTTTTATTTCATATTTTGTTTTTCATGTGGATTGTACCGACAACATTGAACGCCACAAAGTGAACTGAATTACATTTATTTGTTTTGGTCCGTAATCGCCTACATGAGCTGATAACTCTGGCTATTATATTATGCAGTCGATTGAAGGTGGGTTCAACGAGCCATAAGTCAAACGGTTGGCTGATCGATCACAGATACGAGTTATAACGATACCTCGTAGGACAATTTTTGTGACAACGTAATGGAGTCCTAAATGTTTAAAACATTCGGTGCCAGGTCGTGGATTGGACGTCCATTGTGTTCCTAGAGTCTATTCTTTTGACTATCGACTGTCTCTTGAGATTAAGGCAGTTTTTGGGTGACTTTGGTTTCTTTCTCATGGTCTGGTAACAGGAGGCTAAGCAGATTTTTTCTCGGGTCATTTCATACCGTGCTTATATCTCAGGGATTCGAGTTGAAGAAAATATCCAACCTTTATCAGGTTTAGTTATTTCTCAGGGCCACTCGAGGAGTTGTAACTGAAATGCATGGCCATGCTCGAATGATGATTCGTTTATCAGTTAAGTAACTCTCTAGTCGGGGAAACCACTCTTGATATTGATCACTTGTAAAATACGACCTTTGTGAATACGGATTTTGCAAATTGTTTTACATTGAGTAGGAGAAATTTTAGGATATGAGAATCGGTTATCGCACATACACTTGTGAGGACAAGTGGGAGATTGTTGGAGTTTGTGTCCTCCACAATTAGTGTCATAACATTTATAAATCTCTTATAGGTTCAAAAGGGTATACTTAGTATTTTATCAGTTGATTAACGATTACTTAATAACGGTTGGCTTGCTAGAATGTTTGACGTTATTATCATATTGATGGCGGTGATCAACTGGTCCCTAAAAGTCACACCTAAAGGATGTGTTTGAGAGATGTGATTATGGAAATGTAATCACATTGATGCCTAATATGACTAAAAGTTTAGTCCATGTATTTGACTAAACAGTTAGTCAATGTGTTGATGAGACGATTATTTAATCTAATAAATAATATTAGCTGAGACGAATTAACTGTCAATTCGTAAATTGAATATAATATGTTATATTTAATTATTGTATATAATGTTAGCTTAAACGAATTAAGATGTTAATTCGTAATTAAACATAAACAGTTATATTTAATAAGCAAATTATAAATATGCGATATTTATAGTTAATGTATATATTATATAATATTGTCATAATAAATGTTGACAGACTGGTATTGATAAATCGACTGCAAGCTGTTATAAGTGGACTTATTAATACATGTCAATATATATGACAATTGATAAATAATACAAATAATATACAATTAAACAACAACCAAAAATAAGAAGATTATATCCTCATTTTTGGTGGTTGGTGATTTCGGTCAAACCGAATAAAAGAAAAAAAAGAAAGAAAAATCTTCCTAATTTTTCTCCTCTATTTTTCGGTTATATGAAGAGGATTTGGGGGATCATTCTCTCATTCTTTTTTGACCTAATATTCTCTCATCAAACAAAAACACAAAACCCTAAATTAATTAGTAAATTTGGGGATCTCATTCTAGCAATTGAGGGGCATTTCTCAAAAGCATTTTGGGTGCAACTAATAGGAGAATATCGATTTCGATATTGTTCTTAGGCCAATTTTGCTAGGACAAAAGGTTATTTATTAATCTCTCTATTTTGTTTATGCTATTTCATTTATGACACGTATTCATAATTATAATTTCGTTATAATCCGTAATTTCTTAAAGGAAGTATACCGATATTTCCTACATAGCCGCGTCGGATGGGCTTGTTTTGAAAGTAGCAAACTCGTGATGCCGCCGTGAAAATAGTGAATTTTGAATTTCACTATCAATGTTGTTGAAATAAGCGGGTTCTGCGAGGAATCCCCCTGTTGACATTTGAAGGAATAGTGAATTTGAACTTCCACTACTCGTTTGTTTGAATTTGAAGTGGCGGTTTTGATCGTTGTTTGTTTGAGTTTTGAAGGAAATAGCCAGTTTTAAATTTTGCTATCACGTTTGGAGTCACGGTTTATGTGCCGCCGTTGACATCTGAAGGAAATAGTGAATTTGGAATCTTCACTATTATTTTTGAAGTGACGGTTTATGTGCAGCCGTTGACATGTGTGGGGAATAGTGAATTTGGAATCTTCACTATTATGTTTGAAGTGACGGTTTATGTGCCGCCGTTGGCATGTGTGGGAAATAGTGAATTTGGAATCTTCACTATTATGTTTGAAGTGACGGTTTATGTGCCGTCGTTGACGTGTGTGGGAAATAGCGGAATTTAATTTCCAACTAAAATGACGGTTTTAATTCCCGTCGTTTAAAATTTGGAGAAATAGCGAATTTGAATTTTTGCTATTATTTTTTGAAAAAATTTTTGAAGGGAAAATGGCGGTTTTGATCGCCGTTTGTTGGAAATTTTTGAAGGAAAACAGCGAATTTATATTTTCACTGTTTATTTTTTGTATTTGGGAAAATGACGGTCCTTAATATCGTCATTCAAAACTTGAAGTTTATTACGGGGAATTTGGCCAAAGCCCAAAATTCGCTGAATAGAGCAAGGGGAGGGCTGGTTTAGGCGCGAACATCCTGGCGAACCAAGGGGGCTTCCCTATTTTTCTGTAAAAGACGCGAGGCTTGGCTGCTCGTCATTCATCATTCATCTTCAATCCTTCGACACAAAATCCGCCATTAAAGGACCTTTGCTCACCTCCATTCGTGCTATCGACCATAATGTCATCTCAAGGTATGTATTTCCTCTTGAATCCATTTAAATTCGTTGGTCATTTGATAGGTTGAATTAGGGCGAAAATTTTACCCTAGAAAATTGATTTGGGCGTTTTTGATTGAGCCCATTTCGAGTTAAATTGATGATTGTATTAGGTTAGAAACCCGTTTAGGAGTATATGGGTGCTTTTAGTTTGCATTTTGGTCCCCGTTCCCGCTCCCTATGCTCAAAAAACGTGAGTGAGGTGGAGAAACCGTCTCATCTCACAATGCCAATTTTATTTGCTTGGGTAGTGGGTCCCCCTAGGTTGCATTGTAGTCGGGAAAGACCGTATTTGCCATCGTGGACCTTTGTTGGGTATTGTGGGCAAAATTGGAATTTTTGCCTTTTGTGACGGTCTTATGTCTGACAAAATAAGCGCCTGTTTGGGCTTGAATTGAGTCAGTTTGCCTTGAAATGGACCTTATTGGTAGTTTAGGTCACCTTAAGGCGTGATAAAATCACTTTTGCCTCTTTGCGGCCGTTTTTGAATTTTTGACCGGTTTGTGCTCAAATTGGCGTATAAATTGCATTTTTTAGCCGTAGAAAAATTCCCCATTGCATTGGGAATGTATTTTGATTTGTTGGCGGACCTCGTACGGGTCTTGAGATGCCATTTTTGTTTGTTGTTTTGACTCGTCTTTTGCTTGAAAAGAAGGGCGAGTCGTTTTTTGTGCGTTTTTTTTTGTAAATTGTTTTTGTTTGGTTGGGTTTGGGCGGGATTGCCCTTGCTTTGCTTTGCAGGTTGTTTGTTTGTTGCGGGTTTGTCCGATTTACGCCGTCATAATGCCAAAATTTCGGCTGACGTTTTTTTGTTTATTCTTTTGACCGCAGGGTACCATTTGGGACCTACGGGGTCCGTCATGGAGGCCTTGGAGGAGGAAGATGATCCTGGAGGGGGAGGGTCGACTGTTTTTTGTTACAGGCTTGGTTGTGTTTCTCCCTGGCGGCCTTTGCCCGGCCAATGATCGGGTATCGATCGTTGGTCGTTGTCTACAGAGGTTCGGATGACCGATGAGTGGGGTTCAATACGGGCGTGTTATCCCATGTTGCCACTTTTGATCGTTGTCGAATTCTGGTGATTGGAGGCCAACATTGGGGTAGTGTCCGTTTTCATGGTCCTCTTTCACACTTGAATTCTGCTGATTGGAGGTCAAAGTCGGGGTAATGTGCTGAGTTATGATCCTCGGTTGTCGTGTCGTCTGAAGTCTGCCAGGCATCATTTTTCTTTTTGTCGTGGAGCAGGAACGAGGTATTACCGTCATGGTAACCACCTCTGCTTCCGTTGTTGCTCCTTTGTCTCTTGTGTTGCTCCCTTTCTTTTCTGTTTGAGAGGATAGAGAGTGCTTAGTTCGGTAAGTGGCGGATAGCCCCCAGTTCGTTGTCTTAGGCCAGTGTCAGTATGATAGATGGTTGTTTTAGGCAAGTGTTTGTATGATAGATGGTTGTTTTAGGACAGTGTCTATATGATAGATGTTTGTACTGGATCCTGCTTGTACGGTTAGTTGTTCGTATCAAACGTGTGTCGATGTATTTTGCGTGAGGCGGTTTGTATATATGTGTCTTTGGATTGTGGCTCATTTTGTAATTTTTGGCTTCTTTTTTGTGTTGTGTTTCGGAGGAGCGCTGTCGGCTGTCAATTCTCCTTCTGTTTTGCACTGGTCCCTGCACCGTTAGTGTAGAAAACAGGCAACACATAGCACATATACATAAATGCAAACACGTAATAGCATTTGATTGAAAAACAAAAATTAACCAAGATGACTTGAAGTTAAAATTTGAAATTTGAAATGATATGATATTTGGAATTTCCGCGGCAAGTCGTCACTTTAGATAAAAGGAATTATTTTGAAAATTGAGCAATTAACTCGTGTCGTGACTTAAATTGCATCGAAATGTTGAAATTGATTTGTGACTCGAAAATATTCAAACTCAAAACGTCAGGGATGAATTTTTAGAAAATATTTTTACGAGCATATTTGATTTTTGAGGTCAAGACTCGAATTTTTGAGTGCTTGAATTTTGGAGGAAAACTGATGTCGTGTTATCAATTTTCGATTTTTATTTTGATGGAAAATTGTGAAAAAGCGAAAAAAATTTGAAATTTTGATTGACATGGAAACGATCCGTCACGGATCAGGGCGACTAGCCCTTCCCCCTTTTAAAGAATAAAGAAAAATCTGTATGTTTAAAGCTGCGTCATGGAAACCGTGTCGGATTTTGTAAAATGCGAAAATAATGAAATGTGAGTGTGAGGAAACACAAAATGTCCTGGATCATCCAGAAGAGGCGCTAGCGTCCTGGCGGGAGGTTTGAGGTGTCAGGAGAAAACACAACTTGAAAGAGACAAGTCAAAAGCGGGAATCCTGGGGAAGGCCTAAAGAGGCGCGAGCTGCCTGGCGATGGAAGCCAGCTCTCCCCTGCTAATCATTTTTGTATAAATAGTGATGTTTGCGCTTCATTGTTTCATCATCCGAAAAACAAAAACATCTCCACAAACTTCTTCTTCTTCTTCCACAAAAATATTTCATGGATGCTTTTGAGAATGCATTGCGACAATGGTGCCGGGATTTGTCGCCTCCCGAAAAGTATCAACTCGTTTGCATGGGAGTTGGTCAATTGTTGGTGCTCCGTCAAGTCAAGGTGTAACCCTCATTTCTCGGAGCATGTTCTCAGTTTTGGGATTCGAAACACCATGTTTTCCTTTTCCCGAAGGGTGAAATTTGTCCTCTTGCCGAAGAAGATGGAGCTATTAGTGGGTGGCCGTGTTGTGTCCCGGTGCTTCCTCCTACTCGGTTGTGCTATAAGGAGAAATTCCGTTCCATGTTGGGTTTGTCGACGAGTCAAGTCAACTTCCTCCTCGCTCCTCATGGTGTGGATATGTTGGCTCTTATCAACATCTTTTCAAACCAATTAGATGTCAATGTTTCGGAGGTGGCTAGGAGAAGGGCTCTTGCCTTTTGCCTTATCCATGTGTACCTCTTTGTTGATGTTTTGAAGAAGGAGGGGCCAAAATGTTATGGTAGCATGACCCTTATTCATGTGGTTGAGCAAATGGAGCATGGTAGAGATCCATCGTGGTTGGTGCTTGGCGAGATCATCCAAGCCTTGGACAAGGAAGGCTCTTGGGGAGAAGCTCCTTCGTTCGGGTCCCCAAGGATCCTTCAAGTGTGGCTATTGGAGAGGCTAAGGTATGTAGAGCCTCCGGTTGATTCTTCTTCTTATTCCTTCCGCCACCTTACCATGAGGAAGAAGTTGTACTCGGATAGTTTTGCTTCTACCGAGGCTTATTGGGCCACAAGATTGGCGGAGGAGGGTGGTCCTCACATCCGTTGGGTGGTGCCGTGGTGGCACTTGAGGTCCTTCACGGGGTTGCCCGCTTCGAATGCTAGTCCTCGTTCTTTGATGGTGGTGGGTTTGAAGGTTGCCTCCTTCATTTATCCCGAAAGGCTCATGAGGCAAATGGGGCGTCAACAAAAGCTGCCCGCTCAAGATACCCTTGTCCAAGAGAATGTTTTCCGGAACTCCGAGCTTGTGGAGGTCTTCGAAAGGTGGTGGGCCACACGGCCGCTTTG
The DNA here is from genome assembly GCF_048544455.1 of Silene latifolia. Classification (NCBI taxonomy): domain Eukaryota; kingdom Viridiplantae; phylum Streptophyta; class Magnoliopsida; order Caryophyllales; family Caryophyllaceae; genus Silene; species Silene latifolia. The sequence continues at coordinate 1,855,224 of NW_027413640.1, forward strand.
GGAGGTACCAAACCCCGTTGCCACGTCATGGGTGACTCCCGCTTATGTCAAGTGGTCACGAGCTCCGTCCTTGGAAGAGAGGTCCAAATTCCGTAAGGACGAGGTTGTCGACTTGAAGTATCGAGAGGTTGGAAAGGCCAAAACTGCCTTCTTTGAGGAGTATGTTGATGGGGCTAGCCCCGATGTGATAAGACCACCAAAGAGGAGAAGCTCGGGTCCCAAGAACATGGTGGGCCGTGCATTGGCTCGTTTTGGGTCGAACATGGGGCCTTGTGCTAGACCGGAGGTCGATGCCGTTGTAGATCCGTTGAGGATCCGTTCTGAAGAGGAAATCCATGTTAGGCGGGCCAACAAGAAGAACAAGGGGAAGATGTACCCCGAGGGAAAAGTCAAGGGTAAAATGGAAGAGTGAAGACCTCCATTACCCACTTGTATTAGTGTTGTGAGTTTTTATTATGTTGTACTAGCTAGTTATTGTGTGTTTTGTGCTAGTTTTATTATGTGAGGTGTTTTAGTCGACACCTTAGCTTTGATAAGTTGTAGACTCGTCGAGCTCTATTTGTTGTTGAAATTGTAATCCCTCCCATTATTAATTAAATAAGAGGATTACTCGTGTCGAAATTGTGAACGCTCTTTTCTTCCATCCATTTTGTAAAGGCAATTCGATTTGAATCGTCCTAAACGTTTGCACTTGGGAAAGTGGGATTTTTGTAGGAAGGGAGAAAGGCTACTTTTTTGTATTTTTGTGGGAAAGGGAATGATTTTCCCTTTTCTCCTTTTTTGATGGGGATGTTTTTTGTATGTGGGTGATGTTTTTTTATTATGGGGATGGTTGTATCCTTCTTGTGTAAGAAAGGACTACCTACGTATCCACCTGGAGAGGTGAAATCAAACCATGATCGTAGTTCAAAATGTTTTGTAGATTTGATTGGGTTTTGTGGTTGTATCCCTCATGCATAAGAGGGACTGCCTACATGTCCACCTGAAGAGGTGAAATCAAACCATGCTCGTAGTTCAGGGGTTTTTTGTTTTAGTGCAAATGGATGTTGCCTTTGACAGATCAAAGGACCTTTGAAATGGGCAAGGTGCCGCAACTTAGACTCGATAAAACATGCAATATCAAATGAGGACGCGTTTGAGGAACTTGACTTGAAAAGGGTTGAGGTGGTTGCTAGTTGTAAAACTAGGCTAGGTCGTTGGTCGCTATGGTTCAAGGGTAGTATTTCTTGAGTTGGTCTAGGTTGGTTGGGTTTGTAAAATCCTCCCCATCTAGGTCACTCAGTTTCACTGCGCCCCTAGAAAGTATTTGCCCGACCCAGTTGGGTTTGAATTTCCCCCTCGGATCGAAGGGTAGCGGTGCACGAACCGACTTGAGGACCAAGTCGCCTTCTTGGATAATCCTGGGTTTGACCTTCTTGTTGAATGCTCGTTTTATACGTCGTTGGTATAGCTGGACGTTGTGTAAGGCGTTGAGTCGTCGTTCGTCTAGAAGAGTGAGTTGCTCGTACCTTCGACGGGTCCATTCCGCCTCAGGGACTTGACTCTCCAGTAGGATGCGTAGAGAAGGGACCTATAACTCTACCGGTTGAACCGCCTCCATACTTTATGCTAGGTAGAAGGGTGTGGCGCCTGTCGGTGTTCGGATAGAGGTTCGGTATCCCCATAGTGCGAATGGGAGCTTTCTCGGCCAATCGCGGTAGTTGTCTTCTATTTTCTTGATAATGGTGACAAGAGTTTTGTGAGCTGCCTCGACCGCTCCGTTGGTTTGGGGACGGTAGGGGGATGATCGATGTCGTTTGATTTTGTATTTGTCCAGCAAGGCCTGAGCTTCCGCCCGGAAGTGAGAGCCCTGCTCGCTGATGATTTCATGGGGTACCCCATATCGGTAGATGATGTTGTTCTGGATAAACTTGGCCACTTGCTTGGCGGTCAAGACTGCATATGACTGTGCTTCCACCCATTTAGTGAAGTAGTCGATGGCGATGAGGACGAAACAATGCCCCTTGGTGCCTACCGGGTTGACTTTCCCGATTAAGTCGATGCCCCAGGTTGAGAAAGGACAGGGTGAGGTCATTGTGTATAAAAGGGATGGCGGTATGTGTTGTATGTTGGCGAAGATTTGGCAATTGTAGAAATGTTTGACGTAGTTACGGCAATCGGCTTCCATGGTGGTCCAGTAGTAACCTAGCCGCATGATTTTTCGGGTAAGCATCATTGCGCTTATATGAGGGCCACATTCTCCGTCGTGGACCTCTCCCATGAATCTTTTGGCCTTGTGTTGGTCAATGCAAAGGAGGAGAATTCCTTAGGGTGTTCTTTTGTAGAGTTGATTTTGGTTTATCACGAATGGTGATGCAAGTAAACGGATGGCTCTTTGTCCTCTTGGGTCAGAGTTGGGAGGGAATTCGTTTTTGGTTTTGTAGTTGAGGATGGCTTGGTACCAAGGTTCATCATGGCTTTCCTCGTCGTCGTTGATGGCACAAATGTGAGCAGGCTCGCTCCTTCTCTCGACACATAGGGGCATCATTGTCATGTCGTCAGGTATATTGACGAGCGCGACAAGTTTTGCCAGGGCATCAGCAAATTGATTTTCCTCTCGTGGCAAGTGGAATAGTCGATTGATGATGAGCGAGGAATCACCATGGACCCTCAATCTTTTGATGCCAAGTGTGATGGCTGCTTGTAGGCCGATGAGGCATGCTTCATATTCAGCGGCATTGTTGGTGACGGCAAAGTCCAGTTTGACCGAGATCGGAACATGTTCTCCCTCTGGCGATATTAGAAGGATTCCTACCCCAAAGCCTCTCAGATTCGATGCACTGTCGAAGTATAGGTCCCATGCGTCGGAGTCGGCACAAAAGATGTCTTCGTCAGGAAGCGACCATGTGTCAGTCGTTAGATCCTCGTTGACGGGATTCTCTGCCAGGAAATCGGCGACTGCTCTTCCCTTGATAACCTTGAGGGGTAAAAAGTTGAGATCAAACTCGGACAGCATGAGTGTCCACCTAGACAGCCTTCTGTTTAGTACGGGTTTTTCGAAGATATAATTAACCGGGTCCATCTTGGAGTAGATGTGGACCGTGTAGCTGAGCATGTAATGCCGCAGCTTCTTTGTTGACCATACTAGGGCAAGGCATGTCTTTTCCAGTCGAGTATACCTTGTCTCGTACTCAATGAACTTTTTGCTGATGTAGTAGATGGCTCGTTCTTCGCCGTCGACTGCTTATGCTAGCATACCTCCCATGGCCGTGTTGGTATCAATCAGGTATAGGGATAGAGGAATCCCCGGTTGAGGTGGCATAAGGACAGGAGGTATGGATAGGATTTCCTTAATCCTGTCGAAGGCCTTTTGACAATCGTCGTCCCAATCGGTGTGAACAGAGGCGCGAAGTTTCTTGAATATTGGTTCACAAATCATGGTGAGCTTGGCAATGAAGTGGCTGATGTATTGGACCTGACCGAGAAACCCCCGAATCTCCTTCTCGTTCCTAGGCCGGGGCATTTGTTGAAGGGCATTCATTTTGGTTAGATCAATCTCAATGCCTCTTTTGCTGACGACATGCCCCAAGAGTTTTCCGGAGGTGACCCCGAATGCACACATCTGAGGATTTAGTCTCATATTATACTTCCGCAGGCGAGCGAAGAATTTCCGAAGGGCGTTGATGTGGCCGTCCCGCTCTCTTGATTTGACACTCATGTCATTGAGATACACCTATACCTCCTTGTGCATCATATCATGTAGGAGAGTGGTAACGGTTCTTTGATAAGTAGCCCCGGCGTTGATGAGACCAAAGGGCATGACCGTGTAGCAGTATGTACCCCACTGTGTAGTGAACGCAGTCTTGTGCATGTCTTCCTCGGCCATTTTAATCTGGTTGTATCCGGCATACCCGTCCATGAATGATAGGAGAGCATATTCGGCAGTGTTATCTACCAGAATGTCAACATGTGGCAAAGGGAAGTCGTCCTTTGGACTTGCCTTGTTCAGATCCCTGAAGTCGACACAAACCCGAATTATTCCGTCTTTCTTTGGTACGGGCATAATGTTGGCCACCCAATGAGAGTATTCAGACACTTTGATGAAACCAGCCTTGAACTGTTTATCCACTTCTTCCTTGATTTTTAGGGCCTATTCAGGACGCATCCGGCGTTGCTTCTGCTTCACAGGTTCAGCTCCGGGCTTAATGGGTATCCGGTGCTCTGCAATTTCCCTGTCAATCCCAGGCATGTCTCTATAGGACCAGGTGAATACGTCCTTGTATTCGTGGAGGAGGTCAATGAACTGTTGTCTTTCCGAGGGGTCCAGGGTTGTCCCTATCCCAAGTTCTTGAGGTGTGTTATCGGTTCTTACGTTAATAGGTTCGGTCTCCTCAATGATGGGGGTTCTGGTTTCCCGTTTGTCAAGTTCTTTGGCCAGATGAGGTAGGTAGTCACTCAAGTCAAATTCCTCATAGTCATTAAGAATTGCATTGTAGTTAAATTGAGACGAGTCATAAGCAAACATAGAATTCATTAAGTTGACACGAGCGAAAATCTCAGAGAGAACAGACATCTCGTGGTCGGACAGAGGCGACGCAGAAGAGGAGGTGGCCCCGGGAATAGGCTCCAGGTTGTCACCTTTCATGGGAGTGGGGGTGACCCTAGTAGACTCAGCCACTGGATCAGCCACGACCTTGTGATAAAATAGTGGGAAGGGGGCCTTGACTGGGACATCAGGAGTGTTAGGAGCTATGACAGACTCTGACTCTGACTCAGGCTCAGATTCAGATTCTTCTTCGCTTCCCTCTTTGAACATAGGGCCTTCTCCAGTTGTGATCTTGAGAATGCGGCCTTGGCGATCTGTCCACTTGACGGTTTTTCTCCATACAGTAGCTTTCTCCTGGTTCGGTGTCGGAGATCAAGGTAGTTGGGTCAAACTGATTGTCCTTCAGGGCGATGTTGATGATGTCCTCATAGTCGAGGTGCTTGATGTTATCTTCTCCAAAGAGGAAAGTGACAGCTTGTCCATCGAGGCATGACGACGGCTTAGACTCGGTTGATGTAGTTTCGGTGTTGTCGGGGATGAAGTAGCAGTCCTAGAAGACTTCCACATCCAGGTATCTGGCCTTGGCCACAGAGTCATAGATCGGCTCCGGAAAGCCATGGTAGAGCTCTGATTCTCCGTCGGGGACAAAGTATCCATTGAGGGTCAGATGATAGGGACGGATGATAACTCCGTGCTTCTTGCGTTTTCTAACTAGAAGGTTCATCTCCTGGATATCTTCATCGGTAGGCTTGTATCCCAGTCCGAAGGGAATGTTGGGGACCTTAGCCTGTTTCAAGGAAGGTAAGGTGCCCTTCAGTGGATTGAGGGGCAAACCCGGGAAGTAACCCTGGCGCATCATTATGCGGTTGACTGTGAGGTTGGCAAACGGGTCACAATCAAAGGGTGTTGATTCATCAGTTATGGCATTCACAGCTTGGAATCTCCACATTTCATTATCATCTTCCTCAAAGGTCTGGGAGGCTATTCCCTTTCTCATGACAGCTTTGATCGGGGAAGCAGGAATTGTGATTGTTTTCCCGTTGAAGGGGACCCTGATCTTCTGGTGGAGAGTTCAGGTAACTGCCTTGACGGCGTGAATCCAGGGACGTCCCAGGAGCATATTGAAAGAGGCGTTGATGTCGACCACCAGAAAACTGGTTTGCCTTTCCAAAATCCGGTTACGACAATCGAGTGATGAGCCCCGCGACCTTGCCACTAGTGTCGTCGTAGGCGCGTACTCCTTGGTTTGTCGGGACCAAATCAGCTTCCTTAATACCCATCTTGTGAGAAGTCTTGAGGGGAATGACATTTACCGCGGATCCATCATCCACAAGGACCATGGGCACATTCTTCTTGAGACATTGTACGGTAATGTACAGGGCAAGGTTATGATTGGCCCTGAAGGGAGGGATATCTTCGTCAGAGAAGACGACTGGGTTGTTCAAGTCAGGGGCGTCCCTTGTCATATGTGCCACTATTTCTTCAGGGGAAGAGGTTGAGGGCACAGTTAGTTTTCCCAAGGCCTGTAGCAAAGCCTGTCGATGTTCAAAGGATGTCGCGATCAGTTGCCAGATCGAGATCTCGGCTATTGCCTTCTGAAACTGTTTGAGGACTGAATTCTCAGGAGCCTTTGGTTGAGTGTCTACTTCCGGGACAACTTGGTCGTTTGTTGTTGGAACGACCGTTGGATTGTTCGGGTTCTGATAGGGGCGTCCGGACCGGGTAAGGTGACCGATCTTTTTTGCCCGTTTCTCTTTCTCTGGGACAAGGTAGACATCTTCAACGTCGTCTCTCCATATGCCGTTTATTTCAGGATCTCGAAGGCACCTTGGAGGGGTATTTCTTGGTGGGCAGTTTTTGTGAGGGATATTTTAGTGAGGGTAGTTTTTGTGGGTTTGATTATTGTGAGGGTGATTATTGTGAGGATAATTATTGTGAGGTGCATGCTAGAATGGTCGCGGGAACAATCCGTCTTGGTGAGGGTAGTTTTGGGCGCTCGGGGGACTCTCCCTCGGGCGTGGTGGTGGAGGATTGAAGATAAGTCGGCGATAGGCATCGTCAAGTCGGGTAATCCTCTCGGAGAGGCTGGCTACGGCTTCCTCAACCTGTTGGAACATGGTGAGCATAGTGGCGGCACTGAATACAAATATCCTGTCTGAGGGATCTTTCTCCAAGGCATTCATCTCGTCATCAATTGGCAGGATAAGGTGTGAGCAGTCCAGAGTTGGCTCATCCCTGAAGATGGCGTGTATTCCCAGAGGATTTGTTTTGTTTTTTGGCTTAGTCGGCGGGGATAAAGTCAATTCCCCTTTCTCAATCATGTCTTGGATGATGTGTTTGAGTTTGAAGCAGGTTTCTGTATCATGCCTTTTTCCTTGATGGTACTGACAATAGGCATTGGGGTTCCAGAAACGGGATTTCTTAGCATCGGTCGGATCCGGGGTGGGTCCGATTGGTTGTAACTTTCCCTGGTTCATGAGCCTCTTCAGAGCACTTGCGTAAGTTGACCCTATATTAGTGAACACTCTCTGGGGGAGCTCAGCTCTCTTAGCAGATGGTTCAACAAGGTTGACCTCATCGATCTTGTTTGTTTGGCCGTAAGGGTGGGACCCGATTGAGGTGGATCCCTGGTAGCCTCTGCCAGTAGTCTTGGCCAAGACACCCTTCCGGAGGTCATCTTCAATGCGTGTCCCCATAATTTGCAGATCTTGGAAGGTCTTGATATTTTGGTACCTCAGTAAGTTGGCATACACTGGGCGAAGATTGTTGACGAACTTTTCCACCAAATTTGATTCACTCGGCTTGCTGACCAGCTGAGTACTTACCCTCCTCCAACGGGTTAAGAACTCGGTGAACCCCTCCTTGTCGTTCTGGGTTAGGACCTCAAGGGTACGGGTATTGGCTTGGATTTCAACATTGTCAGCGTATTGCTTAGCAAACTCAACTGCGACCTCATCCTAGGTAGTAAGGTTTTTCGGATCAAGGGAGTAGTACCAGTGACGAGGGATCGGTTCCAAAGAGGACGGAAAAATCCGGGTGAAAAGTTCCTGTTTGACTCCTTTAATGGCCATGTAGTCTTTGAAGGCACAGATATGATTGAGCGGGTCCTCCACTCCTTCGAACTTAGGTACATCAGTTAGGGTAAAGTTGTCAGGTAATTGATCCCCAACAGGTTCGAACCTTCGGTTGTTCTCAAGATGGATATTGTTACCCCGGGCTAGCAGCTGTTCTTCCAAGAGCTTTAGCCTCTTCTCAGTTTCAATCAGAGGTGGAGTATTATGTTCTCCAGTTTCTTTGTTTTCCAGGGCGTCGATACAGGTCTCGACGCGATCCAGGGTGACCTTAAGAGCGGTGAGCAGCCTGGCTAGCTGATCAGTCGGGACATCTTTGTTGCTATCATTGTTGTTGTTGTTAACAAACGAAGTTGAAGACGGGGCCATGGCTCTGAGGTAGAAAAATGGCTCACCATTACAACTCAATCCGACACAGTTCAAAGACTGAACGCAGACAACACAAGGACGAGACAAAGATCAGACTCAACAAGACGAGGGTGACCGTGTGTGGTCCCTCGGTGCTGACTCGATTTATGACGTGACGGTGTTGACCGAACTTTTAACATGTGTCTAGCATAACGGCGTGACGCCATTGGACGGGTCTCGTGGTGAGACCACTAGTAAAGACCCATAAGTACGTTTGCTTCGACTCGATAGACACGAGGCGGAATTGGAATGGTGGACTGAAGTTTTCGAAAATAGAAATTTTCAAAAAGATTCATTTGTCACTTTGAGGACGGCTTCCGAAGATAGAGATCTCCGCAACTCGGTCAGTTGAAAGGGTTGCCTTAAGTTTATTTGCAAAAGACGGTTTTGAGTTTGAATCGGCTCGCAAAACAGTGTATTGTTTCCCAATACGATTTTGAATTTCAAAATTATATGTTTTAAAAATCGAGTTTGAAATGTTTGAATAGGTCTCGGGGACGGTGCATGGTCCTCGGTATCTCGAAAGTGTCTCGAGAAAAGGGTGTGTGCTTTTCCCGGGTTTTGAAAGAGCCATTGTCGGCGCGACACGGGTTAAAATCCGTGTCTAGACGCGGCGATAATAACGGCGTGAAAAGGTGGTTGGAAATGGTTGCAGAAAACCAAGTTTGAAAATCGTCATTACGACGGCCTAGAAAGGCGTGTTGAAATGGTTATAAAAAACGGGTTTGAAAATCGTCATTGTGACGGCCTAGAAAGGCGTGTTCAAATGGTTATAAAAAACCGGGTTTGAAAATCGTCATTATGACAGCCTAGAAAGGCGTGTTGAAATGCAACGGTCGGCAAAAGACCGAGGTTTGAAACGGCCATTATAACGGCGCAAAAGGTTGTTTTCGAAAGTTTGAAAATGACACGGAAGGACTTATGATCAAGTAGCACATAAGCACTCACAATTCATTATATTATGCATTATGCTGACACGGGTTTTGGCTTAGATGGGTGGGTTACACACCAAGCAATCAAACCCCGATTTGCGAGAGGGATACCAATCCAAACAAAATGTGTAAGGAGGGTGCCCTAGCCTCATGCTCGAAAGTGATGAAAGCTCTTTGACGAAACAGAAATGTGTAACGTCAATGGTATGCTTGACTCAATCGGGATTCGAAACGCGGGGATGAGAAAACTCACGCCGACGGGACGAGCCAATTGGTCGATAAAGGGTTAGGTTATGGGCCCGGACAAGGAACCCGACCGTGACCGTAATATAAATTAATGCATTCCAACCAAGACCTCGTTCGAGTCTCATCATCTAGGGATCACAAAGACGTAAGTGTCCTAGTTTTCCCTAGCGGAGTCGCCAATCTGTGGACACGGCCCACCTGCAGGCCCGGTTCGATCTGCAGGCATGCAGCGGTCTTATGAAAGCCACGCTCGGCGGCGTAAAAATGCTTTCGACCGGATCATTTTAGATCGGTCGGTTTCATCTCGGTAAGGGTCTCGAAACGATTAGAGATGTTCGGAGTCGCCACCAAGCATTTGTGGGATGCTTGGAACCCGTTCGAAATCCACTTTATACCTCGGTCAAATCGAAGCACAAAGCAGCGTTTGACATAGGTACTAAAGATAAGGAAATCGTCTCTCTTTAGCATCCTATCTCTAGAATGAATCTCGTACGCCCTGGATAAGGTCGTCCACTATCTAAAGTTTCTGAGTAAGAGGTGAAGGTACGTATTGCGAAGCCCTTTAATCAGACACCTAATCCCGCCCAGATAGCGCCTCTCTTTTCGATCTTTGTTGGTTGAATGCAAAAGTTGATAAAACTGTTTAAATGCATGAATGCGCATCCAATAATTTAAACCTAACATGTGAGAGCTTTCTAAGTCGGTTGATTTAATCCAAGTATCAAGTATAAGATGTCGAGTTGGATTTATGGTTGATTTGCATGCAAGACGGGAATTAAACATCCATTTACCGTATTAGGTTTATGGTGCATAACGTGATCCATTAGTCTTAGTAAAGCATTTTGCAAATATGATTTTGAATAAACAAATACTCATCTGATCCGTCCTATATCCGGGCTAACCGGAGTCGGGATCGTCCTAGACTAATGCTGGAAAGGAAATAGGCCCTGTACCAGGCGGCCATATGAGGCGTGAGCCTGTTGGCGATGCAAGGGGGTCTCCCCCAGTTTTGAAAATGAGAGTTGAAAGGCCTGTTTTAGGCGCGGGTCAACCTACGGTGTGGGGTTCGACTTTGACAAACTTGACATGAATAGTTTTGAAAATGGTTATGAACTAATTGTTTTAAGTTCATTTGAATGTAATTAGTCGATACTCATCATCGTACCCGGGTTAAAATCCGGCATGGTATGTAGAACCAAGGATGGCTTTGTGTTGGTGACTAATATGCTTGTTTTAAAAATGTAGAGAAATGATGAAGGGCTTTAAAATACCTCCCAAAAATGAAATAAAAGGCTTTAAAATACCTTTTAAATGTTATTAACCAAATATTATCACCGAAACACGGATTTAACTGTCATGGTATGAGGAACCAAGGGTGAAAAATGTTTTATGGTTAAAACAAATGAAATAAAATAAAAAAGGTTTGAAAATATTTGAAATGGTAAAAACCGATTACAAATATGAAAATGGATTAAAGGGAAATGACGAGAACAAACACGGTTGAGTTCTGACCTGGACACCCCATTGAGGCGCGAGCAAGCCGGCGAACCAAGGGGCTTCTGTCTCAGGCCAAAAATCAGTTTTGGCTCGTTTATTCCATGTTTTGGTTCATGTTATGCAAGTTTTAGCATGTTATAGTCATGAAACAAATAAAAACATGATAAAAGAAGGATTTTTACACCCTCATACTTACATGTTTGGTTATGGCGAGTGACCGACGTAAGTGTAACAACTCGTTTGGTCGGAAAAGACTCGGTTTAAAACCGTTTTGGTAAGTAAAAATAGTGTTTTAATATTAGTGACGGTGTAGTGGTCGAAGTGGTCGGTCAAGTGATTTAATGCACGATGACGGTACCAAACAATGTGTAAGGCTTGTATTTACGATCGGTAGGTCGTAAATACGCGTCGGATTGTGACTTAAGAAGTCGAGTCGAGAATTTTAAAGGAGAAAAGAGGGGGCGGACACTCGCGTAAGTTCTCAAATGGGGGCATTTGAGGGGTATTTATAGGAAAATGAGTGGTTGTGTGAGTTTTGAGCGACGTGGCCACCTGGGCTGCTCGAAGAGGCGCGAGCCACGTCGCGGTTCTTCGAGTTGTCTTGTCACTTTCACACAAGAGCAATCATGATTTGTTCTATCCTATGATTTGTAGTCATATGTTTGGTACTTGACCATTCATAAATCCGGGAAATGTTAGCATAGAAGGCTCTGAATGTTTGTTTTTTGTGGTTGACTCGGTTTGACTCGTTGTTGGAGTCGGGATTTGAATTTTTGAGTCGGTTTTTGGTCCGGTGTCGGTTTTGACTCTAGTTAGTGTCATTGCGACCCCGTCGTCGTGCATTAAACACTCCAAGTATTTTTGAAATGTTTTGAAATGTTTTATTTTCGAAATCGTTTTAAGTTTTCCGACGTAAAGTTGTACACAAAATGTCGATCAAACGTCGCGATTCCAAAGCATGTTATAGTCCGATAATCACCGGGTGTTTGTTGGAGTCTCAGCAGATACTGGGTATCTACAGATCATCCTCGCGATCTTTGAAGTCTCGTATCCCCGAGAATTCTCCTATCGGGGCTCAGTGATCAAGGCGTGTCTGGTTGGTTCTGTATTCATGACTGGGCTCTCAGGGCAGGTTGTAAGCTTCCCTTTTCCCCTCTTATGGTTGAGGTTATCAAGGAAATTGGTGTTCCGTCTTATCAGTTGATGCCCATGGTGTGGAAGGTGGTCTGTTCTGTCAAATACCTCTGTAAAAAACACAATATCTCGTTTTCTCTTGGCGATCTGAAAGCTTGTTATGCTGTCAAAACTAATAGCCCTGGCTGGATAAGTTTTAAGGTCAGGGCTTCCACTACTCCCCTTCTGAGCAACCTGGATAGTGGCCATGATAAGAACTGGGCTGCTGGGTACATGTTTGTCAGGACCAATTCTGTAGGTCCTGATCTGGCATATCTGAATTACGAAGCTTGTGTTGCTGGTGAGTTTTTTATCTTTCCTCTTATCCTGCATGTTTTATTCGTTAGTGAAAATAAAATGAAGTTTATATTAAATCATACCTTTCACTTGTGCAGTTGATGATTGGGTTACTGAAACTGAGTATCCCATTGCAAATATTTCTGCTTTCCTTGCTATTCCTCCTTTGGAGAGGTCTTGGCCTCTTTGTTGCGGGGCTAGCCATATTCCTCGTTGTCTGAAGGCTGATGGTGCTGCCAGGGTGGCTAAACCTTCAAGGGCTGTTAGTGCTTCCACTTCAGGCAGTAAGTCTATCTTATTTCCTTTTTTCTTCTTACTCTGGCTTTTTGGTGATGTTTAGTTTATATTGCTAATGTAGTGTTTCGTGTTGTAGCTACCAGGTCGTCTACTCGCCTTGCCAGATTTGGTATGGCTGACCTCTCAGCAGGTTGGCTAAGATCAAGGAGGAAGGCTCCCAGGAAAGCGGAGATGCTGAGCCCGTTATTGATTTAACTGAGCTGCCTGATGCTTCCAAGGTCACTACCGTTCATGCTTCTTCTACTGAAACATGTTCAGCAGCCCAAAAAAGAAAAATTGAAGATGTTGATGTATCTGCCCCAGTCAGGGAAGTGAAAGCCAGGGTGGATAATATGGAGGCTGCTAGGGTGAAGATCAGGGATTATGCTGCTTCCAAGTCAGATGTCATGCTTACCCTTGACCCTGTTGAAACTTCTACTCAGGCGGTTACTTCAATGGATCACTCAGTAAGCTTTTGGCAGGTACCTTGGCTGTTGTGAGAGAGGTACGCTATTTTTATCATTATGTGTATTTTGTTTGGGTATTTTTATTATTGTGGTATAATATTCATATTCTTTTTTCTGTTTTTGGTTAGGGCGCTGCGGCCTGTCTCCATAACGCCTATCAGGCTACTTATTTGGTAGCCAGGATTGATCTGATGAGATTAGATTATGATAGGCTGAAATCTGAACTAGACTTTATACGGGCTGATCTAGCTGCTAAAGTTGCTGACTTGGTGAGGGTGCAAGCTGAGAAGGATGCTGCTAAGGTTGAGGCAGATTCAAGTAAGCGGCTCTTGCAGGAGGCTGTGGACAGGAATGAAGAGCTAACCCAGGAGAGGGATGAATTGGAGTTCAAACTTGATGATGCTTCCCTCTATTTCTATATTAAGGGGAAGGTTGCTGCCATGTCAGAGCCTGTTGAGGCCAGGGAAAATTGGAACCCTGAAGCTGAGATGGCTTTTGCTTCTTCAAAGTATCCTGACTTGCATAATATGGGAAATGAACAGGAGGTCAATTCTCCAGGGGAGCAGGACGTTGATGCTGATCCGGCTAAGAGTGGGAGTAATGGTGCTGTTTCCAAGGAGAAGCAGTAATTTGACTTTTTCTTAGTTGATATTTGGCCCAACCAGGGAGGATGTCCCTGGACAAACAATTTTATTTTTTCTGCTTCTATCCAGGTCAGGGAGACTATCCCTGGTCTTTATGAATATTTTGGTGCCTTTGCCCCATGGGGGTAAGGGCTTTATTAATATAATTGTAGTGTCCTTCTTTGGCTGATTTTGTTTATTTGTTTGAACTTGTGAATTTTGCTTTTCCAATCCTGTTGGACCTGTAAAAGTTTTAACCTGTAAAGCATTTTTAATTTATCCTGTTATTTAAACTGTCCCGAGTGATTCAACCATGTATGGTTTTTGCCACAATGGTTGAAGGGGTGGGAAAACCGGCCTGTCAGGAGGGATTATGTCCCCTACCTGACAGGAGGGCTTGGTATTCGGCCTGTCAGGAGGGCTTTTAGACTAAATGGTTGGGATGGCACACCCTTCCACCGTCTTCTTTGCGTCCGAGTTTGTAAACATTTGCGAAAACCTAGTCGAGTCGCAATTATTTCATGCCTGATTGGTCCTGACATTTCCTGTATCCGTTGATGGTTACCAACTCGTCAGGCACAATTAAGTGCAAAGTTTTGTTTCAGATTTTGATATATAGTAGAGTAGCCCTCAATCGTGAATATTTATGCATATAAACATTTATCATGTATAATTGTTCAGGATTCGAAAAGTAAGAGGAGTTAGGTTAGTTAAATGTATAAATATGAGTTGCATGTAGAGCATATAAAACACGTAATTTTTTAGGTAGCACGTCAGGTTGAATAAAGATATGAGTTTATACCTGACTGTGGCCTGATCTGGATTTTACATATGGAATAATTTTAAATGGGTTACATTCCAGGATCTTGGGATCATTTCTCCTTCTAAAGTTTTGAGTCTGTATGCCCCTTGTCCAACAATTGAATCAATTAAGTAAGGGCCTTCCCATGTGGGGGCCAGCTTGCCTGCGGATGTTTCTTCTTTGTTCGGAAAAACTTTGCGTAGGACGAGATCTCCTTCCCTGAAGACTCTAATTTTGACATTTTTGTTGTAAGTCCTGGCAACTACTTGTTGATATGATGCCATCCTGACTTTGGCAGCATCTCTTAGCTCTTCTGTTAAGACCAGGTTATCTTGAATCAGGTCTCTGTTTGCTTCAACATTGTTCAGGCTGTACCTTGATGTTGGCACCCGTACTTCTGCAGGAACGACAGCTTCACAGCCGTACACCAAAGAATAAGGTGTTTGGCCTGTTGATGTCTTTGGAGTTGTTCTGTCTGCCCATAGTACTAATGGAAGTTCTTCAGCCCATCTGCCTCGTCTTCATTTTAGCTTCTTCTATACGCAGCTTATGACTACCTTATTGCTGGATTCAACCTGGCCATTAGCTTTTGGGTATCCAGAGGTAGACGTTACCAGGTTGATATTCCATTCTTGGCAAAATGCTTGGGTCTTTTTCCCCACAAATTGGGTTCCATTATCACATACTATTTGTGATGGGACTCCATATCTGCAAATGATGTTTGTTTTAATGAAGGATATTACTTCTTCTTCAGTTACTTGCCTGAAAGAGTCAGCCTCGATCCATTTGGAGAAGTAATCAGTCATAGCCAACATGAATACTTTTTGTCCTGGAGTTACGGGCAGTTTTCCTACAATATCCATACCCTACTTTATGAATGGCCAGGGTGCAGAAATTGAATGAAGAAGCTCGGATGGCTGATGTATGATTGGTGCATGGACTTGGCAGGCTTCGCATTTTGAAGAATATTCTAGGCAATCAGCCCTCAGTGTAGGGCAGTAGTAGCTTGTACTGAGTACTTTACTCGCCAGGCTTTTTCCTCCTTTGTGGTTACCACAATATCCATCGTGTATTTCTTGAAGTACAAGTTTAGCTTCGTCAGGCTCCAAGCATCTTAGGTATGGTCCAGCCTGCGATCTCTTGAATAAAGTGTTATTGATAATAGTGTAAGTTGAAGCTCTAATTTTAAAAGCCCTTGCTTCGTGTCTCCCCTGAGGCAGTATTCCTCGGAAAAACCAATCATAATAGGGTTTGGTCCAAGAATTACTATCCTGATTGATAGGGTTGACTTGTTCAGGTTTGCTGATGGTAGGCTCTAATAAATGAACAATTGGTATTTTATCAAAAACCGCAGGGGTAAAATTTGAACCTAGGCTGGCCAAAGCATCAGCCTGTGTGTTCCGGTCTCTTGATATTTGATCTATATCAAATAAAGCAAATTTGGCGATATGGTTTTTTGCATATTCTAAATACGAAATCATTTTTGCATCCTTAGCCGTATAAATTCCCTTTATTTGATTAGCAATTAGAAGTGAAACAGTTTTTACCTTTAGATTTTGAACACCGAGGTCTAGACATACCTTTAAGCCTGCTATTAGAGCTTCATATTCCGCTTCATTGTTTGTAGCTTTGAATTCACAGCTTATAGCATGTGCTATCATGTCTCCCTCTGGTGATTTAAGAACTAATCCTAACTCTGTCCCCCTGGCGTTGGATGCCCCATCTATGAACAAGGTCCATTCTTGGTCTGGGGTTTTATTTTCTAATTGGTTGACCTCTTCTTTCAGGTCGGGTACCAGGATAAGGCTGAAGTCAGCCACAAAGTCTGCGAGGGTCTGCGATTTGATCGCTGCCCTGGAATCAAAAGAGATATCGTATGTGCTAATCTGAACTGACCATTTGGCCATCCTTCCTGATAATTCAGGTTTTCGTAGGACATATTTTATAGGTAAGTTAGTCCTAACTATAATGGGATGGCTTTCAAAATAAAGTCGTAATTTAGTACATGACATAATTAAAGCTAAAACATATTTCTCAAGTAATCCATACCTCATCTCAGCATCCAGCAGACTTCTACTTACATAATAAACCGGGTGTTGTTGGCCATCCTGTTCTTTTACTAGGACTGCGCTGACTGCTATTTCAGTGACGGATAAGTATACTGACAGGGGTGGCGGATAATTATACTGACAGGGGTTCTCCCTTCTCTGGTTTAGCCAGTAAGGGTGGAGATGATAGGTAGGATTTTAAATCTTGAAAGGCTGTCTCATGTTCATTCGTCCACTGAAACTGTTTATTCTTTCTGAGGAGGTTGTAAAATGTTTTGCATCTTTCAGAGGACCTTGATATGAAACGGTTCAGGGCAGCTACCCGGCCTGTCAATTTTTGGATATCTTTGACATATTTGAGTGGCTGTAATTCCAGGATAGCGTTTATCTGTTCAGGGCTGGCTTCTAGGCCTCTCTTCGTGACCATGTATCCTAGGAACTTTCCTGCAGAGACTCCAAAGTGGCATTTTGCAGGGTTGAGCTTCATGTTGTATTTCTCCAATATTTTAAATGCTGTTTCTAAATGCTTCACATGATCTTCTGCATTTTTGGATTTTACCACCATGTCGTCTATGTATACTTCCATGATATCGCTTATTTGGTCTTTAAACATCATGTTGACCAGGCGCTGGTACGTTGCCCCTGCATTCTTCAGGCCGAAAGGCATGGCGGTCAAAGATATATGCCTCGATGCAGTAATGAATGCGATACTCTCCTGGTCGGCAGGTGCATCTTTATTTGATTGAATCCACTGGAAGCATCCATGAATGTCAGCATTTCATGGCCTGTTGTGGCGTCTACCATGGCATCAATATGTGGTAAAGGAAATGGATCTTTGGGACAGGCTTTGTTCAGGTCAGTGTAGTCTACACAGACTCTCCATTTTCCATTCTTTTTCTGCACAATAACTACGTTAGCCAGCCACTCAGGGTACATTACTTCCCTGATCATTCCCATATCCAAGAGTTTTTCCACTTCCTCATTGATTATAGCATTTCTTTCAGCTGCAAATTTTCGTCTTTTCTGTTGTACAGGCTTAAAAGATGGGTCAACATTGAGTTTATGTGTAATTATATCAGCACTAATTCCAGTCATATCAAAATGTGACCAAGCAAACCAAGATGATTTATTTTTAAGGAATTTTACCGATTCGGGCCGACACTATCCTGGGGCGTCAGATCCTACTAAAACATACCTGTCAGGGTACTCAGGGTCTAGAATTACCTGATCTGTTTCCATTCTGGGAGGTGCTACAAAAGTGCTCCTGACAGGGTACTTTAATTGCTATGCGAGGGACTTCACTGCCTTGGATGGTTTCAAGGCTGTTGTGTAGCATTCCTGGGCTGTCCTGTGATCCCCTTTGATTGTGGCTATGCCCCAGTTTGTTGGTATCTTGATACATTGGTGATAGGTTGATGGCACGACCATAACATTATGAATCCAGTGTCTGCTCAGGATTGCGTTGTAAGATGACAGGCAATCAAGGACTCCTTCAACGTAGGTTGGAAGGTGGATTTCTCCTAGAGTGCTTCTGGTTTCTCCACTGAATCCCACCAAAAAGTTGGATTTTTTGGTGATTTGGTCCTCATTGATTTTCATGGCTTTCAGTACGTCAAGCATGATCAAGTTTACTAAGCTGCCTCCATCTACCAGAATCCTTCTTACTGTGGCGGTTCCAATCTGCATAGAAATTACCAGAGGCATCATGATGAACATAAGGGATGCCTACCATGTCACAATCATTAAAAGTGATTGTTGGGATGTGATCTGGTTTGCAGGGTGACACGGTCCTTGGCGTCCTGGCTATCTTTTTTGCTGCTGAACTGGTCAGACCACAGATTTCTGATCCACCGGATATGAATTTAACTTCATATATTGGAGGTGGTGGAGGGAGGCTGCGATCCTGCTTATGCTCCTGGTTCTCTTTGCCCTGGTCCGCATTCCTTCCTTTCGTCTTGATCTGGTCTTTTAAATATCTAGATTTCAGCAGATAAGCCACTTCTTTCCTCAGGGTGAAACAGTCATCCGTCGTGTGTCCAATGTCCATGTGGAATTCGCACCATTTGGAATTGTCCCTCCTAGGGTTGGGATTTTTCGTTTTCCTGGGCCATCTGACTACTGGTCCCATGTTGTCAAGCCTTTGGATTAATCCTGCAATATCAACACTGAAGTCATGCTCAGAAATAGGTGGAAAAATTTTAGCCTTACCTTGATACTCATGTGCCAGGTTAACTTCTGAATGGTCTGGCCTCGAATATGGTGTAGGTCTGTAGTTGTTTCCTTTGTTGCTCTTCCTGTTGCTTTTTCATAATCCTTTGGTCCACTGGGTGATCTAAGTTTGTAGCTCTTGTCCTCTTCTAGCATGATAAAAGCAAGAGTCTTGACCTGGACATCTTCGAAGGTATGGCAGGGATACTTAGTGAGCTCATTGTATAAGTCACTATGTGGTAGCAACCCCTGTCTGAATGCCTCCACTGTTGTTCCAACGTCACACCTGGGAATAGATACTTTCTCTTTATTGAATCTCGCAAGGAATGTCCTGAGAGTTTCACCAGGCTTCTGTGTAATCCGGTTAAGGTCACTGGATCGTTTCTCCAACTCCCTGCTACTCGCAAACTGCTGGTTGAAGTTGTTGATCAGGTTGGCGAAGGAATAGATGCTCCCAGTTGGCAGATTGATGTACCATTGTAGAGCAGGGCCATTCAGGGTCGTTCCAAATCCCTTACACATGCAAACTTGTCTGAATTCGCTGGGAATAGATGCAGCCAACATTTTTTGCTTGTAGAGGGCCACATGATTTTGTGGATCTGTGGTTCCATCATAGATTTTCATAGATGGGACCACAAACTTCTTGGGTAAATCTATTTTTGCTATTTCGTCTATGAAAGGCGAATCGGCAAAGATAGTCGGGGGACGACTTCTTCCATCTTGGCGGTACTCCGGGTATCTTGTCGAATTTTTCATTGAGTTTCTTGATCTCCTGAATTATTGCCATCATGATGGCTGCCGCGGATTCATCAGGTTTTTCATTGTCATTCTTTGGCTCATCATCACCATCAACGTTGATAAATTTAGAACCACTTGGGCTCCCAAAACTGGAGAAATCGATATTTTTGATAATTGATGCAAATGGGGTTCCTTGCTGGAATCTAGAGCCTGCTCCTTGGGTTTTTTCCAATTTTTGCTTCAGAGCTGGCTCAGATTCTCTTAATTGCAAGATTTCTGCCTCAGTTTGGGCCACTTTTTCTTTCAAGCTTTACAACTCAGCGATTTGTTAGAGGGCTGCGTTCAATTGTTCTTCAGCGGTAGGCTGGGCCATTTTTGTAGGATTTTTGAATTTTTGTAAGATGCGAAAAAAGGATTTAAAGAGCTAGATGCCCCACGGTGGGCGCCAATTGTTTTGTGTGGATTTTGCGCAAGGCAAGATCAGGTCAAGGTTGAATTAAGTAGGGTTAACTAGCTTTATTCGGTCTGTAAGTCAGGTCGTCAAGGCGGAATATAAAGGTATGAATATGATAAAAATAATAATAACAAGACAAAGAATTTTGTACGTGGAAAACCCTTAAATGGGAAAAAACCACGGGCACCAAGCCATGAGAGGATTTCACTATCGTATATTATATTTAGTACAATGGGACGTAATTATCTAAGAATTATATGAGAGTATTGTATGCTATATCTTGTCTTGTGTACTTCTGCAAATGATTTCCCAAACATTCCTTATATAGTCATCAGTTGAACGGCTGTTTGATCTTGGTATTAATGCGGAATATTTTCCTTAATTACCCGCAATAACTCTCAATATTACGTCCTTAATTGCTGCTTTAATTGCAAGATCTTCCTATTTAATGCTGCGCATGTATTCCTCTTGTAATGTGATTTCCTGGTCTAATATCGTCCTGATATTTTGATCGTTGTCCTCTCCATGGCTTGGCGCTTGTCTTCATGAGTACTGATATCCTGGAACCCTGATAGTCAGGCTAGGGTAAGACAATGATTAGGGAGGTCTGCGGATTTCCAGGCCTAACACTTTGTTATATCCAAATAGGTTGTAAGGACAACGTTGAAACCTATTAAAGTGAACTGGATTAACATAGTATTGGCCCCTACTTGCTTATATGAGGTGATGTCTTGAAGTAAATAGAGTGTGATGTGATTGATGGCAACTTCAAGTGCCATAGAGTCATATGGGATGTCTAGTCGATCACATAGGCAGACTGTATGGGACACTCTGTCGGGCAGTGACCGCTTATAGAGTTCTGGTAATTTTTATAAAGCCCGGTCGTGGAGAGAGCTACTATAGTATTCTTTTGAGTCAATTCTTTGACTAAAGACTATTCGCCCAAGTCGGCACACTTTCTGATTGACTTTGATTTATGCCCCAAGCCATTCTGTCAAAAGGGGTGAGTGTGCATCTTTTGGGTCATGATGAACTGTGGGTGTACGAAGGGAATAGTGCGATAGGAATTGTCCACCCCCCTTGTCAGGGTTATCTAAAATCTCAGGACCACTCGAGGAGTAGTGAACTGAAAATGCGTGGCCACGCTCGGAAGGTATCTACGGTAGATAATTACGGTCAGACAGCTACTCTCCAGATCGAGGAAACCACTCAAGATATGAAAAAATGTAAGTACGACCTGCAAGACAGCTTGCATTAAGTGGGAGATTGTAATAGGACAAGAGAATTGGTGACGCACACTTGTCTTGGACAAGTGGGAGATTGTTGGAGTAAGTGTCTTCAACAATAGTGCGATCACATGATTAAACATCATAATTAAATCTCATAATAAGAATACGTAAGGGATGATTCATTATATAGTCAACTGATCAACATTAATCGGTAATGATTGGCTAAATAGAGTTTGACATTACTGTCGTTTGACGGTGGTGATCAGTTGATCCCTTAAGGTCACACCTATAGAACAATTCCCTTAATAGATAAGTTGATTAATTATATGTCGATACAAGTTAATCAATTCCTTAAATTTGAACAATTCATTTGTGAGTGAGAATATTTATATCTTATTGTAATTTGATTAAATAAGATTTCTTTTAGTAATTAAAATCTTTTATTACTAAAATTAGTTATTGTTTGTGAAACAATTAAATTAAGAATGATTGATTAATTATAATTTCAAAATATTCTGAATTATAATTATATGACCCATTTTATCTATGTGATCAAGAATTACTAGACAATTTGTTATATGTAATTTAATTAATGTATATAATGATATTTATTTGATAAATATGCATTAAATTAATTAAGAACATGTTACATGCTACATGTGACATATTGTGTGACAAATGACAAATTGACAAAATAAAATGGACTCCATTTTATTAAATGGACCGAAAAATTGGAGGATTTATAGGTTAGTGGGTGTTTTATTTAATTGTTAGATAAAAACACAATGATGACCTATTTTAAGTAGCCTTACATCTAAGTTTCTTGTAAAGAACAAAAGAAAAAGGAAATGGCCATGCATTGGCCACTTCCACCCTTCTCACCCGGCCACCCTAGCACAAATAAGAGCATCTTTTGCTCTTGTTTTTCATTCTTGACATTTTTGAGGTTTTGGTGAAAAAGCCTCTCTTATTCTCTCTAAAAATAGTTTTTAGATCTCTAAAATTTGTTCATCTAAATTCTAATATCACATTATATGATTACTAGTGTAGTAATACAAATATTATTAGAATCATTTAAGGATTACTAGTATATTAATCTAGTTAGTTAATATATAAGTTTTAAGGGTTTTGTTTTGGGTGCAACAAGAGGAGAATCTCTACATTTGAGATTTTTGGAGGATCATCCATGACATTTAAGCTCAAGAACAAATAAGGAAGATGTCCTTATTTGTGCCCATATTTTCGAACCAAATACAATGTAAGGAACACTATTTTTCCTTTCATCTCTAATTTAGTTATGCATGAAATAGATCCACATAAATATAAATTATGTTTAATTTATAAAATGTATTAGATAAGTCTAATAGGGGTATATGAACCTAACAATAAAACGGCTACAAGGGTTCAAACGGGCTAAACAAAAGATAATGTGAGGCTTATTTGAATGGTAAGAACCGTCTTTCCTCATGTACTTCATTATATGAACGCGCAACAATTAAGAAACTAATGTCACACTTATGCAGTTTGATATTACATATTCCACAAGGAGAACCACACTCAAGCCTAATTGACAATGAGACCAGTTTATTGATGTTCCTGGCCTAGGAAGCTCTATAGACCTCAGAATTTAAGTAGTTTACCAACATAATTTTGTCAAATCTAATCAGCATAAGGCATGTCATTACGGTCAAGACTTTGAGTTATGAGCTTTGTTTTCATAAATAACGGGTCAATACAATGTACATGGACAACTAATTAAGATTCAAATGCAAAAACAATGCAATTTAACATCATCCCCTATCTAATAAAAGAATAGTTGAACTCACAATTTTTCCCTCTAAAAAGCATCTTTTTAAATAAGGAAGCTATTCATAATTCAAGTGTATTTACTAAATTAATCTCTTTATCAAATTATATTATTTTCACAAAACTCTAAATTATAATCTCTTAATTAAATTTTAATAAATTTTATATAAAACTATAAATTGCTAAATCTTTTATTGATGCAATTATTTGAGAATGACTTGACCCATCCTACGTATAAAACAAAACTGTAAATCGCTATTATTACTTTCGTGACAAAAAAATAAAAGAATTTAAAATTGAAATCATTCGCTTTGTGATATAAAAAATATTTGGTTTAAAATAAATTTCAACACATTACTCAATTTTCTTGATTAATCGTGAACTCCAATTTTTTTATCTCGGCACAAAATACAATAACGAGAAATATAAACAATTAATGACATACCACTATTATATAAGTAATTTATTAAAAATAAAAAATTTTATATACCGTGCATTTATTGTACGGGATCTAAACTAGTTGTTATTCAATTCACCAACACTCGACCTAAAACAAAGGAAAAACATGTTTTAAGATTTTGAAAATTTGCAATTTTTATGGGATTTTTGTTTTAAAGGCACACATGGGATTTTTTTTTAAATGCATACAACATAATATAAAAGCACACAACTGAAATAAATAACACAACATAATTAAAGAATCCTCCTCCAAACATAAATGTCACAGTGTCCTCATTACGACGCATACAGCATAGCAATCACACATAACCAATCACCAGCAACCTAAAGGACACATCTAACAAAAGGAAGGGAAAATAACTAGAGATAATACAATAAAATTAGATACAAGAAAAGAGAATACCGGGTAAAAGCTTAGGAGTTCCCCCAAACCAACTGCAAAAATAGGGGAAAATGACCACCCGCGCAATTCCATCATCATCTGGCTACGTTTCAGACCGAAAATGCAAGGATACTCGATTGAGTATGGCTGGACTCAATCGAGTATTCAACCAACGGACAGTTTTCTACACTTTAAAACAAGTGCCCACCCATATCACGGTCAAAATTACTCAAAGCTCGCATTACTAAATCAAAAAGCTATGCATATGCTACACAAAGACATAAGTAGCACCAAAATATAATACAAGCAAATAAAATTAGCAATGAATAATATTCGGCCTCGTCAAACTAAAAGTCCAATGTAAAATACGAGCATGGTTCCTTGTCCAAACCCATCTTATCATAAACGGGAAAAGGATACACGGGCTCTCTCGTTATAGAGGTAGCCACATCTTCATGTACCTCAGTGACGAGATCGTCTTTACGTATCTCTGCCTCTAGAGCATCAAGCTCAGCTTACAAATCTTCACTTACCTCAAGGTTGTAAACCGTCTCAGGATGAGGCTCATCTCCTGTGGACAATGGGGGCCACGGGGCGCTTGGGAAACAAGCGTTTGCATTTTGGAGTCGCCACCAATTTTTATGGGAAATTGGAACCGTTCGAATACCTCGTGTCATGTCAAGACACAAAGTAGTGACATGAACACTAAGAACTCGTTACCCTTAGCATTCTATGTCTAGAATGACTCTCGTGGATGCCAATGAACACGGATGTTCACAGAGATCTGGAGTAAGGGGTGAGGGTACGTATTAGGAAGCTCTTTTGATCGAACACCTAATCCCGCCCACCTCGATAGCGGCCTCTACTAATGATTAGGGAAAATCGTCTATACTAGATATATTGGGTCAAAGTAGGAATTAGGTTGATTACATGTGAAAACATACAAATGATACAAAATACAATGATAAATACAATAAAGAAAATTACAACAATGAAAATTATAATAATTACAATGGGTTTAATTTATTTATGTCGAAAATACCTCTAAAACGGATAATTTGAGAAAACGAAAGAATAAAGGAATTAATGAACAGAACAGTAGGCGATAATATGGTTAATAGTTAATTATACGTAAGCTAATTAAACCAGGTCAAGGCAACACGGAGTTCGAGATGCAAATCAACCTGAACAAAAGAGCAGATCGCCCTTTGGAAGAGGTGCAGCAGTTAGTGTGTCTGTTCCAAGGGTGAGTTCTGGCTGTGAAGCCGGAACTGCAAATCGTTAATATTCGTTAGTGAATTTAAGGATTGATTTAATATATTTACTCGGATAGAAGTGATTTAATGGATTAATTACACATGAATAAGGGTCATAAAAGCAATGAAACACGGATGAAACGGAATTAAGATGAATTATTTACATGAATGAAAGATTGATTAGTGACATAGGTGAACTAATTATAACGAATTAATGACAGACTAACGACGAATATGCGATGAACATGACAGAAGACAGATGAAAATATATCAAAAGTCGAATTCCAGAAACTCAATATGAACGAATTGAATTTCTACAACCCGGATTGAATTTAATGACGAAAACCCGTAAATATTAGATTATAAGGGATTCAAGTCGGATTTAATGACGAATTACATGCTAATGAATAATAAACAATATACATGTGAAATTATTATGGTGTGTATGTCAAAGAATTAGCAAAAATAAACAAAACAAATAAAGAAGACGAATTACAGAGGACGAAGGAAGAAGAAAGGAAGCAGGAACTGTGGCAGCCTCACGAAGAGGCACAGCATACACTGCGCTCCTTCGAAGAGGCGCAGCAGTTGCTGTGTCCTTTCTCGGCGGTTATCTTCTGGTAATCCGTAAAAAGGGTTTTAAACGAGGTTTTATAAATCTGTTTTAAGAGATGTTTTCGACATAAATATTACATTAATGATACAAAAAGTAAAGAACAATAATAAAAGAGAGATTTATACACCCTCAGACTTACATGTTTGACGAAACGAGATGAACTAAGTTAACGATTAGTGATGCTCGACTCGAATGTAACGAAAGTGCCCTCGTAAGAGGAAAACAATTAAGATTAATTAAGTTGATTAGAGTGGAGTTGGTCAAATTGTTCGGTCATGCAAACGAGGCTGGTACTCAGAAGGATCCGAGCTTATGTGGTCGAATGTTCAAGCACGTAGACGCCAAAAAGTAAGAACATGGTCTAGAATGCAAAGGGAGAAGAGAAGGGCGGACACTCGCGTGAGAAATATGAGGAGCGAAGGATCCTATTTATACTAATCACGTGAAAGAATAGGGTTTTCGGAGAGACTTTGGAAGTGAATCTCGAAAAGATATGAAAAAGATACGAAAAAATACGCAGAAAGGGACTTTGGAAGAGGCGCAGCAGTCACTGCGTCTCTTGGAAGAGGCGCAGCACCTGCTGCGTCTGTTCCCAAGTGGTTTCCTCCTGCGGAAGAAAGATTTCTGTGTTTAAGTTATGGAATTACGGAATAATTTGGTTTTCCTTAATATTTTGTATGAATATTACGGGAAATTCTTTACCAAAGAATAAAAGATTGTGAAATATTTTTAAACTATGGAATAGAAATATCCGGAACATTCCAGAACATTCTGTCTCGGGACGGTTATCAGAAAATGAAGACGGTTTTAGGCCCGTACTCCAAATGTACTCTAATTACTGTCAAAACGACTGTATCGGCGCGTAGATGACAACTAAGAGGTAGACATCAGTGTTTGAGCAATCACTTGACGATAAACTTACGAACTGTCACAAATTGTTCTGCGTACCAAACATGCGGCCCAATCATCACCGGGTGGTTTGCGTGAGGTGCAGAAATGAGGTATCTACAGAGCCCCCACTTTGACTGAGGGTTGGACAAGGCGAAAGTCAAAATATAGCCATCAGGTCAATCGAAGATTACAACCTGACGACTATGGCGACGCGAGGCGGCTCAAGGGGTCTGAGCCAAGGATCTGTCGTCGGGAAAATTTTAGAGTCTGTCGACTATCGGGGAGGGTCGTTTAAAGTCCATTAGACTACGTAAGGAGGCTCGCCACCATAAGAAGAGACCATACCGAGATACCCTTGGGTGAAACGAATCAAGATGCTTCGGCAAAAACTCTTTGTCCGAAGATAACTTGGTGTCCGAAGGCATTAGGGGTCACAGGGATTCTGAAAGGGGTCGTCTGAAGGATTTACGGTAAATTTCTGAAAGATTTGAAGGGTTTATCCTGAAAAGGGTTACCTAAGAGATATGAAGGTTTGCCTGAGGAATAATAAGGAAACGATGATTTTTAGGGAAGACAGCAGGACACAGTCTGGAGCTGCTGGGAGAAATCTGTTTGTGTTCAGCTTCAAACAAACTTCGGAAGAATTCGGGGTCGATGTTGATCTCCATTTCTCGAGGGGAAGTGATTGTCGGTCGTGAACTCTCGTTGGGGAACATAATCGAGAACTGATCTCCATGTCTCGAGAGGGAAAGTTCATCCGTGTACTCTCACTGGGGGAATATAATGAAGGCGTGTCGAAACACCTGTGAAGGAATACTGGCTCGTTGTGACAAGTAAAAGTCTTGGGAGCGATAAATAACGTATAATAGTCTGCAGTTGGCTTAGAAATGCGGGTCTGAATGAAGAATGATCATCAAACGGACCAAAAAAGATATAATGGCATTGAGGAAGAGGCGCACCAAAGATGGGCCCACAAATAACGAACTCATAACGAATTTTTGAAAACTCGTATGGAGGGAAGCTAAGGAAGAGGCGCAGCAAGAGCTGCGTCTCTTGGAAGAGGCGCAGCACCTGCTGCGTCTGTTCCTGAGTGTGTCTTTTCTGCGTAAAAACGCGATAAACAGAGGGACTCAATTCATTTGTTCGAAATACAATTTACCAATTTCTCTTTCAAATCTTAACCATTTCCGCCAAAATTTGATCCAAAATCTTGCATTCATCATGAATAATCGAGGTATGTATATCATTCTTGCATTAATCTTCAATAATGGATGAATTTGATCGACAAAATTAGGGTTCCCAACCCTAAAATGTCGAAAATTTAGGGCTTTTCCCCCAAATGATATTGCCTTGCAAAATTGATCATATAAATGGTTAATTGGTAGTATAAGGATCATAACCATGTATTTGTTTCGAAATTTCGTTGAGTTTTGAGCATTTGAGTGAAATTGAGACGGTTTCACAGCTAAACCGTAAATTGCTTCGAAAATGGCCTTAGGATTGCCCATTTGCGATGAAACTTGATATTTGGGATCCTTGGATGATGGGTAAACTTCCTACCATCTCGGAATTTTGGTTTGTGACGGCTTTTTCAGGGAACTTTTCTAGGGCATAATCGTCGTTATAATGAAATGCTGCCGAAATTTCGATTTGAACCCATGACTAGGCTTCAACTTAAGCTTGACTTGACCCTAACTACCACATGAGTGATCGGGTTTGTGAGAATATAGCCAAAGATGGCGAGAAAAGAGCGATTTCAGGGCTTCCGAAGGCTCGAAAATCCCCTAATCAAGGCTTGTCGACACGTGACGCGGCCTAAAATTACTTTAACGTTGCACGTGATGAGGCTTGTACTTCTGGGAGGGCTCCCATGGAGATAGACACTGTTGTTGACCCTTCTATTATTATCGAGGAGGCTTTGGAGGAGGCTTTCACCGCCGCAGTGATGGCTGCTGGGGGCGAGGTCCACGAGGAGGAGGCTGTTGAGGAGGAGGAGGCACCGAGGCGGGCCAACGTGGGACAAGGAGGTCGTCAGCTGAGGGGAGCACCTACGTGGGCGAAGACCTGGGATAGCAGGCACTTGCTTTGGGCTGCGGAGGGTCACCTGTCCTACAGGACGGTGAAGAGCTTAGTAATCTTGAATTCATTACTCCTCACTCATCTTCTTTCATTTCATTTGCGCCAATTTCCATTCCAATTTTCATTCAAAACTAAAGATAGCTTTTGTTTCAAATCACAATAGGAGGCCGGAAACATCAGGTCATTCTCGGGTTATACGACGACGATGGAGTGCTACGAGAGGCTGTCGGCGGAGGAGC
Source organism: Silene latifolia (assembly GCF_048544455.1). Classification (NCBI taxonomy): domain Eukaryota; kingdom Viridiplantae; phylum Streptophyta; class Magnoliopsida; order Caryophyllales; family Caryophyllaceae; genus Silene; species Silene latifolia. The sequence goes on from NW_027413640.1 coordinate 1,883,946, forward strand.
GCGCCCTGATCGAGCGTGGAGCGTTCGGTGCCTTGGTGCAGGCTTGGAGTAATATCGCGAAGAGGAAGCTGCGGGCTAACCTTAGCCTGTTTCGCGCTTTCTTGGACCGATTCTGGGACACGACTTCCACTTTTCACATGCCTTTTGGTGAGGTGGGAGTCACTCTGGAGGACTACGGCATGATTTCTGGTCTGCCGTGTGGGACTGAGGTTGTGGAGTGGTCGGAGACTGCCATGAGGGTGGACTCGGCCGAGGCTAGAAGGTTGATCGGCTGGAACTTGTCGCCGAAGGCGATTCTGATGCGGGTTTGGTGCCCGCCTTCCTATGTCCGAGACTACTTTGCGGGGAAGACCCCGGCGCTGATGGTGATTGACGGGAGAGAGACGACTCCTCCTCCCTGTACAGCTGAGCAAAGGGCCAGTTTGTGGCTTTGGTGGTTTCTGTCTTCGATCTACCTTGGAGACAAGGGAGAGAGGCTGTCGACGAAGCTTTTTCCCTTCCTTTCTGACCTGAGCTCCCTAGGGCATTGGGACTGGGTCACTGCTGGTTTTACGGTCCTCATCCGCTTTATGAGGGCCATGGTTAGTCCGGAGTTGATGGAGAAGGGAACTTCTCCTGGCGCTGTCGGCCCTGGACTACTGCTGGAGGTATGAACCTTCATTTAGACTAAAATCAATTCTTTTCCTTATCAAATTATGAAAGATCGTTATTGACTAACTTGCTTTTACAGGCGTGGGTGTACTCCTACTTTCCGAGCCTCTCGCCCAAGAGGACGGAGCCGCTGGAGAAGGCCTATCCCGTCGTGAGGGATTGGGTGATGTGTCGGACGAGGAGCAAGCGTTCCTCTCACGGTGTTTACCGGCGGGACGTGAACGCTCTTCAGCTGGACAGCGTGAGCATCTCACTTGTATTAGTTTTGCTTCTTCATTATTTTTTAATCGATCATAAGAATGATTCCGTGTTTGTCTTATTCCAGTGGGTGCCTAGGCCTTGGGCGGAGTACGCTAGAGCGCCTCCTTTCGTGGCTGAGGTCCTTCGACCTAGGAGCCCGAGCCGGCTGCTGCTGAGGACGTCGATGGGTCCTGTGTGGTACTTGGGCGAGCGCTTGGCTCGTCAGTGTTCTCGGGATGTCCTGACGGTTCCCATCGATCCTCCTAGGACGATGTTCAGGGAGCCTTCGAGGCCGAGAGGGAGGCGACTTGGTCGGCGTCGGTGGTGACGCCCTCCTTCTTCCTGGCGAGGACTACTCGGCGTTCCTCTACGGGAGGTTGGCGTACTGGCCGGTTGTGGTAAGCATATTTATCCTTCTTTACTTTTGTTGATTTTGAGAATACGATGAAAGATCATCGATTAATGAGAAACATTTGGAATTGCAGGAGGTTGAGGCGGCGGGCATCGAGCCCCTAGAGTACCCCAAGACCCTTGAGTACACTAACACGACCGGGAGGACGACGATCTCCAAGCTGCGTGACTTTGATGTAGCTGTGACGGATGCTGGCCTGGACGATTGGCAGTATCTGATTCAGTGGGTGAGCCTCTAATTTGAATGATTTTTGTGTAAGAACACATTTGATTGAACTTATTCAATTATTGAGAACTTCTTTTTTGAAAATGTAGGTTGCGCCGTCTCGGTTTGTGGCGTTATGGAGGGTGGCCAACCGGCTGCGAGCTACTGCCGTCGAGGCACTTGTCGGCGGTCGAGGTTGTCAGGTATGAACCTTTTGCCTATTTCATTTTGAATTTTTATTTTTCGACTTTTCTTGTAATTGCTTAAAATGATTGACATGAGCCAATTTTGTTGTTTGCAGGGGGACCGCGAGCTGGAGCGAGAGTTGGCCCAGTCTCGGGAGGATATAGCTCGCTTGTTGAGGGAGCTCGAGGTTCGTGACGCTGAGGTTGCTGCTCTCGCGGCAAGAGTTGCGGAGCTAGAGGGCGACCGGCAGTAGTTTTGTTTAGTTGTTGTTTGTATTTTCACATTTGTACATTTTGGACCTACATTTTGGACATTTTGGACATTGCTTGGGGTTCGAGCCCCCAGTTTGTTGTACATTTCCCTTTTTTGGCTGTATATATGATGGCCTGAGTGCCTTTGCTGCTGGGTTGCGTTGCTTGTATCTGCAGGTTAGCTTTGAACAGGTTTGGTAGATGACGGTTTATGCCGTCATGCTGCCGAAATTTACATAGAAATCACGCAAAACATACATTTGTATATACATATGGCCTAAATTAGCGCAAAACGAAAGACTCAAAAGTACAAAAAAAATGCAAAAGAAAACGTCAAAATGCAAAAAAATTTGCCGGAAATGACCGGACGTTAGGGAGGGTTACCCCTAAAAAAATGAAAAAACAAAAACCTATAAGTTAGAAATGAAATGATGACAAATGAAGTATATATAAATTTTGAAATGAATGACATTAAAAAATGAAAATTATTCCCTAAAAATGAAAATGTACAAGTGTGTTAAAATGACGAAAATGATGATATTGTCTCGAAATGCGTGCCCGCGGAATTAGGAAACACGAAATATGGCAATTTTCACGTATTTACCAAAATAATAACCCGTAGAAATAGGAAATTATTTGCCAAGGAATTTAGGAAAGATCCAACACGGAAAATCACAGAAACCTTGCTGAGGAAGAGGCGCAGCAGGAGCTGCGTCCCTTTGAAGAGGCGCAGCAGGTGTTGCGCCTGTTCCCAAGCGTGTCTTTTCTGGCAGATTTTAGGAAACAGAGTTTTAGTATAAATAGAGACGTTGATAGAGGTTTTAATCACACAATTCTTCCGTCTCTTCTTCGTCTTATTACATAAAACTCTCAATATAATTACTCATCATGAATACTTTGGAGATTCGCCCAAAAGAGTGGACCAATGAGTTTTCCAACATGGAGAAGCACGACATGGGTGCTTATAATCTTGGATCATTGTTGAGTTTGAAGCTTATCAAGGTTGTCAAACCATTCTTAGATGCTTGTCTTGATTACTGGGACCCGAACTACCATGTTTTTGCGTTCCCCGGAGGCGACATTTGTCCATTTCCTAAAGAAATTGCTGCGATCGGTGGGTGGGACCCAGAACACTTGCCTGCCATTCCTTCTACTTCACAAGGGTATAAGAGAAAATTTAGAGACTTGCTTGGATTGACAAGGCTCGAGGTGGACCGTCTAGTGACCTCGAAAGGAGTGCGGATGTTGGACTTCATTGACCGATTCATTAATAGGGCCGACCCCACCGTTTCTTATGTTGCCAGGCGAAGAGCATTCGGGTTTTGCGTGTTGCATGTATATGTCCTTCAAGGGCATGTTGATGAAGACTTGAGAGGTGATCCCCGTCTCCTGGGCCTAGTTGAGCAAATGGAGCTGCGCAGGAGCCCAGCTTGTTTATGCTTAGGAGAGATCCTTTTGGGCTTGGATAATAAGAAAGCCAATCGCGACCTACCGTATTTGGGAAGTCCCATTATCTTGCAGGTAAAAGAACATTTTTCTTTTCTTTTTGTCTTTTTTGTCTCTTTTTTTTTCGTTGTTTTTTGTTTTTCGTTTTTTTTGTTTTTCGTTTTTTTTTTTCGTTTTTTTGTGTTTAATACCTGCTTTTGGTAGGTCTGGCTTATGGAGCGCCTTCGATTGATCGAGCCCCAGTTCATGTTCCTTCTTATCATGCTCGTTCGATTGCAATGAGGACCAGGCTTTACATGGTGGACTTCACTCGAGTCTGCAATTATTGGGAGAACAAACTGAAGAGTGATGATGGCCCCTTGATTAGGCGGATTGTACCATGGTGGCATCTCAAATCTGTCAATGGAGTATCTTTCTTGGATCCTACCCGATCTGTGCGCATTCCTGGCTTGGAATTCATGGTATGCATCTTCCCGGAGAGGCTGATGAGACAGGTTGGACTAAAGCAGACAATCCCAAAGTTAGACACCGTCCCGCAGACTGCCGTGGCGCTTACTACTGAGAGTCGAAGGGAGTGGGCCATTAAATGGGCTCAAAGAAATGTATGGTTCTTGAACTCTTCTGTTAGTGCCTTATGGGTGTCGGATTCCTATCTGCGATGGAGGAAAGCTACTACTCCGGAAGAGCGCGAGAGATTGAGGAAGCGCGAGCCTGTTGACTACAAGGTGCGCGAGGTGGAAAAGGAGAAAGAGAAGCATCTGACTGAGGGAGAGGAGGAAGCCGGGTTTCGAGTTTTTCATCCTTCGAAGAAACCGAAGACCTCTCCTGTCGTGGACAAAGTGATTGACAAGAATGGGAAGGCTAGGCCTGGAGAAAGACCGTTGGTGATTAGGTCTGAAGTGGCGCAAGAGCGTCCGGCTCGAGGTCGTGACAAGAAGTATGGCAAGAATGACAAGGGCAAAGGGAAGATGGAGGAATAGCCCGAGTCTTTATTATTATTTATCATTATTATTATTGTAATAAAAAGGTGGGGTTTTTAGAATCCTAGCCTTATTTTATTTTTTTATGATTTTATTATGTGACGTATTATTATTAGAAAAGGAATGAAATAAAAAAAGGTTAATTGGTTATGAAACCGTTGTGATTTTTCTATTCATTATTCTTGTCGAATTCCAAATGCAATGCAAATGTCCTTCTATTTACATTTTGAAAATAATGGGTTGTATCCCGTGAAGGATTGCCTACGTATTCATTAAAAAATGAAATCAAACCCTTGCGCATAGTTCGAGTAAATGTAAAAGAATAATTGTTCTAAGGAAGAGCTTGTAATGAACTTTAGAAAATAAGCATGAGCTTTTTGCTTACTCTGAAGGTGCAAATTTAGTTTATTTGATGATATGAGGATGACAAATTTGTCAAAATGCAAGAGCAGAGTGACATTAGCTTATTTCAGCTTGGCCAGGGGCCGTTTATTTAGTGCCACAAGAGCGACACGTGAGGTTACGCGAGGCGCATTTTTGTTCCTATTCTAGGCATAATACCGCTTTAGTTGGTCGAGGTTTGTTGGGTTGGAAAATTCATTCCCATCTAGGTCTGTGATTCTAACCGCACCCCCTGGAAGTATGGACTTGACTAGAAATGGCCCGACCCAATTGGGTTTGAATTTTCCCCGCGGATCGACAGCTAAAAGAGCTCTAACCGACTTGAGTACTAAGTCTCCTTCCTTGATGTTCCTTGGCTTAACCCTCTTGTTGAAAGCTCGTTTGATACGTGCTTGATATGTTTGGACATTGTGCAAGGCGCGTAGCCTACGTTCATCCAGGAGGATGAGTTCTTCATACTTATCCTTCTTCCAATCGGCTTCCGGGATTTGACTTTCAAGTAAGATACGCAATGATGGTATTTCTAACTCGACTGGTTGTACAGCTTCCATGCCATAGGTCAAATAGAAAGGTGTGGCCCCAGTGGGCGTCCTAACAGATGTGCGATATCCCCATAAAGCAAAGGGTATCTTGCTTGGCCAATCTCGATAGTTGTCAATCATTTTCTTGAGAATTGTGACAACGTTCTTGTTTGCTGCCTCTACCGCGCCATTAGACTGTGGTCTATATGGTGACGAGTGGTGATGCCTAATTTTGTACTTGGCTAGAAATTGCTCAGTCTCAGCTTGGAAATGTGATCCATTATCACTAATGATCTCATGTGGGCAACCGTATCGACAGATGATGTTGTTTTGTATGAACTTTGCCACGTTTTTAGCCGTGAGACTAGTGTAGGAAGCCGCTTCTACCCATTTGGTGAAATAGTCGATTGCTACTAGGATGAAACAATGACCTCCTGTTCTGGCTGGGGTTATCTTCCCGATTATATCAATTCCTCAGGCAGAAAATGGCCAAGGAGATGTCATCGTATAGAGCAATGAAGGAGGGACATGCTGTACATTCCTGAAGATTTGGCAATTGTGACAATGCCTTACATATTTGATGCAATCGGATTCCATTGTGGTCTAATAATACCCCAAACGTGTGATTTTCATTGCCATCATGGGCCCACTCATGTGAGGACCGCATTCTCCATCGTGAACTTCTTCCATCACTTTCCGTGCCTGTGAATGATCAAGGCAACGTAGGATTACACCAAGAGGTGTTCTTTTGTATAAATCTCCTTGCATGAGAACGTATTGGGAAGCTAGCAGGCGTATAGCACGTTGTCCCCTTTTGTCCATATCGGGTGCGTAGGTACCGTTGAGCTTGACATCTAGGATTGCTTGGAACCAGGATTCCTGTGTGATTTCCTCTTCATCGGTGATTTGGTGAACATAAGCTGGCTCTGACCGTCGTTCGATGCATAAAGGCATTTTCCACCATGTCATCTGGCATATTAATCAAAGATGCGAGTATTGCAAGAGCATCCGCAAATTGATTTTCTTCCCGAGGTAGGTGTAGATAGGTCACGTGATCAAAGAATTGGGCAACTTGGTCTATTCTGGCTTGATAGGGTGCTAAGCTTTCGCTTCGGATTTTCTAAGATCCCGTAACTTGGTTGATGATCAGGGATGAATCCCCATGTACTCGGAGGTTTTTAATGCCTAAGCTCACTACCGCTTGTAGTCCAATGAGACAAGCTTCGTATTCTGCAGCATTGTTTGTCACCTCGAAGTCGAGCTTGACAGAAATTGGTGTATGCTCACCTTCAGAAGAAATGAGCAACACTCCTATTCATAATCCTCTTATGTTTGATGCTCCATCGAAATAAAGGTCCCAGGAGTCTACATCGGTTTGGAGTATATCCTCGTCTGGAAATGACCAAGTATCTATTGTTTGTGCATCATTGATGGGATTTTCTGCGAAGAATTCGGCAACGGTGCGCCCTTTTATAACTTTCAGAGGCACGTACTTGAGGTCGAACTCTGAGAGCATCAAAGTCCATCTTGCCAGGCGTCCGTTGAGGACGGGTTTTTCGAAGAGGTATTTGACTGGATCCATTTTGGAGTATATTTTGACGGAGTAGCTAAGCATGTAATGTCGTAGCTTCTTCGTTGCCCACACAAGAGCGAGGCATGTCTTTTCGAGTTGTGAGTATTTGCACTCGTACTCCAAGAACTTCTTACTAAGGTAGTAGATAGCTCTTTCTTCTTTTCCTACGGTTTGAGCTAGCATGGCACCCATGGCTGTTTCGGTTACTGTGAGATATAAACCAAGAGGTTGATCTCGTTGAGGTGGCATGAGCACTGGTGGTTTAGCTAAAATCTCCTTGATTTGATCAATGCCTTCTGACAGTCATCATCCCACATGGTGTGATCCGTTTTCTTGAGCTTCTTGAAGATAGGTTCACAAATCATGGTAATTTTCGATATGAATCGACGTATATACTGCATTTTTCTCAGGAATCGTCTAACTTCTTTTTCTGTTTGAGGTTGTGGCATTTCGATCAGAGCCTTGATTTTGGAAGGGTCTATTTCTATACCTCGTTGGCTGACGACGTATCCCAGGAGTTTGCCAGATGTTACTCCGAATGCGCACTTCTGAGGATTGAGCCTCATGTTGTATTTTCGTAGCCTTGAGAAGAATTTCCGAAGGTTCGCAATGTGCCCTTCTCTATCCTTGGACTTGACAATCATGTCGTCTACGTATACCTCAAATTCTTTATGCATCATGTCGTGTAAGAGTGTAGTTGCGGTGCGTTGATATGTAGCTCCGGCGTTGATTAACCCAAACGGCATGACCGTATAGCAATAGGTTCCCCATTGAGTGACAAAGGCGGTCTTATGCATGTCTTCTATGGCCATCTTGATTTGGTTATAACCCGCATACCCATCCATGAAGGATAGTAACGCGTGGTCTGCGGTATTGTCCACCAATATGTCGATATGTGGTAGAGGGAAGTCATCTTTAGGACTTGCCTTGTTTAAATCCCTAAAATCAACACAAACACGGATTCTCCCATCCTTTTTGGGTACAGGTACTATGTTAGCTACCCAGTCAGAGTACTCGGAAACTTTGATGAACCCGGCTTTGAATTGCTTATCGACTTCTTCCTTAATCTTGAGAGCCCATTCTGTTCTCATTCGGCGAAGCTTCTGTTTCACAGGCTTGAAACCTGGCTTAATTGGGATTCTATGTTCGGCGATATCTCTGTCGATCCCTGGCATGTCTTTGTAGGACCAAGCAAAGACGTCTTTGTACTCGTGTAGGAGGTCTAAGAAATCGGCCCTTTCGGTAGAGCTCAAGGTAGTCCCTATCCTAAGTTCTTGGGGTTCTAGTTCGGTTCCTACATTGATGGGTTCGGGATTCTGGGTCTTGGTCATCCTCAGTATCATCGTAAACAGAATTGCACTCAAGATAACACAAAGAGTAAGCAGAACCTGATTTATTCATATTAAAGTTTGAGAAAATTTGAAACAAAGAAGCCATCTGATCTGTGGTCAGTGGCGGTAAAGGGACAGTTGTTGGGACATTTCCCGAACTACTGTTATTATTTGAGGCTAAGCTAGGAGAAACAAAGGGAATGGGGATGACGACAGGAGGAGACTCCTTAGCGACTTCTCTAGACTCCGACTCTGACTCCGACTCTGACTCTGACTCGAATTCATCGTCTGCTGGTTCTCCTTTGAACATCTCTCCTTCTCCAGTGGTGAACTTGAAGAGTCTTCCTTTATTGTTGGTCCACTTGATTGATTTTCTCCATCCTTTCTGCTGATTCGCGTTTGTTTCTGTGATTAACGCTGTAGGGTTGAAGTGATCGTCTTGAAGTATCATGGTAATGATCTCATCCTGCGCGGCTCTAGCAAATCGATCTTCTCCAAACAATAGACTAACAGCCTGTTCGTCTAAGCAAGGTACTTGACGAGCTTTGACTGTAGGAACCGTTTCTGGAGGAATGAAGTAGCAATCGTGAAAGATCTCGATTCCGGCTAGCTTCCATTCGAAATAGTGCCAAGGTTCGGGAAATCCGTGAAAGAGTTCTAGACTTCCTTCCTTAACGAAGTATCCATTTAGGGTAGGGAGATAGGGTCGCATTTGGACTCCTACGTACTTACGGTTTTGAACTTGAGCAAGCATCTCGAGAACTTCTTCTTTGGTGGGTTTGTACCCTAGTCCAAGTGGTATTCTTTTTGAGTTGCCTTCCTTGTAGGGTGCGAAGGTGTTTCTTTGGATAGGGTTCAAAGGCATTCCATGGAAGTATCCCTGGGATTTGAGTATGTGGTTGACCACCAAGTTGGAATAGGGATCGTAGTATAGGGGTGCCAATTCACTTTCTATGACACTTATGCTTTGGAAGCCACCAAGCTCATATACTGGATCCGCAAGGACTTGATTGTTTGACTTCTTTTCGATTATTGCCTTGATGGGTGACGAAGTGATCGTCACCACTTTGCCATTTAGTGGGATCTTGATCTTTTGATGAAGGGTGGATGTTACCGCTTTGGAAGCGTGAATCCAAGGTCTTCCTAGAAGTATGTTGAAGGAAGCTTCAATGTCCACTATTTGGAAGTTAACCTTTCGCTCAATTGGCCATGTGGCTATGGTTAGGTTAACGAGTCCTACTACCTTTCGTCGTGTACCATCATATGCGCGAACACCTTGATTGGTAGGGGTCCAATCCGACTCTTTCATGCCTAATTTGTATGCCGTTTTGAGGGGTATGACGTTGACCGCGGAGCCATCATCTACCAAGGTCATTGGCACTTTCTTCTTTAGACAAATGACGGTGATGTAAAGAGCCAAGTTGTGACTAGCGTCAAAGGGTGGCAAATCTTCGTCTGAAAAAGTAATAGGATTACTTAGCTTCGGTGATTCTTGGAAGACCAAGTTGACTACATCTTCGGGTGTGGAGTTATGTGCTACATTTAGTTTGGCCAAAGCTTGCAGTAAAGCTTGGCGATGTGGGAATGAGCTTGCTACTAGTTGCCAGACTGAAAGATCAGCCTTGGTCTTCTGTAATTGCTTGAGCAAATGATCAGTGGAGTCATCTTCGTTATCATTTGGTGTGACAACGTTGGTTGGACCATTTTGAGTAGTACTTTGATATGGGCGCCCCGAACGAGTTAGGTGGTCCACATCTTGGTCTTCACCATTTTGGACTATTTCCTTGACTAGGGAGTGTTCAATGAGATACTCGTCTTCATCATCATCGCCCCATATTCCATTGATTGTAGCTAGTTCCCTCATTCTCATGATTTCGTCTTCTAGTCGTGTGATTTGGTCGACTAGTTTATCAACCATGGCGACTATTCTTGCATAGTGGTATTTTGAGAAAAGATTAATGGCGCATGTTCTTTGGGTGTCGCATTGGGGTTATGTAGAATTCTCACCATGTTTTCCAATTCCCAAACTTGCCTATCCACACTCCTTGCCCATGTGATGAAGTCGGCGATGGTAGGGGAAATGGTAGAGTAGAATCCTTCATTCTCGATCGCGTAGATCTCATCTTCAATTGGAGAAATGAGGTGTGAACAATCTAAGGTAGATTCTTCACTTGTGATCACTAGAATCCCAAGAGGGTTCTGAGTGTTGTTGGGTTTGCCTCCCGGCGGTATTGGTAGTCGACCATCCTCTATCATGTCTTGAAGCACATTTTTCAATTTGTAGCATTTTTATGTGTCATGCCCCTTACCCCTATGGTATTCACAGTACGAGTTTTCGTCCCAGAATTTGGATTTCTTTTCGGGCTCGGGAGTAGGTCCTATTGGTTGGAGTTTACCTTGCTTCATTAACCTCTTTAGAGCGTTGGAGTAAGTGTCTCCGAGATTTGTGAATTTCCTTGGTGGGGTACTCTTCTTGGATGGCTCGAGAAGGTTAACTTCATCGGTCTTGCTAGTGGAGCCGTATGAACGACTTGTTGAGCCTTGATATCCTCGACCTACCGTTTTGGACAAGAGTCCTTTACGGATGTCATCTTCAATTCTCGTCCCTAGTACGGTTAAATCCTTGAAAGTTTTGATGTTTTGGTACCTCAAATGATTGGCATAGATGGGTTTGAGGTTGTCCACGAATTTCTCCACAAGGGTAGTCTCATCCGGGCGTTCAACTAGTTGGGTACTAGTCTTCCTCCACCTACTTAGGAAGTCGGTGAATCCTTCTTTGTCATTTTGGGTAAGAACCTCTAAAGTGCGCATGTTAACTTGGATCTCGACATTATCCGCATATTTCTTAGAAAACTCGATTGCGGCATCTTCCCAAGTGGTGATCTTCTTGTGTTCTAAAGAGTAGAACCATTGCTTTGGGATGGTGTCAATAGATGAAGGAAAGATCCTTAAGAACATCTCGGGTTTGATGCCTTTGATAGACATGTAAACCTTGAAGGCACGGATGTGGTTCAAAGGATTTTCGTGCCCCTTGAATTTAGGGATATCCGTCATATTAAAGTTGGTTGGCAATTTGGAATTGACGGCCTCATACTTGCGATTATTCTCCCTATAAATGTCATACCCTTTAAGGTACATCAATTGCTCCTCTAAGTATTGGAGTCGTTTTTCAGATGCAGTCACACCCATGGGAGAGCTTTCTTCCCTGAAGTCATTCACGAAGTCATCAACAACTTCACTTTCTCGAGGAGGAATCCTCGTTTCTACGGCGTAGATCCGGCCCTCGATGGTGTCAAGGCGATCATACACTTGGTCTTGGGTAACTTGGATTTGAGCTAGGGCGGCTAGGATTCGATCATTACCATCTTGAAGTTGATTGAAGTTCACGTCACTTGTTTCAGGCATCTTGAAAACTGGATAAGAGATCGACGACGAATCAAAACACGATCGACCATCCTAACACACTTACTAAAAGAAGAAATGTTTTGACTTGTGAAGTGGGTGTGTGCCGCTTGTGTTAGTGAGCTTTGAAGAAAAGACAAAGGTTTGAAAATGTGTATCCTAGTCAACTATAGTGTAGTTGTAGGAGTGGACTTGAAGTGAGGTTTTGAAATGGGCTTGGGTCCGAATTTTGACTCGACAAACGGACAGAGTTTCGACTCGATATTGCGCTAATCAATGGCCTTTTTCGAAATTTTCATTTAAAAAGGGGTTTTGATTTTTGTTTTTTACAAAAATTTTCATGGTTTCGTTTAGAAATGGTGATCATATAAGGTACAAACATGTAGTTTAATCATACAATTAGGTCAAACTAGGAATTAGGTTGATTACATGTGAAAACATACAAATGATACAAAATACAATGATAAATACAATAAAGAAAATTACAATAATGAAAATTACAATAATTACAATGGGTTTAATTGATTTATGTCGAAAATACCTCTAAAACGGATAATTTGAGAAAACGAAAGAATAAAGGAATTAACGAACAGAACAGTAGGCGATAATACGGTTAATAGTTAATTATACGTAAGCTAATTAAACTAGGTCAAGGCAACACGGGAGTTCAGAGACAGAAATCAACCTGGAACAGTAGCGAAGAAGATCCCTTTGGAAGAGGCGCAGCGATTCTTCGCGTCTGTTCCAAGGGTGAGTTCTGGCGTGAAGCGGAATCGCAAATCGTTAATATTCGTTAGTGAATTTAAGGATTGATTAATATATTTACTCGGATAGAAGTGATTTAATGGATTAATTACACATGAATAAGGGTCATAAAAGCAATGAAACACGGATGAAACGGAATTAAGATGAATTATTTACATGAATGAAAGATTGATTAGTGACATAGGTGTACTAATTAGGTTAGACATAACGAATTAATTACAAACTAACGACGAATATGCGATGAACATGACAGAAGACAGATGAAAATATATCAAAAGTCGAATTCCAGAAACTCAATATGAACGAATTGAATTTCTACAACCCGGATTGAATTTAACGACGAAAACCCGTAAATATTGGATTATAAGGGATACAAGTCGGATTTAATGATGAATTACATGCTAATGAATGATAAACAATATACATGTGAAATTATTGTGCTATGCTATCAGAGAATTAAAGAACAAACGAAACAAAACAAATACTTAACGAATTACAGAGGACGAAGGAAGAAGAAAGGAAGCAAGAACAGCGGCAGCCTTACGAAGAGGCGCAGCAGACACTGCGCTCCTTCGAAGAGGCGCAGCAGTTGCTGCGTCCTTTCTCGACGGTTATCTTCTGGTAATCCGTAAAAAGGGTTTTAAACGAGGTTTTATAAATCGGTTTTAAGAGATGTTTTCGACATAAATCTTACATTAATGATACAAAAAGTAAAGAACAATAATAAAAGAGAGATTTATACACCCTCAGATTTACATGTTTGACGAAACGAGATGAACTAAGTTAACGATTAGTGATGCTCGACTCGAATGTAACGAAAGTGCCCTCGTAAGAGGAAAACGATTAAGATTAATTAAGTTGATTAGAGTGGAGTTGATCAAATTGGTCGGTCATGCAAACGAGGCTGGTACTCAGAAGGATCCGAGCTTACGTGGTCGAATGTTCAAGCACGTAGACGACAAAAAGTAAGAACGTGGTCTAGAATGCAAAGGGAGAAGAGAAGGGCGGACACTCGCGTGAGAAATATGAGAAGCGAAGGCTCCTATTTATACTAATCACGTGAAGGAATAGGGTTTTCGGAGAGACTTTGGAAGTGAATCTCGAAAAGATATGAAAAAGATACAAAAAAAATACGCAGAAAGGAACCTGGGAAGAGGCGCAGCAGTCCCTGCGTCTCTTGGAAGAGGCGCAGCACCTGCTGCGTCTGTTCCCAGGTGGTTTACTCCTACAGAAGAAAGATTTCCGTGTTTAAGTTATGGAATGACGGAATAATTTGGTTTTCCTTAATATTTTGTATGAATATTACGGGAAATTGTTTACCAAAGAATAAAAGATTGTGAAATATTTATAAAATATGGAATAGAAATATCCGGAACATTCAAGAACATTCTGACTCGGGATTTAACGGTTATCAGAAAATGAAGACGGTTTTAGGCCCGGACTCCAAATGTACTCTAATTACTGTCTAAACGACCGTATCGGTGCGTAGATGACAACTAAGAGGTAGACATCAGTGTTTGAGCAATCACTTGACGATAAACTTACGAACTGTCACAAATCGTTCCGCGTACCAAACATGCGGCCCAATCATCACCGGGTGGTTTGCAGGAGGTGCAGAAATGAGGTATCTACATCTCCATAGATCAAATTCTCTATCTCATCCACTTCCTTGCTCCATGGTCCTGATGCAACAGCATGGGCGTCAGACTCATTCCTGTCCAAACACAAATTAAAGCAAGGTATTCATCAATAGTAGGGTCAATAGCATGAATCATTTGACAAGAAGCTTCTAAACTGGGATGCTTTAATGCTTTATCAAGACTAAAAGTGATTTTATCATCCCCAATAAGTAGTGTAAGACTACCATCCCTAACATCTATGACCGCCTCACCAGTGTGCAGGAGTGGTCTACCTAGAATAATAGGGACTTGGGAGTCCTCAGCCATATCCATAACAATAAAGTCAGCTGCAATAAAATACTTCCCTACTCTAATTGGAACATCCTCTAAAACACCTAGAGGGCGTTTAAGAAATTTGTCAGCCATCTACAAGGTTATGTTAGTAACACGTAATTGACCCGTATTTAACGCTTGAAAAATTGAATACGGCATAAAACTAACGCTAGCCCCTAAATCACAACGGCTTTATCTATAAAAATACTACCAATATGACAAGGAATAGAGAAGCTCCCTGGGTCCATTAGTTTAGAAGGTAAATTGGCTTGCAATGGGGCATTGCACTCTGCAGTAAACGCGACAGTCTCCACTTCATTGAAAGTACACTTCTTTGTCAATATCTCCTTTAAGAACTTCGCATAGGCCGGCACTTGAGTGACCAATTCAGTAAATGGCACACTAACTTGAAGATTCTTCACTGCCTCCATGAACCTCCCAAACTGCAGATCAAGCTTGGATTTCTACAATTGATGTGGTTAAGGTAGTGCAGTGGCAATGGGCTCGTCTTCTTTTGCTTTAGTAGTAGTTTTGGAAACACTGTTGTCAGTTACGGGGGTTACTCGATCGAGTTCACGTGTCACTCGATCGAGTACCCTATTTTCACCAAAAGCAGTAGATGAAAAGCGAGAAACATCGTCTTCTGGGTGGATACTCGATCGAGTATACACTGCTTTTCTCGCTTTTTCGTCTTTTTGCTTATCCCGTGTTTCAACTTTGCTTATTTCTTTCTCATCATCACTCAACTCCAGTTTACCCAATCCCTTAGGATGTATGTAGGGAACCTCATCTTCATCAATAGGCATCTCCGGACTTTGATAAGTAGTACCGCTCCTTAGTAAAATAGCATTAACGTGTTCATGTGCTTGTTTACCTCGAGGAGGAAGAGTTCCGGGCAGTTTTGATGGATTTTGAACCGCCAATTGAGCAACTTGGGTATTCAACATCTTATTATGAGCCACGAGTTTGGCTATTTGAGCCGTCCGCTTTTGTTGCATCATCAGAGTTTTTTGTAACAAAGCCTTCATCTCTGCCATATCATTATTAGGAGCTTGTTGAGGAGGTTGCATCTGCTGAAAAACTCCTTGATTTTGTCTAACATAATTGCCCTGTGGTTGACTACCACAATTTTGAGGAATAATATAAGCATTCGAGTGAGAGGTTTGATTGAATGCGTTATGACTTCTTTCAGGGAAGAAGTTAGAATAGGGAGTACCTTGCATGAATGACTGACAAGCATGAACCTGCTCAATTGTACTCCTACACTGCGCTGCAGTATGGCCATCAATCACACATCTTTCACAAGACACCTCATGTTGAACCATGGCATGAATCGTTTGCTTCTTTCCCAAGGAGTGGTATGTCTTCAGTTCGGCTATTTAAGCAGTTAAGACCTCCAACTGTGCTGCAATTGCACGATCTGAACCATTCTCTCTCGTACTTCCCCTTGGGTTACCATACTCAGCAGTGCGAGTAGCCATCTTATCTATCAACATCCAGGAAGTATCATCATTAGTATTGTTTTGGAATCTCCCATTGGTAGAGGAGTCAAGTAAAGCTCTATGATCGTCATATAACCCATTATAGAATTGGTTGCAAAGGAACCAGATCTGAAAGCCATGGTGGGGAACAAAACGAACCAATCTTTTGAAACGAACACATGCCTCATTAAGGTCTTCAGTAGAACCTTGTTTAAAACTTGTAATCTGGCTCCGTAATGCATTAGTTTTCTGGGGTTGGAAATACCTCTTGTAGAATGCAAGTGCTAAGGTATTCCAATCAGTAACACCATGAGCTTCCATATCCAAATCCCGGAGCCATTTGGCCGCCCCATCTCTCAAGGAAAACGGGAAAAGGACCTGCTTTGATCTTGAGTTACTCCAGAAGTTAATGCAATAGAGCAACAATAATCAGTAAACTTCTCCATATGTTTGGCAGGATCCTCATTAGCTCCTCCCCAAAATAAGTTTCGTTCCACCAAGTTGATGTAGGATGGATACATCTCAAAAGTGCCCTTATCCGTAGTAGGAAGCTTGAATCCCTTGGGGATAGAAGCCAAACTAGGCTCGGAATGACTGGCAAGAGTAGGCATCTTTATTGGTTTTGTGGTAGAAATTGGCTTGTCCTCTTCCAAGGACTGATCTTCTGCAAATCTAAAAAACTCATAAAAGGCATCAAGTGTACTCAAGTCTTCCACCTGACTAATTTCTCTCTGAAAATTCCGTCTGTACCGAAAAGTCCTCACTGGTTTGGGATTAAAAGGTATAATCTCCGACCTGTTAGACCTGGGCATACACAGAACTAACAAGATAAATATTAAACTGTGTCAAGGAACTGATGCTCCCTGAGACAAAAGACAAAAATAAACAAAAACAAACAGAAAATTGTTGCCTCCCCGGCAACGGCGCTAAATTTGATAAGGCTAAAGTCGTATCACCTATATCAAAATAAACCTAAATTACTACTAACTAATAACTAGTGGTAAGAAGGGTCGAATCCACAGGGAGGCGAGGTAATTGTTCTAGTTTGTTGATATTTAAGTTCGTCTTAAAGTATCTGTTTCTTGAAGGGGTTGTTTGATTGATTACTAAAACTAATTGCAATAAAGTAAATAAGACAAATTCAATAATAAAATAAAGTCTAGGGAACGGGTTCACTAGGTCAGTTATCCGGGAGTGATATGTAATTCATTAAAAAGGCAATTAGATTGTGTAAGGCCATAAGATCGGTCGATTCTATTATGTCCTTTAGATCTAACATAATATGCGGTCGCTATCATTAAGTCAATTCTATTTAGTTATCGCAACCTATATTAGTCTTAAAACGGTCGGTGGAAATCCTAATTCGCTATACTAATTAATCAATTCTAATCAGTAATCAATCAACTAGATTCGAGACAATAACTGAACAACAATCAAAAGCAATTTAACAATTAATGCGTTGATTACCCCCTTCTAACATGCAACCTAGATCCCCTTTACCCTAGATTATGAAATTAGCTACTACTCATATTAATAAATCTAATAACAATAAGATGAATAAGACACATAATTGAAAGCATGAAAGAAGAATAACAAGCAATTATTAAACTAGAACTTGAATTACGATTAATAAAACAAGATTAATGAATACCGTAAACAAAGTGCGTAGATCCGGAGTAATAATAGCTAAAATTAATCTAAGAGTTTCTAGGAGTTTTTAGGGTAAAATAAGACGTAAAAATACAATAGGACACGAATTGGGTATTTATACTAAATATAAACCGAGTTAGGAAACTTGCGCGAAAAGTCGTCAGAATATAGTATACTCGATCGAGTCTATGCATACTCGGTCGAGTACACCACCACTCGATCGAGTCTATGAATACTCGATCCAGTACTCCATGCTTCATCTCTTCTCTTCGTCTAATTTTTTTCAATTCTCTTCCTTTATTCTTCTAGATTTCCGTGCCATGCTTCGTGTATTCCTTCATGCCATCTCCGCGGTGCTACATTTCATTCTTTTTCTTCACAAATGCATCATTTCTGCATTAAACACCAAATAGCGGAAGTAACAACATTCTAATATAAATGGCATATAAACAATGTAATTTAGCACGAAAATCATATCAAAAGTAATTAAGGGGAAGCATATAAATGTATGTAAAGTTATGTCTCAACAGGTGCCTAAGCATTCACGTCATTGGGGTCCTAGCTGTTAGTAAAAAATTGCCCAATGTTGACAATATGAGTAAGAGAGATATTTATATTGTTTATATATGTAACTCGTGTTATAGTGCATTAGAGACCCATGGCCACCTCTTTTTTAGTTGTCCGTATGCTAAGTTGTTTGGTCTGAAGTGCTGCTTTATTTGCCTAAATGTTCGATGTTCCGTTTGTGATGTTTAAGGATATTCTGAATTGGTTCAAAAGGTGTGTCAGATGCAACACCCGCGAATTTTCCATTTTGACATTTAAAATTTATTAAACCGTTTGGTTACGTTATTTTATAATTTTGAATTATTCAATGTAATTAAGTTTATGTCAAATACAATTTTTATAAACGTATTATATAAAAGCTCATTTTTATAAAAATACGCATTATTAAATTATATTTTTGAGGCATAATTTATATAAGGATTTATGTATACATATTTTTGTTGGACAATAATAGTGACGGTAATAATAATAATCTTCGTCCTAATTTCCGTCTAACATTAGACCGTCACATTTCATTTTGTACCTACTTTAATCCGGACCAACCAAAAACCAACAACACATCCACCTACCTATACTCTACTTTTAAATATCTTGTATATTATTATTATTATTATATATTATTATTATATATATATTTATTATATATTATTTTCATTAGATATTTTGTGTGTGTGGTTGTTGTTTACCCGAAAACCCTACACCCCTTTATCCCTCATTTCTTCTTCCCCTTCTTTTCGAAAAAACATAACAGCAACAACAACATTATAACAGAGCTCCGTCCTCCATTTTCGTCGCTGTCAACCCGAGATCCCTCCTCCGTTTCTCAACCAAATTTCATTATTTTTGTATCATTAGCTTCCCCTCCTCATTCTCCTTCTTTATATATAAAAAAGAGCCAAACTTTCGTCATGGTTCATTTCGTCCGTCTTTCAAAGGTTGTGGTTTTTGAGCTTTTCTGTGCCATTTTTGGGTTTAAGATCATCCTTGGGCGATTTCTTGGACGTTTAGGAGAGCAAAAAGCTAACGGTGATAGGTTACTCGATAATATGTCGGGAATTGTCCTCCTTCCTCGGTTTTTGTCTTCATTTATCTTAAAGTTCCAACCTTTATTTGTTTTCTCATATGTGTGGTTTATCGTGTTAAGCTTGTGATCAATTTAGTTGGTTAATGGTCGCTCTAATGGCTTAAGTGACACGGTTTTGTCATCTCCGAACCCGAGTGTTGCTTGTCGACATCTCTTGTTGTTATGCCGTTTTATATGCTAAGTTCGTGTATGGTATGCTTAGTCGCAGTAAAGTCTCAATCTTTATGGGGTTTAGCTTATTTTCGTCTGAAAATGGTGTCTTAGCTGGGTAAGAGTTCCGCTTATTCGTGTCCTGTATGTGGTCTTAACCCGAATTTGTTTTGGGCTGCTTTAGGCGTATTTACAGAGCACGTTTATACAGTTTTGAGGTGGAAGTTAGGGTGGTGCGAATGGTAATCGTTTGGGGGATTGCTCGTGGCAGTTTTAGGCGGTCTTAATGCTGAGTTTCGAGTCGGAAAACGCAGCTTTCAGGCTGCTTTGAATGGTTTATGGGAGGTGGTAACGGTCTAGTTCGGGATGGTAAAACTGAGTACATTTGGACGGAATTTGTTTATTTATAAATATGAAATTATCGTCTTAATTCACGTTTCATTCATACACATAAAACCCGATTTAAACTTGTCTCGTTTTGGTCGTTGTTATATGGTTTTAGTGGCTGCCCTATTTAGGTGTTTGTAGGAGTTGTTTGGAGTTGGACGGGTGGCCGGCTGTGGGCTGATGGCGCGGCCACAACCTGGTTATCCTGGGTCAGTTGCGGGGTTGGAGTATGGTGTGTCGATGCTCCTTGTCCTTCTCCTCCTCAATTTATGTTTTGGTAAGGGTTTTGCAATTGGGCCGTTTGTTTTGATACCATCGGGCCATAGGGAGCTATGGCTTGCCATGTTGGGCTGAGTGTTGTGTTGGATATTGGCCCAGTTAAGAATGAGGAGGTGGTCTTATGAATGTTCGTTATGATTATTCGAATCCCGTTCCATGCTTTATATAACTTAACTCGCTAAATATCATTCATTTACATATTAATTTAATTGGATTTGTCATATTCATCTAATTGGGTTTGACTTATTAAGTTAATTGGACTTCTCATACTTATCTGTTTGAAAACTTGTCTGGCTAATTTAATTGAAATTGCCTCGTTAATTTAGTTGGACTTGTCTAGCTTACTTGTTGGGCTGAGTTTGTTCTATCCATTGGACTTGGTAGGCTTCACTCGTTGGGTTCCACGTTTTATCCCGTATATTTACTATAATTCTCACATTACGTAAATTATTCATTATCGCTTGTTATATTTTATTTAAACGGCATGATAAATTATAAAATGAAATATTTAATTGCATAAGACAAGTATGAGATATTTATTGTTAAATAATTATTTGTGAAGGGTCATATCCTTGATAATGTCTTGTATTGTTCGTTGGTGTGAGTCGTGGTCCTATCGGACACTAGGGGTGCGCCATGGGCTCTCAAGTTGCGATATGATCGTCGGGATTGATGTTCCCATCCGTCCTTATGGTGAGATGCAAGCCATAAGTATGAGTGTGACATTAATAATCCCGTCCCATGTACTTGTTTGTTGTACTCGTTTATTCTATTTAACCGGCATGTGTAATTATGAAATGAAATGTTTATTTATATGATACAAGCATGAAAAGGTTATTATAAATAATTACTTGTAAGAGTCGTATTCTTGTAGAAATGTCATATTACCATCGTATGTGCTTGACATACATTTTTGCCCTGCTTGTGCTGTTCTGGCAAACACGGGTTTGACCTACTTGTGCTGTTCTGGCAAGTACGGTTTGGGCCTACTTGTGATGTTCTGGCAAGTACGGTTTTGGCCACTTGTGTTGTTCTGGCAAGTCAGTCTTATCTTAGTCTTTCCGCCACTTTCGTGCTGTTCTGGCGATTGGGGTACTCGGTCTCCTTAGTAGTCGAGTCTTGGGTGCGTGTTGTGCTGGCGCACGTCGAATCGGGATGTACACTTGAGAATCTGCAGATTTAGACTAGGACCGTATTATTATCGTAGTCCTACCCGGGGAAATTATAGTCTAAGAATAGTAAATGTCTTGCATTATTTAGATGGTTACTTTGGTCATGTCTCCTTGAAATACGTGCTCGTGGTTAAGTGGTCGTGTCTGTTTCCTTGTCTTTCTTTTCCATTTATGTATTGTTGCTTATGCCTCACTTGTTTATTCCATCATTTCTTTTATTCTTGTTGGTTTAAACACGTATGATCCCATGTTTGGTTAGAATTCGATTCACCCATGTCTTATCTAATATGATTGTTCGTTTATGTTCTTTGTTATGTTCGTTTCGACATATTGTGGCTGGGAGAACCTTGAGTTACTCCCCACTGACTGTGGCGTTCATGTTTACATGAATGACAGGTTGTGAAGATGCTTACGTGGGGAAGACGTGTGGGCTAGAGAGAACTAAACCCTTGGACCTTAGTTTTTAGTTTAGAAACCCTTTATATGTTTATTCGTGGGATATCTTTTCCCCGCCTTCTAGACTTGGGTTGTAATAACCTAATTTTGTCTATTAATGTATTTATTTCATTTCATTTTGGCACCCGCGTGTTAATCTTTAACTAATAACAAAAAGTTTTAAAAATATCACAATTTCCGCTTTAATTTATTAGTTATATTTTTCGCGTTATCGCGGGGTGTCACAGTTGGTATCAGAGCCTTTGTTGCTCCCGACGCACACACGTGTACCCCAAATTTAATGTAAACTTGACCTTGAATAATGAATGAGAGATTGGTAGACTTAAGGACCTAAGGTGGTAGTCTGTAGTGTGTTTGCTCTTTGTTAGGTTCTAACATGTTTGTTGATTGTCATTTAATAATTGTTGTATTCTTAGATCAATGACCGTGAGCCTCTCCACATGAAGATCAAGATTTGGTGCCTATTGCTGAGGATTGAAGATTTGTTCAACCTTTGAAGAATGCTTCGGCTTCCTCGAAGATGTTTCTCATTCTTTGCGTACCTTGCCCTGTTCTTTACTTCTTAATGCTTATCCCTTCTTCTAAATCCTCTTTTCTTCTTCCTTGTAAGTCACTCTTGTATTTCCTAACTTGTCATTTGTTCCTTGCTTATCCTTCCTTAATGCCCTTTTTGATAGTACTCTCTCTTTTGAGGAATGTTGACCTTGGTTGGAAAATTTGACTTTTGAGGAGATTGTTGTGTTTGACCTTTAACCCTGGTTTTGAGAGGTTGTGATGTTAGAAAGACTTAGGTAGTGTGATGAGACATACTTCATGGTTCTTATACCTAGATCCTTCATAAAGTGAGTATATTTGATTTGGTGGATTCTGTGTGTCAAGTGTGAGTTGCATTTGTTACTAAGGTTAGAGAACTTGACTTTGTTGTTTGTGTTTGGGATTTGAAAGCCTTGGGAAGTGTAGTGAGACGTGTCTTGGGATACTAGTGCTTAGTACTTGACTTAAAATGGATGAGATTGATAATGTATATGTTACCATCTAAGAGATGCTAATTATGGGATTATTAGTTAGTTTAAGTGAGTCATCTTGATTACTACTTGAGGTATGGTATAAGAGTGAGACTAAGCTACATTGTTGGAGAGTCCTAACACTTGTTTTAATAACTAGAAAGGATAATGGTATGGTTGACACCAATCGTTAAGTTTAAGGACATAGTTTCAATTTTGGTGTTAGGATGAGGAATATGAGGTGATAAAGTGTTGTTACAATTAAGACCTTGTTTCTTGAGAATTCGATGGTAAGTAAGTTTTAGGATGTCGGATTTGAAAGAATACTCCTTGGGATGTTGATGACCATAATGGATTGGTGATGTGATTTGATATTAGTTGGCTCTCAAGAGTTCTTGAGTTGAGAGAGACTTAGTATTGAGAAGTCCTTGTTAATCCTATGGTTTTAGAAACTTTGAGGTTATATTGAGTACTTGAGATGATGGGATGATGTTGTAGATGAGTGTAGCTCTACTTTTGGGAACCCGTGATAAGTAAAAGGATAAAAGGGCTCGAGATCCTATTGATTTTTTCAGACTTTGGATTGGCATGTCACTACCTTGTATTGAAATGAGAACCTTGTGGAATGTTTGAGGAACCTTTTCTTGGAGTTTAGAGCTTGGTATTGGGATTCTCGATTGAGGGTTTACTTTTCTGAGGAACCCATGGTTGACACTAGTTGGATATGAGTATAGCTTTGTTGGAAACTTTGACCTTGATCTTATGGAAGTTGTTTGTGGATGTTTGAGGATTTGGAGTGATGAGATTACACTCATAGTGGAGTGCCTTGTTTCATGGAATTTCTTAGGGAGAAGTAACATAAGTGATTTGAGGAAATCCTTGGGAGTGTTCTGATTATGAGTTTTGTTGTTAGGAAGCTTTCGGAACCGTTTAGGCTGATGTTGTTATTTGGAATTCAAGTACTTGGCGTTTCCTTCTTGTCTAATTTCCCTTTTTCCTTGATCATAAGCGTTACCGTTCATACCTCTTTTCCTTGCTTCATCATACTCCTCTTTTAAATTCGACGTTGGTAACCTATGAAACTCTATCTTTGACATCCTTGTAAATTTGACTTCAATTCATACCCTATGAAATTCATCATAGCTCTTTTGACCAGTTAAGTTTGAACTCTCTTAACGTACTTTGTTTATATGCTATCTAAGTTACCTTCTTTTTGTACAATTTCCTAAATATTTCAAGCTACCAGTTTTGATTCGTTGTTAAAAGTTGATGTTACTCTTGAAAAACCTTACCTATTTAAAGGATTTGAAAATGAAAATTTGATTTAGTTCCATATTTGTTCTTTGAATATAAATTTATTTATCATGATTTTAATTGCTAAACCTGATATTTCTTTAAATTTTAACCAATTTCTGTTAACTTTGATCTGTTCATGATTTCTTTGTCAAAGTTTGATGTTACCTTTTTACAAATTTGACTCCCTTGTGAGTTTAGAGGTGAAACCTTTATCTCTATTTTGGCTTTTGGCAAAAGAAAATTTGAGTAGAATACCTTTTCTTTTGATTTTAACGTTGATCGGATGTCAGAACTCGTTATTGGAGACGTTTGATAACCTGTTCTACGCTTGTCGGCGATTGATTTTGTTTTAAATCTGTCTTTGACTTGGAAAGTTAGCGTTCTTGTGTGCACGACAAGAGCAATTTCGTTCCATAAATGAGACTAACACTTTTGAAAACTCGTTAATGTTTTTGAAAGTGTTTTGACTTTGAATTATACAAATGATTTACCTTTCAACTTGGTTCTGTCGAAAAATTTTAATTGAAGCTTTTGAAAGAATTTTAATTCTTACGATAATTAGCCTTTCAAATGTTTTGGTTACCGACTTTAAAAGTTCAGTTTTATTTTTATAACCTTTCTTTTCTACCTTCAAGTTTCGAGGACGAAACTTTTTAAAAGATGGGGTGATTGTAACACCCGCGAATTTTCCATTTTGACATTTAAAATTTATTAAACCGTTTGGTTACGTTATTTTATAATTTTGAATTATTCAATGTAATTAAGTTTATGTCAAATACGATTTTTATAAACGTGTCATATAAAAGCTCATTTTTATAAAAATACGTATTATTAAATTATATTTTTGAGACATAATTTATATAAGGATTTATGTATACATATTTTGGTCGGACAATAATAATGACGGTAATAATAATAATCTTCGTCCTAATTTTCGTCTAACATTAGACCGTCACATTTCATTTTGTACCTACTTTAATCCGGACCAACCAAAAACAGACAACACATCCACCTACCTATGCTCTACTTTTAAATATCTTGTATATTATTATTATTATTATATATTATTATTATATATATTTATTATTATATATATTTATTATATATTATTTTTATTAGATATTTTGTGTGTGTGTGGTTGTTGTTGTTTACCAGAAAACCCCACACCCCTTTATCCCTCATTTCTTCTTCCCCTCCTTTTCGAAAAAACATAACAGCAGCAACAACATTATAACAGAGCTCCGTCCTCCATTTTCGTCGTTGTCAACCCGAGATCCCTCCTCCGTTTCTCAACCAAATTTCATTATTTTTGCACCATTAGCTTCCCCTCCTCATTCTCCTTCTTTCTATATAAAAAAGAGCCAAACTTTCGTCATGTTTCATTTCGTCTGTCTTTCAAAGGTTGCGGTTTTTGAGCTTTTCTGTGCCATTTTTGGGTTTAAGCTCATCCTAGGGCGATTTCTTGGACGTTTAGGAGAGAAAAAACGTAACGGTGATAGGTTACTCGATAATATTTCGGGAATTCGTCCTCCTTCCTCGGTTTTTGTCTTCATTTATCTTAAAGTTCCAACCTTTATTTGTTTTCTCATATGTGTGGTTTATCGTGTTAAGCTTGTGATCAATTTAGTTGGTTAATGGTCGCTCTAATGGCTTAAGTGACACGGTTTTGTCATCTCCGAACCCGAGTGTTGCTTGTCGACATCTCTTGTTGTTATGTTGTTTTATATGCTAAGTTCGTGTATGGTATGCTTAGTCGCAGTAAAGTCTCAATCTTTATGGGGTTTAGTTTATTTTCGTCTGAAAATGGTGGCTTAGCTGGGTAAGAGTTCCGCTTATTCGTGTCCTGTATGTGGTCTTAACCCGAATTGGTTTTGGGCTGCTTTAGGCGTATTTATAAAGCACGTTTATACTGTTTTGGGGTGGAAGTTAGGGTGGTGCGAATGGTAATCGTTTGGGGGATTGCTCGTGGTAGTTTTAGGCGGTCTTAATGCTGAGTTTCGAGTCGGAAAATGCAGCTTTCAGGCTGCTTTGAATGGTTTATGGGAGGTGGTAACGGTCTAGTTCGGGATGGTAAAACTGAGTACATTTGGACGGAATTCGGTTATTTATAAATATGAAATTATCGTTTTAATTCACGTTTCATTCATACACATAAAACCCGACTTAAACTTGTCTCGTTTTGGTCGTTTTTATATGGTTTAAGTGGCTGCCCGATTTAAACCCTATTTTGGCTGCCCTCTAGTTGCGATATGATCGATGGGACTGATGTTCTCATCCGTACTTATGGTGAGATGCAAGCCATAAGTATGAGTGTGACATTAATAATCTCGTCCCATGTACTTGTTTGTTGTACTCGTTTATTCTATTTAACCGGCATGTGTAATTATGAAATGAAATGTTTATTTATATGATACAAGCATGAAAAGGTTATTATAAATAATTACTTCTAAGAGTCGTATTCTTGTAGAAATGCCATATTACCATCGTATGTGGTTTACATACATTTTGCCCCCTGCTTGTCTTTGTTACGCAAGCACGGGTTTGACCTACTTGTCTTTGTTACGCAAGTACGGTTTGGGCCTACTTGTCTTTGTTCGACAAGTACGGTTTTGGCCACTTGTCTTTGTTACGGCAAGTGAGTCTTATCTTAGTCTTTCCGCCACTTTCGTCTTTGTTAAGCGATTGGGGTACTCGGTCTCCTTAGTAGTCGAGTCTTGGGTGCGTGTTGTGCTGGCGCATGTCGAATCGGGATGTACACCCGAGAATCTGCAGATTTAGACTAGGACCGTATTATTATCGTAGTCCTACCCGGTGAAATTATAGTGTAAGAATAGTAAATGTCTTGCATTATTTGGATGGTTACTTTGGTCATGTCTCCT
The DNA here is from genome assembly GCF_048544455.1 of Silene latifolia. Classification (NCBI taxonomy): domain Eukaryota; kingdom Viridiplantae; phylum Streptophyta; class Magnoliopsida; order Caryophyllales; family Caryophyllaceae; genus Silene; species Silene latifolia. The sequence continues at coordinate 1,910,667 of NW_027413640.1, forward strand.
TGAAATACGTGCTCGAGGCTAAGTGGTCGTGTCTGTTTCCTTGTCTTTCTTTTCCATTTATTTATTGTTGCTTATGCCTCACTTGTTTATTCCATCATTTCTTTTATTCTTGTTGGTTTAAACACGTATGATCCCATGTTTGGTTATAATTCGATTCACCTATGTCTTATCTAATATGATTGTTCGTTTATGTTCTTTGTTATGTTTGTTTCGACATATTGTGGCTGGGAGAACCTTGAGTTACTCCCCACTGACTGTGGCGTTCATGTTTACATGAATGACAGGTTGTGAATATGCTTACGTGGGGAAGACGTGTGGGCTACCGAGAACTAAACCCTTGGACCTTAGTTTCTAGTTTAGAAACCCTTTATATGTTTATTCGTGGGATATCTTTTCCCCGCCTTCTAGACTTGGGTTGTAATAACCTAATTTTGTCTATTAATGTATTTGTTTCGTTTCATTTTGGCACCCGCGTGTTAATCTTTAACTAATAACAAAAAGTTTTTAAAATATCACAATTTCCGCTTTAATTTATTAGTTATATTTTCCGCGTTATCGCGGGGTGTCACATCAGAGGCCAAGATAAGATGAAAAAATGACTAGAAGTGTCTTGCTAGCTACCATGTACCACATATGGCAAGAAAAAATCAAAGGTTTTCCTTGGTACTAAATGTAATACCCGCCCTATTAGGGATCCGTTGACGGACCTGCTGACCAAGGGAGGCCCTTGGTAAGGGAGACAAAGGGAGAATATGCTGTCATCGTAACTCTATACTCAACCTAGTAGAAGTCACTCGGCCGAGTAACCGAGGTACTCAACCGAGTGCGGCATACTCGGCAGAGTATGTCCATACTCGCTCAAGTACCTCGTCCGACAGCGTATTATTATAAAACGCGATGACTAAAACATAATTCATTTCGACAATTCATTTTATCATTTCTAAAACCTAAACTCCCTCTCTCCCAATTCTTTCAACTCTCTCTCTCTCTCTACCAATCTTAAGTAGCCTTGGACCCTAATCCGGGAAGGGGATAGCCTATGCATGAAGTCGTTGGGTCGGGTGTACCCACCTTCGGCATCGCTTTGTCCTTCGAGGTGAGTTTGTGTATAATTGTGTATTTTGCAGTAGATCTTGAATAGCTTAGTGATAGGGTACGGTTGTTGTTTGTAGGATACGATATGGAGTCTTACTTGACATGATGTGATTGGCGCGTTTCTATTGAATTGCGAAAAGGTAGGGTTTCCCTACTCAGTTTATTGCATAATTGATATAAGATTGATTGTGGTTGATTCTTTAACTTGTATCATTTGGATTAAGATTGATTGAGAATATATTGTTGATTGGTATTGTTGTTATGGAACCATTTTCGGGAGATGGTTCCAACCCCATGTTCGCCTATTGTGGCTCCCGTCATAAGGGGGTTGTGCACAATAATGATCTGGGTTCGATCGTTGGGATGAGCGGGAATTTGGTGGGCAAGGCTGCGGTCCCCCACTGGTGGTGTGGGTTACCTATTGGGATGGGTAACCTCGCAGGACTACACACCTCGGTGTGTAGTCGGTTACTGGTTACTATTGTATTGGATTGTGTATCTGCGAATTCTTATTTTGATTGTACAGTTCACTGACCCCATTGATTGTTTTCAAAACTGTGGTGATCCATTCGGGGATAGTGAACAGTTGGTTTTGCAGGTATTATTGGATGTTGATGTTGCGTACGGGATATGGACGGGTTGGTTTATGATCTTACAAATTCCAGGCTGCTATGTTTGCTACTTGATCAAGGGCTGAGGTTCCTTGGTTAAATTATCTTGTTTTTATTCCATTTTAAGGGGGTATAGTTGGAGAATGGATCCTCTCCATTTCTTTCTCTCCATTTCCTCTCTTAAACCGATTTAATAATATTTTTCACACCAAATCTCATTATCCCTTTATTTTTACCTATAAATTTTGAGCCGTTCGATGATGTCAGAATACAATCAGGACCACCGAAAGGAAATTTGCTCTCCATTTCTTTTTAGGAAATGGAGAGAAACTCTCCTTGTCTAGTTGGTCTTCCTTGTAGAATAGTTGGGATGTATTTTTGTTTCCTTCATATTAATACGAGAGTATCCTATACTGTCTGCAAAAAAAAAAAAAAAAAAAAAATAACTTCATTATCTAAGAATAAAAACTTTCTTACCGAGTATAATTTATCGTCCAATCTTTCAACCCCTATCTACCGTTGTCTCGTTTGTCTAGTTGGATGACTTAAAAAAAATCAAATTGAAAAATTATAAAACACTACAATTTTGAAGAGGCGGTTTCTTACTAATCTATTGAAAGACCACTTTTATCCCCTTTATAAAAATAGAAATAATATATATATATATATATATATATATATATATATATATATATATATATATATATATATATATATATATATATATATATATATATGGTCAGGATCCGGTGAGAACCACTAGTATAATGAGAACCATGAGAACCTCTAAAGCATCTAAGGACCGCGGGATCAGACATAATTTCAACGACAGAGATTTGCCAGTGTCATATAATATTTTAGACGATCTCCATCGTTACATATTACAAAACCACACAATCGTATCTCTTCTCTCTCTCTTTCTCCTCATTCATCACCGCGCTTCTTCATCTTCTCCATTGCCGACCACCGCGTTTCTCCTTCTTCACTGTCATCGACCACTGCGCTCTCCCTCTTTGGTGTCATCGACCATCATCATACTCCTCCTTCACCGCCATTGACGAAGGTAAGTTTCATGTTTAAATTTATTCAATTTCGTAATTAGAAGATATTATTTCCGTGTTATATCAATATATAGCACAATGATTTTATGTAAAATTTCTTTGATTGATTCGATTTTAACCTAAGTTGGTGTAATGTTGAATTAGTTTGATTGGAATAGCAGTAAAGTAAGGTTCATAATTAGTACAATCTTGAATTACTTTGAGTGAAATATCATTCAATCTGTTTAACTGAAATAGTAGTATATTAGGCTTTTTTGTATGCTTTTATCCTTGATGTTCTTAGGGATATGGCCAGGTATTAGGGATTACCTTGAAAGACGGGCCGTTTTCTTCAACATGCTTATCTGGATTACTCAATTATAATTTTGTGATTTCTGCAATAAGCCTATAACTTGTCCAATTACTAAAATTTTGGACAAAAATTCAATTTGTAGCTGAATAACTTGACCCAGCTTTAAACCATGACCAATTCTTATACCATACAACTGGACGACAGGGTGAGAGATATTAGAGATATTAGAGTGTGTCATGGTTTTCTCTAATAGTTTGCATAACTGAAATAATTGATGGGAATTGATAGCTTGAGAAGCTCTTGTTAAGGTGTTGAGCTTGTGCTATCAGTTTGATTAATCTGTGTGGGAAGTGTGAACAAATGATCAGGACGCTACAACTATATTAGCGAGACAGTAGAAAACTTTACCTGAACCGGTAGATACATTTGGCCTTTTTACTGCCAGTTGCAAGCTATTTTGGGTCTAATTAGCCCATCTAGAAATTGTCAGGTTGAGACAATGGGTATGGGAATATCCATGTTACCCTAGGTAGAACCGAGTAAAGTTAACCGATGACTTTTGAGACTAATAGTTAATATGGTAGGAAATGAGCTAAATCTACTAATACACGTATCTTTGAGTTCAATGTATTATGTGTACTTCATCATGTGTCATACATTAGAGTATTCAGACGCAGTTCAACCACATATTATGGCACGAACAGCCTTTACAAAAAATCACATTTCTGGGATACAGGTTTACAAATTACAGTGCTCGACAATTTGGTGAATGGCATATGGACAATCTCACATAGCGTGATCTATCTATTTACAGTGTTCAGGACTAGATACATGTATACAGAAACCAGGACAAGAACACACGCACAAAAAAATCTCTCAGAAGTGAGGTTGAGATTAACTTACCCTCAGAGAAGACTGATGATACCATTGATGTTAGTGAAAATTACTGATTTTGGTGTTAGTGCAATTGTTGTTAGTACCTCTGCTCAAGCTAATACAAATGTCGGGACCTACTATTATATGGGCGTAAGTTTTTTTTTTTTTAAAGGATATTGTGATTTATTTATTTCTGGGATTGACATTTACATGCTAATTCATTTTGTTTAATTGAGATACTGACTGTTGCTTGTGATTGGTATAGCTGATATTTTGTGGTCAATGCAAATCTGCAGCCCGAGAGATTCAGTGAAGAGACCTATGGAGCTAGAAGCGACATTTGGAGTTTGGGTATGGTCATGCTTGAATGTGCAACTGGAAAATTTCCATATGCAATATCAGATGATGGTTGGGCGGCAACCTATTTTTCAGTTATGCAAACTATTATTGAACAGCCCTCACCTCGTGCTTCTCCTGATCAGTTTTCCTGTTTCAAATAAAAATCAAATTGGACAAGTTATAGGCTTATTGCAGGAATATAGCCATCAGTATTATTTGGCGTTTCTAATGAAATAGTCCTCTGACTCAAGCTTAAGCTCTTCTTTCTTTGACATTTTACTTATTTTGAAAGCCAATTAGCTCAAATGGAAGAGCATTGTGCAATGCACAAGATGTGAGTTCGACTCCCATATTGGCCATGAAATACCAAATCTTTCTTCTACTCTTAAGAATGAAAAATAGTGTAACTGGTAATCCCATTTAATTCAAGTATGCCATGTATGGTAATAGTTTTGGTATATATGTTAGTCTTTGAAATGCTTGTATTGAACTCCTGATAATTGCAAAGCTATTTCACGAGCTCGATCATTGCTATTGTTGCTGCTCGCTTGAGTCCAATCAAGGTCTGCGCGCCATTCTCCGAATATGATTATAGCCTCCTAAATAATTGTACTGTATTGCTTGCATCATGACACATTCCTCTCATTGGATTTGCAATTTAATAGGCTATATGGGACTCGAACCCATACCTTTGTGCAAAATTTGCACATTGCTCTACAATTGAGCTAATAGCCTTTAAAATACGCTAAACAAATACGAATACGAATACAAAATAACTGACATAAGATATGTAATAGATACACTAAAATGCCTTGTAATTACAAAAAAAGGCCGGGAAACACATTAAATATCCTCCATGGTCATTTCCCTTATTTCATGTACATAAAACCTTATTTCATGCACATAGAACCTTATTTCATGCACATAGAACTTTTTCATGCCATAGAAAATTAACGTCCTTAACCAACAGTAATTAGTATCATATTATAACCAACTGATGCAACTGAAGAACTTTTTAATGCACATAGAACCTTTTTTTCATGCACATATAATCTTATTTCATGCCCATATAAAATTATTGTCTTTAACCAACACTAATTAGTATCATAATATAACCAACTAATGCAACTGAAGAAGTTCTTAATGCACATAGAACCTTATTTCATGCACATAGAACCTTATTTCATGCACATATAAAATTAACGTCCTTTACCAACAGTAATTAGTATCACAATATAAACAACTGACGCTACTGAAAAACTTTTTAATGCACATAAAACCTTATTTCATGCACATAGTACCTTATTTCATGCACATATAACTTTATTTCATGCCCATTTAACACTTATTTCATGCACATAGAACCTTATTTCATGCACATAGAACCATATTTCATGCACATATAATCTTATTGCATGAAAATAAAATGTCTTAAAAAACTACTCTATAAAACCGCACATCCAAAAATCCATGGAAGAAACTCAAATCACAACTGATGCTGGAAGTTTACTTTGGCTTTTATAGCAACATGGCTAGAGAGCCAACAAGCTCAAGCTAGGCTCATAAAACAAAACTAAAATTCATCCTAACTAAAATCCCTACTCCCGAAATCCGGTCGAGATTGATCGTACGATGTGTGTACACTGGAGTGCAAGGAGATTCTTTTAATTGTATTATGTGTTGATGCTTCCGGGAGAACATGTTTCATTTGTTTGTAGGACTTCACTCCTTCCTTGAACAACCAGGGGAATGATGATAAGTAATCTATGATTATGTTGGAAAACGAGGAACTTGGCCAAACTAAACTAATAAATAAACCAGAATAGAAACAAAGCTATGTTCAATAATTCGATGAACCTATGTTCATGGTGCAACTCAAACCAAATAATTAGCTAACATAGAGTTAGAAACCCGATGAACATTAAGCTTAAGCAAGAACATACACACTGGAAAGAAATAGACGACAAAGCTACTCTGTAGAAGAATGAAATCCACTATGTTATCTCAAAAAATTTGAAGTGTTATTTACTTAGATAATTGCCCCACTACCTTTCCAGAGGATATCCAAACTGCTTTCCTCCACACACGCTTAGAAGCATTCGAGGCTGTAAATCCCGGCACAGCAACAGGAGAGTTGGTACCATAATTCTCATCTGGATGCTTCTACCGTGATCAGCCTTCTTAGTGCTAGCAACACAGAGATAAGGCCGCACACACTCGACCCCTTAACCCGGAAATGGCAAGAACCCATAGGGCACTTAATTCAGGTGGCGATCGTTAAAGTTTGACAAATTATCAAAATACAGAAGCACAATTTCAAATTTTTACGGTGCGAAAATGGGCCAATTCTAAGAAGTAACAACCCCAACTCATTAAACTTCACCACAATTTTGATGAACCGATAAAACTATATACACTCTCCGTCTCAATCATTTGTAAATTTTACTAGGATTCTAAATAAAGAAGTCGAACTCAGCAATGAACACAAGAGATTATAGTAATTGTGCAATACTTCAATGAGTAAAGGTCAAAAGTAATGTGTGATTGCGAGCCAATCCAAATGATTGTTCAACAAAAACCCTTCATCACCGAAAGGGATTATGACAAAGAAAAAAATGATCGCCACATCGGTCTTACATTTCATGACGTAAAACACAAAACTTGATAAATAATGATGAGTTCCTATTACGTTTAAAATGAACTACATAGAATCAACAAAAAAAACGAGAAATTACAGGATACTTGTACAAAAGACTTCATCAAATTTAAAGGGATTATGACAAAGAAAAAGCCGGTCTCACATTAATTTCATGATGAAAAAATGCAAAGCGCGATCAATAATATGACTCCTCAATTTCTCGAACTCAAGTAGACCACATCAAGAATTATGTGCTCCTATTCCAATTCCGTGAATAATGAAACAGTAAGAATCTGAACGGTATTTGAAAGCAGCGAAAACAACATAAAGTAGAACAAATCAGAAATACAACCCTAATCAAACTAATTTGTATAATTAAAATCGTAAAATTGGGGAATAAAAGAGAAATATGGGAAATTAAGAAATTACCTAAATAGTAATCTACTAAAAATCAAAGAAATCATAGTTGAAATCAGCGAGAACAAATTGGGGAAGTATGGAGTATAATAGCCATTACCTGAATCACCAGAAAATGGTGGTGATCGACGAATTCAACCCTAATTTGTGAAGCGGTTTGAGAAGAGTCGAAAACATGGTCATCGGAGAGTGATAGGATCGAGAGGATGATTTGAGAGGACGGTCGAAGAGAGAGAAAAATGAATTTGTGAAAGTGGCTGAGTTTGGAGGATTTGAGGGGTCTGAACTCTGACGTCTCTGAAATTTCGGAAACATATTATTACCAACAATCTCAATCGTCAAATTTCAGTAGCATAGGCTATAAATGGTTCTCATGGTTCTCATAGGATCCCAATTATATATATATATATATATATATATATATACTTATATATATATATATATATATATATATATATATATATATATATATATATATATATATAGAGGCAAGATCCGGTGAGTCCACCTATATATTTGAGTCCATGAGTCCATAAAACAATATCACGCACTATACAATACAATATCACGAATTTTTTTTTTCGAAATTTTTTTTTTTCAAATTATTTTTTTCGAATTTTTTTTTTCAATTTTTTTTTTCGAATTTTTTTTTTCAAATTTTTTTTTCGAAATTTTTTTTTTCCGAAAAGGATTTTTTTTTTTTTTTTTTTTTTTTTTTTTTTTTTTGCCAAAGATATTGTTTAGTATAACATGTGATATTGTATTACAAAATAATATCACGATTTTTTTTTTCAAATTTTTTTTTTCGAAAAATTTTTTTTTTTTTTTTTTTTTTTAATGTATGCTGTGATATTGTTTAGTATAACGTGTGATATTGTATTACAAAACAATATCACGATTTTTTTTTCGAATTTTTTTTTCAAAAACTTTTTTTTTTTGTTGTGATATTGTTTAGTATAACGTGTGAAATCGTAAGTGTGATATTGTGTAGTATAACGTGTGATATTGTATCATGGACTCACGGACTCAAAAAGATAGGGTGGACTCATGTGATCCTAATTATATATATATATATATATATATATATATATATATATATATATATATATATATATAATTAGGATCACATGAGTCCACCCTATCTTTTTGAGTCCTGTGAGTCCACTTATGTATCACACGCTCTACACAAAAATATCACGTTTTTTTTTTTACAAAAAAAAAAAAAAAAAAATTTTTTTTTTTTTTTTTTTTTTAAAAAAAAGTTGTGATATTGTTTAGTATAACCTGTGATATTGTATCTGAGTCTGTGAGTCCAGTAAAAAAGTATCACGAGTTATACAAAACAATATCATACCTTACAATAAACAATACCACTAGTTATACTAAACAATATCATGGGTAATACTATACAATATCACACCACTGAACCTAACTCCGCCTTTCACCATCTTCATTGTCAGTCATCTTGTCCACCATTGTAATCTGCCATTATTTATATCTCCTCTATTACATAGCTCAACCCCATTAGAAAATAGAGAGAGATAAGAAGACAAGAGGATTATCATAGTATATACTAACAAATTTATTTATATAATAAATTTGGTAAATTTCGTGTTGAAGGGTCGTTCACAACAATTGTTGAAACAAGATCAAGACGGCCATTGTTGAAACAATTGAAGCCGTAGTGCTACACCTGAAATGAAAAGTAGAGGATTGCAATAGATCCTGAACCTTAAGCGAGTCAATTGAGAGACATTGTTATTTAGCCTAAAAATCAATTGGACTAAGACTATTTAAGGATGAAACTTAGTAGATTCAAAGTGGTGACTAGTCAATCTGATCTCAATAAAGGATTTGGTTTGTCTTTTGTCATCTTACCAGTAACCACCAATGGTCAAATCCTTTCTTCGCATGCTCAGAATATTCTTTGACCAATTAAGCATATAGTTTCTGGGTTCAGTTACTCTGATACATTTATAAACAGATCTTATGATGATATTGAAGATTAATAAGCAGAAATTCATTACATTCTGTGCTCAGAATATAACTACTCGAATTCTAGCGAGTGTTTTTTTATTCAAGTTTTTAAAAGGATGAAGATTAAGTACTACTCCAAAGTCCAAATCACACCGAAATGGAGGACTTCGAGCAATATGTTTCTCGTTGGATGAATTGACCCTCCTACTACTGAAGTACTAATGCTAATTTTATGTGGACTAACAAACAAGACAAATCTTCAACTCTTGCTACTGGTGGTCAAGGTAAGTGATGGAGTCCGAGGATGGTGATGCTGCTGGTCTTGTTTCGCGAGAGCAAAGTATGGCCACAGTAGTTGTCGATTAGCGAGCTCCGTCGTCGGTTTTGAGACCGATTTGAATTGTGGTGATGCTGGTGCTTTTCGTGTCGGAATCTAAATTGAATGGCCAGCCATGGTGAGTCGTGGTTGTCGTGGACTCCGGTGATTGTCGATTGATGATGAACGGTGTCGCGGGCAGCCATGATGAAGGTGTTGATGGAGGACAAAAAATCGTGATATTATTGTGTATCGCGTGTGATACATAAGTGGACTCATGGGACTCAAAAATATAGGTGGACTCACCGGATCTTGCCTCTATATATATATATATATATATATATATATATATATATAGTGTTGAGATCAAATGAGTCCCCTCCCTAAGTGTGAGTCCATAAGTCCTCTTTAGGGCCATTGGATGAGGGAGATGGATGGTTGAGATTAGAAGGAAAAAAGGTGATTAATTAGCCAATTTAACACTTTCTCACTCTACCTTCACTAATCCACCTAATTAAAAACTAATTTACTATATATAATTTATTTTCATACTCACTTATCTCTCCTCTCACACAATTTCACTCATTTTATCTGTCAAAAACCTCTCTTCCCACAAAAACCAAAAAAATTCAAAATCCAAAAAATCAAAAATTTTCCCTCCTTCAACCCGACACCCCCATCGTCCCATACCCGCCTGCCACCAGTCCAACCACCCTACAACAACCCCACCGACACCATGACCCCCCACATCTACCACCACACCGAAACCACCGCACACTCACACCCACCACCACCCTCCCCAACACCACTCACCTCCTCCGCCTCCCTCCTCCCTCCTATTTCTGCCACCTCCCTCAACAAACACCATCCACAACACCACCTCACCCCTCATCACCACCCACAACAAACAACACCCACCGCACACATGCGCCACCACAATAGCCCCACAACCACCTCAGCCCCGGACCTCGACTCCCTCCTTCACGCTGACTGCCGCCACCTCCATCCTCCGCCTCCCTCCTCCCGCCTCTTTCTGCCACCTCCCTCAACAACACCATGCACCTCCCCCACCACCCTCGCCAACACCACGAACCTCCTCACCTCTCGCTTCTTGCTGCTGCCGTCGGTTCTACCATCTACCGTGGTTGTGGGACGGTGGTAGTATGGTGGGCGTGTGGAGGAGGGTGTTGGCTGTTGCGTGGGCTGCAGATCTCGTTCTCTTTTTTTTTCTTTTCTTTTCTTTTTTTTTTTTTTTTTAAATTGAGATCTCCTTTTTTTAAAGATTTTGAGATTAGTGGTTGTGGGTTTGTATGAGGGTGAGACACTGAGACGTGTGTGTTTTTTTTTTTTTTTTTTTTTTTTTTTTTTAATTTTTTTTTTTTTTTTGAGATTTCTTTTTTTGAATTACACTTTTTTGTTAGTGGTTGTGTGTTTGTATGAGGGTGAGTCACTTTTTGTTGTTAGAATTACACTTTTTTCTGTTAGAATTACACTTTTTTTCCTGTTAAAATTACACTTTTCTCCATTAAAATTACACTTTTTTTTGCTAGAATAACACTTTTTTCGGCTAAAATTACACTTTTTGTTGTTAGAATTACACTTTTTTCTGTTAGAATTACACTTTTTTCTGTTAAAATTACACTTTTCTTCATTAAAATTACACTTTTTTCTGTTAAAATTACACTTTTTTCTATTAGAATTACACTTTTTTCTATTAAAATTACAGATTTCTCTATTAAAGTAACAGCTATCTCTATTAAAGTTACATTTTTCTCTACTAAAGTTACACTCTCGGCTAAAATTACACTTTTTGTAGTTAGAATTACACTTTTTTCTGTTAGAATTACACTTTTTTCTGTTAAAATTACACTTTTCTTCATTAAAATTACACTTTTTTCTGTTAAAATTATATTTTTTTTTTTTACTAGAATAACATTTGTTTCGGCTAAAATTACACTTTTTGTTGTTAGAATTACACTTTTTTCTGTTAGAATTACACTTTTTTCTGTTAAAATTACACTTTTTGTTGTTAGAATTACACTTTTTGTTGTTAGAATTACACTTTTTGTTGTTAGAATTACACTTTTTTTCTATTAGAATTACACTTTTTTCTATTAAAATTACAGATTTCTCTATTAAAGTTACAACTATATCTCTATTAAAGTTACATTTTTCTCTACTAAAGTTACACTTATATCTATTAAAGTTACACTTTCAAGGACTATAGTTTTACTCTCAATGGACTCATGTTACATGTTTAATATGGACAAAAGTTACAGTCTCAATGGACTAAAGTTACACTCTCAATGGACTAAAGTTACACTTTTAATATGGACTAAAGATACACTCTCAATGGACTAAAAATACACTTTAATAGACTAAAATTACACTTTAATGCATTAAAATTACACTTTAATGGACTAAAATTACACTTTTAAAAGACTAAAGTTACACTTATAAGTCACTCAATTCACATTGAGTTGTGTTAAAATTGGAAAAATTCAAAATAATATTTGTCGAAAAAACTGAGTTACACTCGTAAAACGCAAAATATATTGTAAATTTGCTTCAAATTTTCAAATTTCAAAATAAAATCCGTCAAACCGCAATTTTTTTTGTTGAAATTACACTTTTTTCCGTTGAAATTACACTTTTAAAACAGTAAAAGTGTAGTAACATTTGTATAAAATTTCAGTCCAAAAAAAAAAATTATGCTCAAAATTTTTTTTTGTGTATAATTAATCCATTAGTGAATGTATAATTAAAGCTAGAGAGAGAAATTGGATTAATTAGTGTATAAGAAACTCATTAGTGTAAAGTATGCTTTTTTGCTTTCAATCTCAACCATCCTTAGTGGAAGATCTAAGGGATGTAGAGAGGACTTATGGACTCAAAGATTTAGGTGGACTCATAAGAACTTTACTCTCTCTCTCTCTCTCTCTCTATATATATATATATATATATATATATATATATATATATATATAGAGGCAAGATCCGGTGAGTCCACCTATATTTTTGAGTCTCATGAGTCCACTTTATATATCACACGCTGTACACAAGAATATCACTTGTTAATTTTTAAACCAAACAATAAGCCTATCGTGAAAACACATTCTGGTGTTAGCCCACCGAGTTTGGATCATAATCAGGCTCGTTTTCCTGCCAGTCCTCCTCCCACTCTTGGTTTGTTGATCATTAGAGTATTTGACATTGGTGAAGACACTTGCAAAGATGGGAGATCAAAGGAGTTGCTATTATGCATAAGGAGGACAGATGCCATTGGGGGTGTTGAACACACTATATATGCTACTTAAATTAACTAAAGCCGCAACAAAGGTGGAATTAAATATAATCACAGTTGACCTTCCTGGTGAATGCATGTGAGATACCTTATAAAACAGTGCCAAATCCGCTCGGCTAAGTACTAGATCAAGGTACAACCAATAAACTGAAACCAGAGACATTTGACAGGGACAACATGTTGCAAACCATGAATATGATCAAACATTAGAGGGGCATAAAAACCCAATTCCTTCTGAATCCTTTTCCTTTATTTATTAAGGAATTATAGAGTTAACAACGGGTTGGTTTCACATATAACAAACTATAAGACGGTCTTGCATAAGTTGTGGACCACAAATATGAAATAACAGGGCGATCAAATTAGAGCTACTAACATACTATAATCATCAATCAGCAAAGAGTCAAAAGCCATTCAACTGACAAATCAAACTCACCTACACTAATAATGTTGTTTTTGCTCCCTAGACTCATTGCCATCGGAATTTTGGTTCGGTCACACTTGCCCAATACTCTCGCAGCCTTGGATATACATGTGTTGCATTCCAATGCTGACACGTTACCCCGGCATAGATCCATCCCGTTGACCTGGTCAACGCCGGCAGTGAGGTATCGTGAAAACACAACAAGTTATCAAACAATAAGTCCACTTTATATATCACATCTGGCTCTCAAATAGTGAGTATCGTGAAAACACAACAAATTTAAGCATAACTCAAATCAGCTTGCCCAGAAAAAATAAAGGGTGAGGGAAGTGGGGTTGGGAATGGGACGGGTCTAACACCAGAATGTCACATGAGTCTAACAATAGCAAATTCAGTTAACAAGTTCATATTCCCTTCTACACAGACAAAAATCAGAAAGTAGTGATCTTCACCAAGAGTTTCCTAAGGAGTAAATTTTGTGAAATAATGTTAAAAATTTAGACTAAAAATCATTACCGTTTACTGGAAATGCTGCTTTTAGTCATATTATTAACATCTATAAGTATTTCACAAGCATTTGTGGAGAAGGAAGTGTTAAGTAGACTAACCAAGACCTGATTATGCATGTGTATTGTATTAAGAGTTGGATCGTTCTTCAATTTCATTTACAAAAGATCCCCTCTCTCGCTAACATATCCGCAAATCATACAAGAATGAGGGCAAGTGATCTCAAAACACGACGACTACTTTTGAGGCCATTTATCCATTCTTACCCAATAATATACAAAGTCCATTTCTATCTTTATTTTATGAATTTATACTTGTTAACAAATCATCTGGAGTCCTTGTTAACAAACTGGGTAAACGGGTGTTCAACAAACGGGTCGGTTCAATATCGTGGAGTTAGGTTCAAAGTGGTGTGATATTGTATAGTATAACCCGTGATATTGTTTAGTACAACCAGTGATATTGTTTATTGTAAGGTGTGATATTATTTTGTATAACTTGTGATATTCTTTTATTGGACTCACAGACTAAGATACAATATCACATTATATACTAACAATATCACAGCTCAGACTAAAGAGAAAAAAAAAAAAAAAAAAAAACACTTTTTTTATCCATAAATTTTTTTATTCATAAAAAAAAATCGTGATATTTTTGTGTAGAGCGTGTGATACATAAGTGGACTCACAGGACTCAAAAAGATAGGGTGGACTCATGTGATCCTAATTCTATATAGAGGCAAGATCCGGTGAGTCCACCTATATATTTGAGTCCATGAGTCCATAAAACAATATCACGCACTATACAATACAATATCACGAATTTTTTTTTTTCAAATTTTTTTTTCAAATTTTTTTTTTCGAATTTTTTTTTTCAATTTTTTTTTTCAAATTTTTTTTTTTAAATTTTTTTTTTCAAATTTTTTTTTCCTAAAAGGATTTTTTTTTCAAAATTTTTTTTTCCGAATTTTTTTTTTTTTTTTTTTAAGCAGTGATATTGTTTAGTATAACATGTGATATTGTATTACAAAATAATATCACGATTTTTTTTTTCAAATTTTTTTTTTCGAAAAAGTTTTTTTTTTTTTTTTTTAATGTATGTTGTGATATTGTTTAGTATAACGTGTGATATTGTATTACAAAACAATATCACGATTTTTTTTCGAATTTTTTTTTTCAAAAACTTTTTTTTTTTTTTGTGATATTGTTTAGTATAACGTGTGAAATCAGTAAGTTTGTGATATTGTGTAGTATAACGTGTGATATTGTATCATGGACTCACGGACTCAAAAAGATAGGGTGGACTCATGTGATCCTAATTATATATATATATATATATATATATATATATATATATATATATATATATATATATATAATTAGGATCACATGAGTCCACCCTATCTTTTTGAGTCCCGTGAGTCCACTTATGTATCACACGCTCTACACAAAAATATCACGTTTTTTTTTTTTTACAAAAAAAAAAAAAAATTTTTTTTTTTTTTTTTTTTTTGTAAA
The DNA here is from genome assembly GCF_048544455.1 of Silene latifolia. Taxonomy (NCBI): domain Eukaryota; kingdom Viridiplantae; phylum Streptophyta; class Magnoliopsida; order Caryophyllales; family Caryophyllaceae; genus Silene; species Silene latifolia. The sequence continues at coordinate 1,926,041 of NW_027413640.1, forward strand.
AAAGTTGTGATATTGTTTAGTATAACCCGTGATATTGTATCCGAGTCTCGTGAGTCCAAGAAAAAGTATCACGAGTTATACAAAACAATATCATACCTTACAATAAACAATACCACTAGTTATACTAAACAATATCATGGGTAATACTATACAATATCACACCACTGAACCTAACTCCGCCTTTCACCATCTTCATTGTCAGTCATCTTGTCCACCATTGTAATCTGCCATTATTTATATCTCCTCTATTACATAGCTCAACCCCATTAGAAAATAGAGAGAGATAAGAAGACAAGAGGATTATCATAGTATATACTAACAAATTTATTTATATAATAAATTTGGTAAATTTCGTGTTGAAGGGTCGTTCACAACAATTGTTGAAACAAGATCAAGACGGCCATTGTTGAAACAATTGAAGCCGTAGTGCTACACCTGAAATGAAAAGTAGAGGATTGCAATAGATCCTGAACCTTAAGCGAGTCAATTGAGAGACATTGTTATTTAGCCTAAAAATCAATTGGACTAAGACTATTTAAGGATGAAACTTAGTAGATTCAAAGTGGTGACTAGTCAATCTGATCTCAATAAAGGATTTGGTTTGTCTTTTGTCATCTTACCAGTAACCACCAATGGTCAAATCCTTTCTTCGCATGCTCAGAATATTCTTTGACCAATTAAGCATATAGTTTCTGGGTTCAGTTACTCTGATACATTTATAAACAGATCTTATGATGATATTGAAGATTAATAAGCAGAAATTCATTACATTCTGTGCTCAGAATATAACTACTCGAATTCTAGCGAGTGTTTTTTTATTCAAGTTTTTAAAAGGATGAAGATTAAGTACTACTCCAAAGTCCAAATCACACTGAAATGGAGGACTTCAGGCAATATGTTTCTCAGATTGGATGAATTGACCCTCCTACTACTGAAGTACTAATGCTAATTTTATGTGGACTAACAAACAAGACAAATCTTCAACTCTTGCTACTGGTGGTCAAGGTAAGTGATGGAGTCCGAGGATGGTGATGCTGCTGGTCTTGTTTCGCGAGAGCAAAGTATGGCCACAGTAGTTGTCGATTAGCGAGCTCCGTCGTCGGTTTTGAGACCGATTTGAATTGTGGTGATGCTGGTGCTTTTCGTGTCGGAATCTAAATTGAATGGCCAGCCATGGTGAGTCGTGGTTGTCGTGGACTCCGGTGATTGTCGATTGATGATGAACGGTGTCGCGGGCAGCCATGATGAAGGTGTTGATGGAGGACAAAAAATCGTGATATTATTGTGTATCGCGTGTGATACATAAGTGGACTCATGGGACTCAAAAATATAGGTGGACTCACCGGATCTTGCCTCTATATATATATATATATATATATATATATATATATAGTGTTGAGATCAAATGAGTCCCCTCCCTAAGTGTGAGTCCATAAGTCCTCTTTAGGGCCATTGGATGAGGGAGATGGATGGTTGAGATTAGAAGGAAAAAAGGTGATTAATTAGCCAATTTAACACTTTCTCACTCTACCTTCACTAATCCACCTAATTAAAAACTAATTTACTATATATAATTTATTTTCATACTCACTTATCTCTCCTCTCACACAATTTCACTCATTTTATCTGTCAAAAACCTCTCTTCCCACAAAAACCAAAAAAATTCAAAATCCAAAAAATCAAAAATTTTCCCTCCTTCAACCCGACACCCCCATCGTCCCATACCCGCCCGCCACCACCCAACCACCCTACAACAACCCCACCGACACCATGACCCCCCACATCTACCACCACACCGAAACCACCGCACACTCACACCCACCACCACCCTCCCCAACACCACTCACCTCCTCCGCCTCCCTCCTCCCTCCTATTTCTCGCCACCTCCTCAACAAACACCATCCACAACACCACCTCACCCCTCATCACCACCCACAACAAACAACACCCACCGCACACATGCGCCACCACAATAGCCCCACAACCACCTCAGCCCCGGACCTCGACTCCCTCCTTCACGCTGACTGCCGCCACCTCCATCCTCCGCCTCCCTCCTCCCGCCTCTTTCTGCCACCTCCCTCAACAACACCATGCACCTCCCCCACCACCCTCGCCAACACCACGAACCTCCTCACCTCTCGCTTCTTGCTGCTGCCGTCGGTTCTACCATCTACCGTGGTTGTGGGACGGTGGTAGTATGGTGGGCGTGTGGAGGAGGGTGTTGGCTGTTGCGTGGGCTGCAGATCTCGTTCTCTTTTTCTTTTCTTTTTCTTTTCTTTTTTTTTTTTTAAATTGAGATCTCCTTTTTTTAAAGATTTTGAGATTAGTGGTTGTGGGTTTGTATGAGGGTGAGACACTGAGACGTGTGTGTTTTTTTTTTTTTTTTTTTTTTTAATTTTTTTTTTTTTTTTGAGATTTCTTTTTTTGAATTACACTTTTTTGTTAGTGGTTGTGTGTTTGTATGAGGGTGAGTCACTTTTTGTTGTTAGAATTACACTTTTTTATGTTAGAATTACACTTTTTTTCTGTTAAAATTACACTTTTCTCCATTAAAATTACACTTTTTTTTGCTAGAATAACACTTTTTTCGGCTAAAATTACACTTTTTGTTGTTAGAATTACACTTTTTTCTGTTAGAATTACACTTTTTTCTGTTAAAATTACACTTTTCTTCATTAAAATTACACTTTTTTCTGTTAAAATTACACTTTTTTCTATTAGAATTACACTTTTTTCTATTAAAATTACAGATTTCTCTATTAAAGTAACAGCTATCTCTATTAAAGTTACATTTTTCTCTACTAAAGTTACACTCTCGGCTAAAATTACACTTTTTGTAGTTAGAATTACACTTTTTTCTGTTAGAATTACACTTTTTTCTGTTAAAATTACACTTTTCTTCATTAAAATTACACTTTTTTCTGTTAAAATTATATTTTTTTTTTTTACTAGAATAACATTTGTTTCGGCTAAAATTACACTTTTTGTTGTTAGAATTACACTTTTTTCTGTTAGAATTACACTTTTTTCTGTTAAAATTACACTTTTTGTTGTTAGAATTACACTTTTTGTTGTTAGAATTACACTTTTTGTTGTTAGAATTACACTTTTTTTCTATTAGAATTACACTTTTTTCTATTAAAATTACAGATTTTTCTATTAAAGTTACAGCTATCTCTATTAAAGTTACATTTTTCTCTACTAAAGTTACACTTATATCTATTAAAGTTACACTTTCAAGGACTATAGTTTTACTCTCAATGGACTCATGTTACATGTTTAATATGGACAAAAGTTACAGTCTCAATGGACTAAAGTTACACTCTCAATGGACTAAAGTTACACTTTTAATATGGACTAAAGATACACTCTCAATGGACTAAAAATACACTTTAATAGACTAAAATTACACTTTAATGCATTAAAATTACACTTTAATGGACTAAAATTACACTTTTAAAAGACTAAAGTTACACTTATAAGTCACTCAATTCACATTGAGTTGTGTTAAAATTGGAAAAATTCAAAATAATATTTGTCGAAAAAACTGAGTTACACTCGTAAAACGCAAAATATATTGTAAATTTGCTTCAAATTTTCAAATTTCAAAATAAAATCCGTCAAACCGCAATTTTTTTTGTTGAAATTACACTTTTTTCCGTTGAAATTACACTTTTAAAACAGTAAAAGTGTAGTAACATTTGTATAAAATTTCAGTCCAAAAAAAAAAATTATGCTCAAAATTTTTTTTTGTGTATAATTAATCCATTAGTGAATGTATAATTAAAGCTAGAGAGAGAAATTGGATTAATTAGTGTATAAGAAACTCATTAGTGTAAAGTATGCTTTTTTGCTTTCAATCTCAACCATCCTTAGTGGAAGATCTAAGGGATGTAGAGAGGACTTATGGACTCAAAGATTTAGGTGGACTCATAAGAACTTTACTCTCTCTCTCTCTCTCTCTCTCTCTATATATATATATATATATATATATATATATATATATATATAGAGGCAAGATCCGGTGAGTCCACCTATATTTTTGAGTCTCATGAGTCCACTTTATATATCACACGCTGTACACAAGAATATCACTTGTTAATTTTTAAACCAAACAATAAGCCTATCGTGAAAACACATTCTGGTGTTAGCCCACCGAGTTTGGATCATAATCAGGCTCGTTTTCCTGCCAGTCCTCCTCCCACTCTTGGTTTGTTGATCATTAGAGTATTTGACATTGGTGAAGACACTTGCAAAGATGGGAGATCAAAGGAGTTGCTATTATGCATAAGGAGGACAGATGCCATTGGGGGTGTTGAACACACTATATATGCTACTTAAATTAACTAAAGCCGCAACAAAGGTGGAATTAAATATAATCACAAATTGACCTTCCCGGTGAATGCATGTGAGATACCTTATAAAACAAAGGCCAAATCCGCTCGGCTAAGTACTAGATCAAGGTACAACCAATAAACTGAAACCAGAGACATTTGACAGGGACAACATGTTGCAAACCATGAATATGATCAAACATTAGAGGGGCATAAAAACCCAATTCCTTCTGAATCCTTTTCCTTTATTTATTAAGGAATTATAGAGTTAACAACGGGTTGGTTTCACATATAACAAACTATAAGACGGTCTTGCATAAGTTGTGGACCACAAATATGAAATAACAGGGCGATCAAATTAGAGCTACTAACATACTATAATCATCAATCAGCAAAGAGTCAAAAGCCATTCAACTGACAAATCAAACTCACCTACACTAATAATGTTGTTTTTGCTCCCTAGACTCATTGCCATCGGAATTTTGGTTCGGTCACACTTGCCCAATACTCTCGCAGCCTTGATATACATGTGTTGCATTCCAATGTCGACACGTTACCCCAAGATAGATCCATCCCGTTGACCTGGTCAACGCCGGCAGTGAGGTATCGTGAAAACACAACAAGTTATCAAACAATAAGTCCACTTTATATATCACATCTGGCTCTCAAATAGTGAGTATCGTGAAAACACAACAAATTTAAGCATAACTCAAATCAGCTTGCCCAGAAAAAATAAAGGGTGAGGGAAGTGGGGTTGGGAATGGGACGGGTCTAACACCAGAATGTCACATGAGTCTAACAATAGCAAATTCAGTTAACAAGTTCATATTCCCTTCTACACAGACAAAAATCAGAAAGTAGTGATCTTCACCAAGAGTTTCCTAAGGAGTAAATTTTGTGAAATAATGTTAAAAATTTAGACTAAAAATCATTACCGTTTACTGGAAATGCTGCTTTTAGTCATATTATTAACATCTATAAGTATTTCACAAGCATTTGTGGAGAAGGAAGTGTTAAGTAGACTAACCAAGACCTGATTATGCATGTGTATTGTATTAAGAGTTGGATCGTTCTTCAATTTCATTTACAGTATCCCCTCTCTGCTAACATATCCGCAAATCATACAAGAATGAGGGCAAGTGATCTCAAAACACGACGACTACTTTTGAGGCCATTTATCCATTCTTACCCAATAATATACAAAGTCCATTTCTATCTTTATTTTATGAATTTATACTTGTTAACAAATCATCTGGAGTCCTTGTTAACAAACTGGGTAAACGGGTGTTCAACAAACGGGTCGGTTCAATATCAGGTGGAGTTAGGTTCAGTGGTGTGATATTATATAGTATAACCCGTGATATTGTTTAGTACAACCAGTGATATTGTTTATTGTAAGGTGTGATATTATTTTGTATAACTTGTGATATTCTTTTATTGGACTCACAGACTAAGATACAATATCACATTATATACTAACAATATCACAGCTCACTAAAGACAAAAAAAAAAAAAAAAAAAACACTTTTTTTATCCATAAATTTTTTTATTCATAAAAAAAAATCGTGATATTTTTGTGTAGAGCGTGTGATACATAAGTGGACTCACAGACTCAAAAAGATAGGGTGACTCATGTGATCCTAATTTATATATATATATATATATATATATATATATATATATATATATATATATATATATATATATATATATATATATATATATATATATATACCTCCCATCCAAACCAAAGCAAAAATTCTGATTCTTTATCACACTTTGTTTATGACGCTTTTGTAACGCGCATATCTTTAGTTACACATTATTAAAAATTATAAAAATTTGATATTCTTATAAAGATTCATGATTTATAAATCAAACAAGATCTCACATGATTATATTTTATCTTATAGATTAAGAATAATATCAAAGATTCCCTACGACCATAAATAGTGCCAAAAAGAAACTGTAACCTTTGGTCTGGATGAGATGAAGTATTCGTAACCAAAACAATCGGGCCATACGTGATAGAGTTGTTTCCGTTTCTTTCCTTTGGAATATACCCACTAAATTGGACCGTTTCCCATACTAATCCCTTATATCCGTACTTCCTCTCTCTTTCGTCCCCTTCATAAATCCCGCAATTCCGTTTTAACTTTTTCCGTAAACTCTACGCTCGTCTTCATTTTCCCATACACCTCCTTTCCTTCTCTCCTTTTGCGGTGCTATAAAATTCACAAAAATAAAACTCGTCGGATTTACTCCTACAACATCATTTTATTTTCTTCAAAGTTTACTAATATTCCAACATATATTATTTTCAACTATAGCTTCCTTTAAGTTACCTTAAAGATTTCATATGATTTTCTTTCTATTTTCGTATTAAAAAATATCTTCCTTGTAATTAGTTTTACGCAAGTTTTGGGTGTTATTTATTATAACTAGTCGTTTAAGGTCAGCTTAGTAATATTATTTTCAAAATTATTTTGGCTGTCCAAAAAACTGTCGCAACTTTTATTATTCCGACAATCTCTCTTTCCCTATTTTTCTCTCCTCTGTATTTTTTTTTTCTTCTCCCTTTTTTTTTTTTTCTTCTTCTTTTCCTTTTTAATTTTTTTTGGAGTTTTAGGGAGAAAGCTAAGTCTCCCTCCCTAATCTCTTCATCCTTTATCTCTTTTCAATTCAATCTCCCCAATCTATCGTATCAATTAGTCAAAGAATAATAATAATAATAATCATGATGATTGAAAAAGGTTCAATGCATTCCAATCTTGATTCCTTCCTCAATTGCACAACCCCCATTATACCCTCTCAATTTCTCCCCAAGGTATTATTTTTTGATCAAATATGATCATGGTTTGATTTTATTTAAATTCTGGTATAAAACGGATTTACAGGAGACCTGACGGTTTTGTTTTGTTATTGTACAACGGCAGACAGAGATGAGGAAATTGAATAAGCTATGGCATCCATGGGAAAGAGAAAATGTGGAATATTTTAGGTTAAGTGATCTATGGAAGTCGTACGATGAATGGAGTGCATATGGTGCAGGTGTTCCTATACGTTTAAACGACGGTCACACACTTGTACAGTATTATGTTCCCTATCTTTCTGCCATCCAAATTTTCACCAGTACCCCTTCTCCTATTTTTATCAGGTCAAATCTTACATTTCTTACTTTATGATGATTTTATGATATTTTATTATATTTAGAAAAAAAATTATTGGGATTGGGTATTTTTTTAGTTGATCGTGTTTACTCATTAATATTATCTACTCTTGATTCATTCACCCTCTTAATTTTGTGTATTCTATCGAGGTGGTGAAATTACCCCTAGTGGACTAAAAATAGTTCGATTAGTTAACGATGTAAGATTACTTTTTAATTGATATGATTGATAAGGACTCGATCTCACCGAGTAAAACAGTCTTATTTTAGAATTTGTGAAATACTTTTGTTTAAAGAGGTTGCGAACAAATTTGAATAACTAAAAAGTTGACATGAAGTCGGAATAACGAAACTTGATCAACTTGAATAATATGGATTACGGAGTATGTCCTTTCTTTTGCGAGTTTTGTTCGATAAAAGATGAAACTTGATTAATAACGGTGTACTGAATTGGGGGTGTGTTATGATGGTGTTATAGGGAGGACATGGAAGTAGCAGATGGTGAGACTCGGGATTCGTACAGCGAGTCATATAGTGATGAAAGCGAAAGCGATAAATTGTCAAGGTGGGATGGGTGCTCGTCGGAAGACGGGGGATATGAGCAAGAATGTTTAAGGCAATTGAATGACAGGTTGGGATACCTTTATTGCCAATACTTTGAGAAATCAACACCATATGGGAGAGTTCCTTTTATGGACAAGGTAACTTCTAACTAATCCCTTTCAACTTACCCATCTTCAACACAATTATTCAATGAAATCGGAAACATACAAATTCTTATTAAAAAAAAATACATTGAGTCCAAACACTTGCATTCACATTTGACCTTTTCCGTTGAATTTGGAATTTATTTCAATTAGTGGTTTAGAGTGTTAAGCACTTTAGTAACTTATGATAAGCCACGCAGTCTGTCCTAATGTTTGTCCCTATTTGTTACTTCCTTAACACTATTTTGTGACCGGACTAATTTGTTATTATTGTAAAATTGCATGTTGTTTGTTTTTAATTTAGGATTTACAAGATGGAATACGTAAGGAGCTAAAATTAGCGGTTCTACATCTAAATATTCACTTCCGTTCAAATCCATCATTTCACGTTATTAGGTTTTGACAATATAAAAAATTATCAAAGAGCGAGAGAGAATGTCTGGAATTCGAATATATATAGTAGGTAAGTAGTACTTGATAAAGTTATTTAGCAAATACAATGGACTTATTCTATTGAATTAGGTATTTACTGCATTCGTCACAAACCAATTAGTGAGTGGTGTAAGGGATGAACCACATTAGTTACTATGATAATGAAAGAAAATCCTCCCTTTCATGTCACGAATCATTTCAACATGCTCAACTAAGTTTAAAGAATCATTTCAACATGCTCAACTAAGTTAAATGCTTAGGAAAGCTGAAGACGACAAGGATTTCTTTTTCTATGTTGAGAATAATTTTATTAATTGTTATGACACGTTTTAGAATTTAAGGATCTCTATTTTTGTGGTTCAAAACTTATCCATTTGTGTATAGATTCTAGTGGGAGACAATGCTAGCTACTTGTATTTATTGATGAGAATAAAAGATAAAACTTTAATATATACTCCCTATGTCTCGGTCAATTGTTGTCCTTTTGTTTTGGCACAAAGACCAAGGAAAGAGGAAGGGGTCAATTACTAAATGACAAGTGGAACAAAATGAGTGTCAATGAACAAATTGTTCATCAAGTTCATTCTTAAAATAAAAAGTACAACAACTCATCGAGACACCCAAATATGAAAAAGGATAACAAATGATCGGGACAGAGGGAGTATACGGTATAAATCCTGCTTATACATGGTTAAAATTTGATAGATTATGCTTTGATGCATGTGTGAAACAGATTTAGAATTGACATATTTCTTTGCTTATTAACATCAAATTTTGTCATCTTATCCAAGTACTGAAAAGTAGAAGGGTGCAAATAAATTATATTTCATATTTAAACAAAAATACAAATATTAGTATTATTCTTACGGGATTTCTAACGTATCTGGACATATTAAGCACTAAAATAAGCAAATCATATTATTATTCGTTCATGACAAATTGAAAGGTGAATCCTTGTTCCCATATTAATTAAATAGTTTTGAAAATATTAATTTGATTACTTAATATGTTTCTCATGTACATTTGTTAGAAAAACCGTTGTTCTTATACGTCTAGGATAATAAAGGAATTTGTAATTAGGGATTGTTAGATCTTTATATCATGATTTGTGTTATACAAATAACCAAACAAACAATGTTGTCATATGATTAGATAAATACAAGAATTTGTGACTGTCGTCAGCTTGTAACCTCTCACAGCCCCTCCCCCACTTGTCTTCCCACTTGCTCTTGTGACTTGTGACTTGTGAGATGTCTCTTTGAAGAAACGGATTTTGTCCGTCTTTAGTTAGAATTTGTGATCTTTCTATTGCTATATTTTTATGATTAGATAAATACAAGAAAATACTAATAATCAAACTTATGTGTCAGCTATCATAAATCCATACGTTTGGTGCTCCTCCATCTTATCTTTGTTTTATATGATCCATAAAATTTATCTAAACTTATTTGAAATTTTTGTAAACTTTTTGCGTGGAGGAAAAAAAAGTAATTGGGGTGGGAGAAAAAAAGAGTCAACTTAAAACAAGTGGAGTATGTCAATGTGTGTTAATCATCATTCATACATACATACATACATACATACAGGCTCCACACGGAGACTTCTTAACAAATCACAAAAAATCTACTTTCTTACTCATTGGCTCATTGCTGCTGTATTGTTGTGTGCATATGCAAATGTTGGTTCAACACTGCTCTACTGCTATGTTTAGTGGTCGTCTACAATCATTTATCAAAAATATTATTATTATCTTATTGAATATCAATAGTTAATACTCCGTATATGTATCATCTCGTGAATCATATCAACAAAATGCATTTTTAGAAGGGGTTTTTCTCTCATGTGTCCACTAGGCACATGTTAAGAAAATCAAAAATGGAAATAATTAATGCTATTGTCATGAAAAATTGAAATAAATAACCACATTTACCTTTTACCCATAAAAATAGCATTAACTATTTCCATTTTGGTTTTCTTAACATGTGCCTAGTGGGCACATGATAGAACAATAAAAATAGAATTTATTTTTGCTTACCATTTTACCTCTGTGAACAATAAATTTACGAGTATAATATTATCCATTTAACTTGTTTATAAAAATTAGGTTGTAATTTAATTAGTGGATTGGTGTGCCATTATTATATGCAGGCGTGTCACGAGATTGTTAGGTAACTATCATTCATGCCCAATTGGTTATTTTCGATAAGGTTTAATGCAGTGGGCACTTGTCTGAGGGTATTTTAAGAGGAATCTATCTAGTAGCAAAAAATAGCACTTGTCGTCTTATATTTTTTTTAAAATATTAAAAATTATCGATTTTTACTATTTTAAAATTCTTAATTATAAACCTTATTAATATAAGTATAAAATAATATGAGGAAAACTCATTATCCAAAATTTAATTCTTAGAATGGTCCCTATTAAATGAGGACTTTTGTTGGTGCCACTATTACTAGGAAAAGTAAGAGTAGTAGGAATGCAGGATATTCTCGTGGAAAATGTCGGTATTTCAGTTTGGTGGTGACCCATTTTATTAGAATACCTTGGGCAACTAATATGCTGGAATTACCATAACCTTTTTAAAATCTAGCCAAGATACAACGTTCAGTTTGATGGTGACACATAGTTAAATACGGAGTAATAAGATATGACGACAATGCTAACTTGTGGCAAAGTTCGTAAAATAATCGATTATAAATCCGGCTCACTAGACTAAGTATTTTCTTGAATATTTAAAATTCTCAATGACGACTTCATGTTCCTGAAATACCAAATTTTCCGTAATTCATTAGAGTTTTGACTCATTCTCGATAATTTTGTTTTCAGATCAGTGAATTAGCTCGAAGACATCCTGGACTAATGTCATTAAAGAGCGTTGATCTTTCACCAGCCAGTTGGATGGCAGTTGCCTGGTACTTCTCTCAATTGGACGAACTAATTTTCTTATTACGCGTAATGTCACATGTATATCGCCAAATCAAGTTTTTAACGGGTTAATTGTAAAAAAAAAAAAAAAAAAAAAATGTATCCACAGTCCATACAACACGAAAAATATAACCATGATAATGAGAGAATAGCATGTTAAATTTCTCAAGAGTTGTCATTTTCTTCCAAATCAATTCAAGTTTCCGCATCGTTGATAATAAATGTGAACTTTCGGGCCTATATTTACATCACAAATTCTCATTATAGACGGACACTATCCGTCTATACGTATAGACGGATACCATTTCTCCTCACAAAATACCCATTTGCCATAAAGTGGGAAGCACATGGGGAGTGCCCCACCTTGTCCCCCTACCCATTTTATTAGAGGTCTTTACCCGTCTATACGCCCCACCCGTCTATACCAAGACCTATTGTATTTACATTTGACATTTGTGCATGGTGTCACGTTTTTGGTTACTTAATAATGTCATGTGTGGGGGCAATGTTGTCTGAATAATGCAGATCGATCAATATTAGTTACATACGATCTTGATTATGATGCGTTAATCAATTATTCGCAGGTATCCAATTTATCACATTCCCATGGGAAGAACCGTAAAGGAGTTGTCTACATGCTTCCTCACTTATCACACTCTTTCGTCTTCCTTTCAAGGTACATAGTTCTATTACACTCTTACGCATTGGTGGAGCCGGGGGCTAGCAGGAGCGTTTGCCTCCACTGAGATTTGAAAATTCCAATTTTTTAGTTAAATATTTGAATTTGTTCAAGGTTACCTTATACTATTACCAGTTTGCCCTCGCTGACTTAAAATTCTTGCTCCGCCACCGCTTACGCTAATGCTTAAATGACAATAGTATTGATTGACTGAGATAATTATTGCAAAATCAGATGTAATTATCCAACTTATCCATCGAAAATTAACACTTATAGGGTTATTTAGATGGTAATTACATAAAACGTCTTGCATATTATCGATCGGTCATTTTAACCTTTAAGCCAATCAACCGTCGACCGTTATTTATAATTGCTTATAAGAATTTCATGTTTGCTCATGTGATGGTACAAACTCTAGTAAATGTGACGTGTTATTGATTCTCCTAAAAGTATTACGGAGTATAAAATTAGTCCCTAGGAGGATGAATTTTTTTTTTATGAAACTGTGTTAAGTTAGAATTGGTTTCTATCCCTATATGTATGTGATGAGAATCAACTCACTAGTGAAATCTATGTTCTTTTACAATGTATATAAATGTAATATAATTGGTATTCTATTCTTGCTCACAAACAACGTGCTCAAATCTTGTTAACATCTTTGACATTATCTAGATATGGACCACGACGACGACATGGTGAACATTGAGTGGATCAAGAAGAGAAAGGAAGGGGAGAGTGTAACACTTCCTGCCTTTGGCCTGGCCACTTACAAAATGCAAGGAATCTTGTGGGCCTCGGGTCGAGGTGGCCGGGACCAAGGTCGCCTTGGGTCACTTTGGAGTGTTGCAGACTCATGGCTAAAGCAATTGAGGGTCAAACACCATGATTTTAGTTTCTTCACCGGGATTCAACGGGGGTGAAATCATTTAGAGATGTTCGCTAATGTTTTAACCCAAAAGAAATTTCGGCCCCACTCTTTATGAAAACGGATTTGGTTAACAACGAGCAATTTATCTAACAAATAGAGAGGCTTGGGTGAACTAAAAATATAATCTCTTTAGTTGATACGTAATTGTCGGGGAGTCTTGATGTAATTTTATGTTGGTTAGGGACTTTGTAGTTGGTTTGTTCCACAATGTCAAAAGAGGTGACAATCCACTGGAGAAAAGGCAAAAAACTATGTACTTTGTTCGAGTTTCTGAACTTCATGGGTTTATGCCATTCTGGTGTACATTTAGTTTCATTTTATAATGAAAGAGTAGAAAATCCATATGAGATGTAGGAAGGTGCTTTTTCAAGGACTTATGAATTATATGATGGCTTGTGTTTAGCACAAATTCTTGTTTTAGATTGACCATTTTTATCTTTTTAAAAGATAGAAATTTGTGACCATTTTATAGTCAACTATAACCATAATGGTACAGCTAGTGTGATATCCCGTATTTTATTACCTTGGTCAAAGGCTAGTCAACGGTAAATGGGTAAATACATTTTATAAAATTATATTATATTATATTTATACGAGTTATGTTTGAGACGGAATAATAAAATAATAAATAATAAATAATAATAATAATAATAATAATAATAATAATAATAATAATAATAATAATAATACGCATACATATATGTATATATACACCTACCTTAGAGCACTCACAATAGAGAGGATTGCGAAATCCTTTTAACCCTCTCTCTCTTCTAAGAGGACATCCTCTCTATTGTAAGGCATATATGTCCTCTTAGCAAGAGGAAGATGATTACTTCCTCTACTTTTAGAGGAAAGTAAACATTGACCCTAGTACCCACTAACCAATCATTATTTGCTATGTGTCTAATAATTTCTTTATTTATTAAGTATGAGATTATAAGTAAGATTAACAATTTAGGAGGATCCTCTCTATTGTGGTAAAAAAACTAGAGGAGATAAAGGAACAGGATGATAATAATGAAAAATAAGGTAAATAAAAACATATTGAGGTGTCATAAAAATAGAGGGTGAATGAAAATATAAGAGGAAGGTAACGTCCTCTCTATTGTGGGTGCTCATACTCCCCCCAATCCGCTATTTTCTTTCCCTTTGATGTGGGCACAAGGATTAAGGGTGTAAGTATTATATTGATAAAGGACATATATGTGGGGTTTGGTAATAGGAGAGATGGATAAATAATTAGGAATTAAATATTGAATTATGGGCCACAAACATTAGAGTAAGGAATAAAGTAGGAGTAAAAGAGTTTGGTGAAGTTTGGTAATAGGAGAGATGAATGAATAAAATAAGAATAAAAGTTACCAAAAGTAGAAAGAGGGAAGAAAACCTGAATTATCCGTTTTAGGAAATAGGGAAGAATATAGAGAATTGGAGAGAGTATACTCCACCCTACCCCTTATCCACTCACCTTATCCACCCAGCTTATCCATTCACAATCACAACAAAATCCACCACACTTCTAAAGAGAGAAAAAAGAGAAAGAGAGATTAGAAGATTGAAGGGAGATTTGTCCCTCCGCCTCGAGATCGTAAGGTAAGACCGCCTTATACTAGTTTATATATTAATTAATTAATACCGTTGACCCCCCTCGACCTTGACCTGTCTCTGACCGTCCTTGACCACCCCTTAGACCACCTCGGGTTTGACCGAGAGATCTAGGGCTTATTGTTGTTGTTTGTGACTCAGTTTTGGGTTGGGTTTTAACCCACATTCGTGGCTTGGCCTGGGAGGGTGTTGGGCGGTTGTTGTCGTGGGTTTAGTGGAGGCTATGGTGGAGGTCGTGGGTGATGGGTTAGGTGTCAGTAAGGGGCTGTTTACACGGGTTTTTCAGTGGCTACACGGGTTGTGTTGGTGTTTGTTGTGTCATGTGTTGTTGTCGGTTGGGATGGTGTTTGGTGGTGGCTCGGGTGGCGGTGCTGGGTAGTGGCGACAAGCCGTGACCACCGTGGTGGTGATGGCCCACGGTGGCGGCTGTTTTGGTTGATGAGTCATATTTATATTTTATATACATTTATATGCCTCCTCTTAGTTACTTTTGGTACGGTTTTCGTGCTAAATTACATTGTTTATATGTCATTTATATTAGAATGTTGTTACTTCCGCTGTTTGGTATTTAATGCAGGAATGATACATTTATGGAGCAAAAGAATGAAATGTAGCACCGCGGAGATGACATGAAGGAATACACGAAGCATGACACGGAAATCTAGAAGAATAAAGGAAGAGAATTGAAGAGGATTAGACGAACAAAGGAGTTGAGACGAGAAATACTCGATCAAGTACACAAGGACTTGATCGAGTGGGTGTGTACTCGATCGAGTTCCCAATGACTCGATCGAGTATACCACGATATGATGACTTCCGCGAAATTTCTTAAAGTCGGTTTATGTTTTCAATAAATACCTAATTAGTGCCCTATTATAATTTACGTCTTATTTTACCCTAAAAACTCCTAGAATACTTTAGATTCAATTTATTTACGTATTGCTTCCTGATCTATACTCCCTTAACACGGTACTAATCTTTCTCTAGTTATTGATTAATTCAAAGTTCTTATTATTACAATTGTTTTATTATTGTTCATCTTATCATGTTTTTAATTATACTTTGTTCTACCGTTATTGATGTTGTTAATATTAATATGAGAACTAATTTCATAATCTAGGGTGAATGGGAATCTAGATTGTTAGAAGGGGGTAATTAATGAATTGTTAGTTAAATTGCTTCTATGTTGTTGTTCAGTTGATTGTTTTGAATCTAGTTGATTAGTTTCTGTAGGATTTGTTCCGGGTGTAATTCCAGAGCAGTATTGTTTACCACGTAAGCTTGGTGAATGGATGTCCTTCCTTGCTTTGACTCTAATTGTTCCGGGTGTAATTCCAGAGCAGTATTGTTTAGCACGTAAGCTTGGTGAATGGATGTCCTTCCTTGCTTTGACTCTTCCTCTCGGTCTCTCCTGAAACGATGAACAAACTGAGGGCTCGGCTTTGCACCGAGCGTACTCACTCCGACGCTCAAGTCAGTGAACTTAAAGAGATAAGTTGTGTGTTACTTGGCGAAGAATATATTGTAGAGAGATAAGGAAGATATTACCAGATTATGAGGTGTTTAGGTTATATTTTTTGGATCCTTTCCTCAATGAGGGTTGAGGAGTATTTATAGACTTTCACCTTTTGTCACGTAGTGGCCAAGTGGCCAAGTGGCTAGCAGGTGGAAAGACTGTTCTACCCTCGGCCGAGGGACCCATGGCAGGCCGGCGGGCCCTGTTGACTCCATGCCGAGGAGTCTTGGATATGAGTACGCGGATATGTGTCCCGGCTGGCTACTTGTCCTAGCCGGGACCCAAGTGACAGGCCGACAGGATGCGTCGGCTAGGCTGTCCAAGGTGTTGACTTTGCTTTGGATATCTTTGACCTTGCTCAATATGTTGACTCGGTCAGCGGGTGCAGAATATGCCCCATCAATTTGCCCCCAGCGTAGTCTATGCCGTGGTATGGACCTTCGATGAGTGTTGAGCGTATTCTGCGCAAGTATAAGTTTCTGCCCCGGCTTCTTCTACCTCGGCTTGGTTCTGCTTAGGCCGTACCGTATCCCCCCTCCACATGGAGGTGTAAAGGGCATCAAATGTGGAAAAGATAATGGCGCTGGCCGAGACCGAGGTTGTGAGTGCCGTGTGCTTTTGATTGCCCCCAGCCGGTGCTGCCAAGCTTGGTTGAATCAGCGGGCCGTTTGGCAAGTAGATACCAAGGAGCGTGTTGAAGAAGATACGTCGATTGGCATTCCGCCAAGTAGCGTGTCAAAGAAGATTGGTAACTGTTGTGACGATTGACATTCCGTGGCTGCATGCTTGACACGTGTCTCCGTGTTGATTGGTTGACGTTTCATGGGCTTTGCCCTGATTGGTCGGATTGAGTGGGCTTTGCCCTATAAATAGGGCAGTTAGCCCCTGAATTTGGCCTTCCAAATTCATTTTCTCAAAAAATTTTCTTCTTCTCGCTTGGTTTTCTTTGACGAAACTTCTCTCTAGTCTTTGAAGCGTTACTCGGCGTAACACTCTTCCCAAGGTAAACAAACAAATTTTCCAACTTTTAATTGTTAAGTTTTTGTTGTGAACATGTCTTCTGCTGATGCCGGACCTAGTAATCCTGCGCCGGGGGGTTCCCCGTCGCGCCTTGATGAAGAGGAGGCACTGGCCGCCATCCCGATAAGGTCCGGGGGCCCTAGGTCTCCTTCTCCCGAGGTTGACGATCAGTATTTGGGGGATTTCTCGGATGATGATGATGGTGATGATGAGGAAATGACTCATCCTGATGAGGAGAGGCCGTATATCTTGGATCACGGCGACGCCTGTAAGATCGGTCCTGATCGTGTTTGGACCAACAAGTTCGCCAGTTGTTCTGGTTCTGAATTTTTCGAACATCATTTCTCCTTTGGCAGGGAGTATAAGATTGTTATTCCTAGAGAGGGTCAGGCCATCTGTTGCCCTCCCCCGGGTTGCATCAGCGTATACATCAGACACCTGGATTATGGGCTCCGGTTTCCTCTGAATGGATACGATATGGCCATAATTAAAGCCATGAACGTCGCCGTGGCCCAACTGCATCCGTTGGCCATTAGGACTATAGTTGGCTTTGTGTGGCTCTGTCTCTTTAAAAAGGAGGCCCCGACGGTTAATTTATTCCGCCGGCTTCATCACCTTAGGCCGTCAGCCCCCGGTCGCACGGGGTGGTACAACGTGCAGACGGAGCCGGGCTACGTTACCGTATCCAAAATCACATCTTGTAAGGACTGGAAGGGACGGTGGGTATACGTCGAGGTGCCGGATGACTATCCGTTGCCCCGGTCCTTCCAACACCGCGTCAATTTGCGGTGCGAGAGTAAGGGGGAGCATGACAAATGGGTCTCCCGGAGTAAGCTAAAGATGGACGCCAGCAGGGTCCATCTAAATGAGGACGAAAAACGGGCAATGAAGCTGTTCGAGGCTGAGAAGAATGGGATGCCCAAGGGATGGATGCCCCCGACGCAGATCATTCTTCAAGATGAGCTGCTCTGCCACGTCGGCCTCATACCGGCCCTCGAACGGGGTGAGTGGGGTCGGTGTGAGGCCCATCTCTGCTTTTAATGATTCTGTCTTTGAACTTTGATTTATTTCTTCTACTTAATCCTTGCTTCGTTTCCTTTGCAGACTGTTTTGGCCCGGATCTGTCTGAAGATATCCTTAGGAGAATGGGACTTGATAAGGACAAGCAAGTTGTTGATTTGCATCCTAAGGCCCAGACCCGTGATCGCAGACCGGCGCCAAACGACCTCATGGATCAGCAGCTGAAGGCATTGGATGTGACGGCGGCCCAGGCGAAGGTTGCCAGTAAAGTGCCGCGCCGAACGCGAAAAGCAACGTCTTCGGCGACGACGGCGTCAACTTCAATTCAGCCTCCAATCCTGCGAAGACAAAAGGAGACGGTGGTGGTCGTCGATATTACTGATGAGGAGGTCGACGTGGCAGAGGAATCTCCTCTCTTTCGTAAGAGAAAAGAGATCGCTACGCCACTGCCATTGCCGCTTTCTTCGCTGCTCTTTCGTCATATCGCTACCGAGGCCGAAAGAAATGGGTCCTCCGGCCAAGAAGGCCAAGCCTGTACGATCTAACTCGTGGCTCGGACTTAGCCGGTTCATTAGGCGTTCCTGATGACAGGCTCTCTGGTATGTCCATGAATGTTGACATGGATGCTTTGATTGAATTTTTTGTAGATCAACCGCCGCCGTCTACCGGTCCTACTGAACGGCGTGCTGAGAAGCGACCTGCGCAGACAGGTGGTAAAGATGCCACCGTCGTCTCCTCCTTCCTGAAGCCTACCCCCGCCCAGATTAGGTCGGAGGGCTTAAGTTTGTCCAGGATGCTGGCGAAGTGGGCTGATGTGGCCGGTGCTCATATTATGGAGCAAGAAAAGGTCGTGGCCGAAGCTGCCCCACAACTTGAGCGGCTCAGGCTTGAGCTCGATGCTGCGAAGAAGGAAGCCGAGAGGGCCAAGGTCGAGGCTGAAAAGGCGGTCCTTGCCGAGCGAAAACTTAGGGAGGACGCTGAAAAGGCGGTCCTTGCTGAGAGAGCTAGGATTGAGGCCGCGGAGGCTGATGCCGCTAAGCGGCTGGAGGAGCGTGACCACCTCCAGGCTGTCGTCGACTTCACTGCCAAGAAGAGGGACGAGTGGAAGTCCATGTTTAAGGCCCAGGGGAAGGTGCTTCGGAATATGAAGGCTATCATCGCCCAGAGGGAGTTGGACATTGAGACGCTCCAAAGCGTCATTCTTCCTAACATGTGCGCCCAATACCGGGACCTGGCCGAAGAAGCCGCCAGGGAAGTGATCGGGGAGCTCTTTACTGATGGCTCCTTTCCGTGGCAAAGATTTGACGAGCTGTTTGATGATAAGCTCGATGCTAAGGCGAAGGCCGCGGAGGAGAAGGCTGCGGAGGAGGCAAGGGTGAAGAAGGAGGAAGAGGAGGCCGCAGAGAAGGCGGCCAATGCTGAAAAGGCGAAAGCGGCCAAGGAGGAAGCTGAGAGGGCTAGGGCAGCTGAAGCTGAAGCTGCCAAGTCAGCTTCTGAGTCGCCCATCAAAGATGATGTCGCGATGTCGCCGGTGACGAGCAAAGAACAGCATAGGGAGACGGGCGGTTGTCACCGTTCACCCGATCTCGGATAGCTTCACTGTCGGGGCCAATTATTAAGCCTTTCCTCCCTGCCATGTTTTGGCGCTTCAAATGATATGTCTGTAACCTTTTGCTCTTCTTTTCCTTGTTTTTTTGTAAAACTTTGGTAGGTTGTGTTTTGGCTTATCCCTATGGGGACGGCCGTCGTCTGTATTCTCCTTACCTGTAATCATTTTCAATAAAGCTTGTTTATTGGCCCTCGGCTTGGCCGGGGTTCTGATCACAATCCTTCACTTGTCTTCTTACGTTATTAATTGAGCGCTTTTTCGTTTTTACCTTCGGCCTGGCCGAGGCAGTTAGAATGCGTATCTCAACTGTGCTTAACGTTTTTTTTTTTTTTTAAACATGTTGGCATGTTGGTCGCTTCCTCTTTCACTCTCGGTCTGGCCGAGGCGTTCGATTTGCGCTTCCCAACCGCCGCTGTGAACATGTTAGCGTATCGACCGTTGTGTCCCCGCCAGCCTTCGGTTGGCCGAGGCGGCTAGAGGTTACGGCTCGACAGCGTTCAGATATCAGAGACATATTGATCGCTTCCTCTGCCAGGCCTTCGGTTGACCGAGGCGGCTAGAATTGCGTCTCAACTGTTTATACGTTCCTAAGGCATGTTGGTCGCTTTCATGAGTATCAATCGCTACTGGTAGTGATCGCTAGTGGCGTCTACTTCTTGGGGTGGTTGCCCGGCTTGGGCCGTGGCGTCTACCTCGATATGACTACGGAGGGGATAAACACTTTGATGGAAAACTTGGATGATTCTTCATTAGATATAAACACGCGTTGGGGTGCCAACAATTGTTTTGGACACCTCCGCCGCTATACAAAGTATTTCCGAGGTTGCCGGTGTTCCAATGGCTCATCAAAGGCACACCCTCCATGTCCGGCACCGGTATGTACCGGCCTCATTTCTTCAACAACTTTGTAGGGACCCTCCCAGTTGGCCGTCAATTTACCATGAATGCTTCCTTTGTTGGTGGCGGCCGACTTTCTTAGGACTAGATCCCCTACTTTTAAGTCTCTTTTGTGGACTCTTCGGTTGTAGGCTCTTCTCATTCGGTTTTGGTATACTGCCAAGTTGAGGCGTCTTTGTATCTCGGCTTTCTTCGACCAAGTCTAGGGAGGTTCTCAGACCTTCCTCATTTTCAACCGGGTTAAAGGTGGCCGTTACAATGCTCGGCACCGCCGCTTCAATTAGCGGGATCGCCTTCCGGACCGTAGACTAAGTGGAATGGATGCCTCGTTGCTTATTTTTCCGTGGCTCGAAGGGACCACAGGACGCCGGGTAGTTCATCGGCCCATCTTCCCTTTAGGTCTTCAACTTTCTTCTTCAAACCGTTGAGGATTGTTTTATTGGCTGCCTCCGCCTGTCCGTTGCTCTGTGGGTGGCAGACGGAGGAGTATGCAAATTTGATACCAAGTTCTTCCAACCAGTTCATTATTGTGTCACTCCAAAATTCTCGGCCGTGGTCAAATACCATGACTTGGGGTAACCCAAAACGAGTTATGACATTTTCCCAGATTACCTTTCTTACGGCCGCCGTCGTCTTCGCAGGTACCGCTACAGCTTTAACCCATTTGGTGAAGTAGTCAATGACGACAATCAAGTACTTTCTTCCTCCGGATGCCGTTGGAAATGGCCCTAGTAAATCCATCCCCCACTGTGCAAAAGGAAGGGGACTAAACACCGGCTGCAGGTCTCGGGAAGGTGCATGTATCACCGGAGCATGCATTTGACAGTTGTTGCACTTTTTGGTTTTGGCTCTGGAATCCTCAAGCATGGTGGGCCAGAAGTAGCCGGCTCGGTGAGCTTTGTGGGCTAGTGTTCTTGCCCCCATGTGATGACCACAGATGCCTTCGTGAATTTCTGTCAAGATATTAGCTCCGCGTCGCCGGCCGACACATTTTAAGAGTGGCCTTATCACGGACCTCCCGTATAATTCTCCTTCAAACACCAAGTACCTTGTCATGGTCCTTTTTATCTTCTCGTGAGAGACTGCGGTCCTCCGGTAACTCATTCATCAGTTTGTACTTCATTATCGGAGTCATCCACGTTATCTCGGCCTCTATGTCGCCCACCATGCCGACGGTCTCAGTAATGCTTTTGGCATTCCTGATGTCCACTAGCACGGTTCGACTGACATTCTTGATGGTTGAACTGGCAAGCTTTGAGAGAGCGTCGGCTCGGTTGTTCTCGACTGGAATGCATTGTATCTGGAAAGATTTCAATTTTGAAGTGTCAGCTTTTACCCTTTCCAGGTATCTTACCATCCCGTCGTCTCGAGTCTCGTACTCTCCTCTGATTTGATTAGCCACTAAAAGTGAATCTGTTTTCAAAATGATGTGTTCCCCCCCGGCAGCTCTAGCTAGCTCGACTCTAGTTATCACCGCCTCGTATTCGGACTCGTTGTTTGAGGCCGAGAAGGTAAATTTCAAGGCGTACTCAAACTCGTCCCCGTTTGGGCTGATGATAAGTATGCCGCTCCGAGTCGTTCGTGGAGGACCCGTCGGTGTATACTTCCCATACTCCGGGGTTTGGCTCTTCTTGATATGTGCACTCGGCCGGAAGTCCGCAAGTGCCTGTCCCTTTTATCGAGGGCCTCGGCTTGTATTGAATGCCGAAGCCGGATAGCTCTCTCGCCCATTTGATGAGCCTGCCGGATTGCTCAAATTTTTCCAATGCTTTCTCCAATGGTTGGTCGGTTAAGACCGTCACGGGATGTGCGTCGAAGTAAGGTTTCGCTTTCCTTGCGGCAACGACGACAAAGAAAGGCTCGCTTTTTCAATCAGTGGGTAATTTCTTTCGGCGGGCAACAATGTATGGCTGACAAAGTAGATTGGGTGTTCTTTGTTTGTCTTCTTCTCGATGATCACGATCGACCGTGGCCGAGGTAATCTGCTATGTATAGATATAGCGTCTCCCCAAAGATCGGCCCGGACAGGGGGTTGGGAGAGTTTGAAGATGAGCTTTCAGTTGCCTGAAAGCTGTGCTCTGTTCCTCCCCCCAACTGAAGTCTTTATTTCCCTTCAACACTTTGAAGAATGGGGTGCTCTTGTCGGCTGACCGAGAGATGAAACGGGCGAGAGCCGCCATCCTCCCGGTCAACATCATAACCTCTTTTCGATTCCTCGGCTCCGCAGTCCAAAGATTGCTTGGACTTTTTCTGGATTGGCATCAATTCCCCTGGCGCTGACAAGCACGCCGAGGAACTTACCTGACCGGACACCGAAGTTGCATTTCATTGGGTTAAGTTTCATCTTGTATTTCCTTAGTGAACAAAATGTCTCGTGTAAATCGGGTAAGTGCTCGCTGTCAGACTTGCTTTTTACAATAGCATCGTCGACGTAAGCCTCAATGTTTCGCCCTTTTTTATTTTGGAAAACTTTGTCCACCAGTCTTGTGTAAGTTGCGCCGGCGTTCTTCAAACCGAACGGCATCATTTTATACATGTATGTGCCGTTACCGGTGATGAATGCGCATTTGGGCATGTCTTCTTCGGCCATGAATACCTGATGATACCCTGAGAAGGCGTCCAAAGCAGTGCTCAAGATAGTGTAGCCTGCCGTGGCGTCGATTAAACTATCTATTCTAGGCAAGGGATAGCAATCTTTGGGGCACGCTTTATTAAGATTGGTAAAATCTACACACATCCTCCACGCCCCCGATGATTTCTTCACCATTACAACATTAGCTAACCACTCAGGATAAGTACAAGGCATGATAAAGCCCGCCGCTAGTAATTTATCTACCTCGGCTTTGATGGCCTCATCCTTCTCGGCTGAGGAGTTCCTCATCTTTTGCTTGACAGGGCGAGCGGTGGAGAGTACGTTCAACTTGTGAACAATTACCTCCCGGCTCACGCCTGGCATCTCGGCTGCTGAGTAAGCGAAGACGTCTTTGTTCTTCCTCAGCAGGTCTAGGAGAGCGGCCCTGAATTTTGGCTCCAGGTTGACACCGACAGTTACGGTGCGCCCTGGGTCAATTTCCACTTCTTCGGTCTCGGCTCCTTCGACCATGCCGACAGTGGCATCCATGAGGTCGCCCTCCTGTTGTAAGGATGGGCTTTTCCCCTTCTCTGACTTCTTCGCCACTTTGAGGGATTGCATGTTGCACCCTCCGGCAGATATCTGGACGTTGACTACTTCGTCTTTTTCGTCCTTTGAGACGAGCTTATGCGCTTCCCCCCGGTCCGAGACATACATCAGTGTCAGGGCCCGGATGGACATTACTGCATCGGCCTCGCTCAGAGTGACTCGGCCTATGAGAACGTTGTAGGCGGACGAGCCGTCAATGACCACGAACTCAGATAGGACATTCTTAGCCGCATTCCCCTCGCCGAACATCACCGGCAGTCTGATTGACCCCAGGGGTACCAGGCCGGCCCCGGAAAAACTGTACAACGGATTGGTGCAGGGGCTCAAGTCCTCAACCTTCAGACCGAGATTGAGAAAGCACTCCCTGAACATGATGTTCGTGTAGGCGCCTGTGTCAATCAGGCACCTCTTGACCAGGTGGTTGGCTATGTTCAAGTGGACTACAAGTGGGTCGCTGTGCGGGGCGATGACTCCCTCGTAGTCCTTCTTCCCAATAGTCATATCGGGGATGTTGGAAGCGGGGATCGCTGTTTTGGGCACAAAGTTGATGGCCTGATATAGCTCGTTCAGGTGCCGTTTGTGCCCATGAGCGGACCCACCGTTCTCGTTGCCCCCGATGACAACATGGATTACTCCTATCCGTTCAAAGACGGATTTTTTATTTGAGCCGCCGGTATTAGTCTTTTGGCCTCCGGAACATATTTCTTGAGGCTCCCCTTCCGGATCGCTCTTCAATGGCATTCTTCGGATGCGGGATTGTCGATTAAGTGACCGGTGTGGCCGTGGTACTCACAATCGGCTCGTGTCACCGTCCCCCTCGCCTTGGGAGGCCTTTCCCACTTCGACCCTCGTTCTTGCTCGGGAGAAGACCTCGGCGGCAGATACGACCGGGCGGTGTGACCATTGTACCGCTTTTGGTAGTACGGTCCCGAACTCCCCGCGCCCGCCGAGTTCTCATTTCTGGCGGACTTGTCCGACCGTGACCTATTATTGTCACGGCGTCCTTCATCCGGGTTGTCCTCCCGGCGCTCTCACTCTCGAGTGCCCGGACTCGTGTGGCCTACCCGTGTTTTGTGATAGTCCTCCACCTTTATGGTTGGTCGACCATCTTCCCGGCGGAGTCTAGGTTCGAGCCTCCGCACTTGATGAGCTCGTTTTTAAGTCCCCTCTTGGGAGGCCTTTCATCGGTGCGAAGGCCGCCGATTCATTGCTCGGCTCACGAATCTGCTGAACCTTGGCGTCGAACCTCTTCACATAACTTCGGAGAGACTCGCCTCCCTCCCCGTTTGATAGTCGAGATCCGATGTCTTGACGGCCCTTCTCTTATTGCAAGAATACTTTGGGCCAAACATATGTCCCTTAGGTCGCCATAACAAAGATATCGACCCATTGGGTAGCCCCTTGTACCAACTTTGTGCCATCCCATGCAGGGTCGTTGGGAAGACTCGGCACCAAACCTCATCAGGCTGCTCCCATACCGACATGTAAGACTCGAAAGCCTCGGCATGGTCGGTTGGGTCGCTTTCTCCTTCGTATGATATGGGCGGCAACTTTAGTTTAGTCGGCACCGGGACCTCTAGGACATAGGCGCTGAGGGGCTGTCTGACCACGTGTCGAATGACACGCGGCGATCGGCTCCTCGCATCCTTAGTCCGGCTCTTCTCCCCGTGGCGGGAAGGGCTTCTTCTCCGACTCTGGTGAGTCGGACTTCTTCTCCGACTCTGGTGAGTCGGACTTCTTCTCCGACTCGGTGAGTCGGACTTCTTTCACTCCTCCTCCTGGGGCGAGGCCTCGTTGGTGCTGCGGCGACGCTGTCCTCCCGCGAGTGCGGGAAGGACTCGGTCTACCACCGGCACTCTGGCTCCCCGGCGTCTTGACATGGTCAGCTTCCTCCAATGCTCCGTTCAAGTTTCTCGGAGTCACTTTTTGGGCCCTGGTCTCCTGTGGGGGTGCCGCCGCTCTTGTCGTCGTGACAGTGTGAGTCGGCGCGCTACCCATTAGGTCCAAGAATAGCTTTTGTTTAGCTGCATCATCCACATGTCCCATGACAGTGACTTGGTCGGGGGGCAGCGGTGTTTCTGGTATTATTGGCATCCCGTACGCCGGTTGAATTACTCGGCCGGTGGGGGACTGCCCAATCCCAGAATTGTGGACGGTATCATCTTGGTAGAATTCGGTTTCGTCAGTCACAATTACTTCTGGCTGTTTTGACATCTTCTTAGCTTGTTGGGTGGGTTTTGTTTTGTGTTTTTTTTTGTTTGGGAATGATTTGACTCGCTTCTAGTATCTATCCCCACAGACGGCACCAATTGTTCCGGGTGTAATTCCAGAGCAGTATTGTTTACCACGTAAGCTTGGTGAATGGATGTCCTTCCTTGCTTTGACTCTAATTGTTCCGGGTGTAATTCCAGAGCAGTATTGTTTACCACGTAAGCTTGGTGAATGGATGTCCTTCCTTGCTTTGACTCTTCCTCTCGGTCTCTCCTGAAACGATGAACAAACTGAGGGCTCGGCTTTGCACCGAGCGTACTCACTCCGACGCTCAAGTCAGTGAACTTAAAGAGATAAGTTGTGTGTTACTTGGCGAAGAATATATTGTAGAGAGATAAGGAAGATATTACCAGATTATGAGGTGTTTAGGTTATATTTTTTGGATCCTTTCCTCAATGAGGGTTGAGGAGTATTTATAGACTTTCACCTTTTGTCACGTAGTGGCCAAGTGGCCAAGTGGCTAGCAGGTGGAAAGACTGTTCTACCCTCGACCGAGGGACCCATGGCAGGCCGGCGGGCCCTGTTGACTCCATGCCGAGGGGTCTTGGATATGAGTACGCGGATATGTGTCCCGGCTGGCTAGTTGTCCTAGCCGGGACCCAAGTGACAGGCCGACAGGATGCGTCGGCTAGGCTGTCCAAGGTGTTGACTTTGCTTTGGATATCTTTGACCTTGCTCAATATGTTGACTCGGTCAGCGGGTGCAGAATATGCCCCAACAGGATTAATTAACTAGTGTTGCAAACTAGAATTTTCACCGACCGGGTTAAGACTAGTAAAGGCTACAATAACTTAATAGAATTAACTTAGTGATAGCGACCGCATATTAAGTTAGATCTAAAGGACACATTAGAATCGACTGATCATATGACCTTAAACAACATAAATCTCTCTATCAATTAATTAAAAGACATCCCCGGATAACTGTCTAGTGAACTTGATCCCTAGACTTTTAAATACTATTGAATTCATCTTTTATTTACATCGCAATTAGTTTTAGCAAACCAATCAAATCCTTCAAGAAAACGGCTACTTTAAGACGGACTTAAATATAGACAAACTAGAATAATTAGCTCGCCTCCATGTGGATTCGACTCTTCTGACCGCTAGCTATTAGTTAGTAGTAATTTTGGTATATTTTGATATAGGTAATACGACTTTAGCTGATGCGGGAGCATTAGAGTATAACGAAAATGAAGTCGAAATGTGTCCCAAATATTTTGAAGGATTCGAAATGTGCTCAATTCAAGGGAAAATGATAAATATTCAAGTTAATATGATAACTTGGAAAAACAATGGGAACAAGCTGAAGTTGGTTTAGTCTAAACATTTTCCAAAACTGTTCAAGTCGGCTGTTACACGAGATCAAGGGCTGAAGTCGGTTGAGTCAGTTTTAGAGAAATTGCTCTTTGAACCATATTTTATTGTGCCTTCCACCCCACCTCCCTCCTTGCACAAGTGTAGCAAATTCAAAACGATACTTGTTTGGAATAATAAGATTACCTTGAACCTCCACCTGAATCGAACTCACGAAGTAACATTGATAGCTCCCACCATATAGTTTCTTGTCATTGGATATATCAAGTGGCGACTTTTACGGTCCTTTGAATTGAAAATCTGAACAAGTATTATCTTGTAGTAATTCCTTACCCAAGATTTGTAATAAACAAGAATCGTCGGACTTACCATTAGACATATTTGGACTTTCTTCGTTATCATCTTCATCTAATGGTTCAAAAATATTTGTGTCAATCTCGTCTTCCCTTTTTAATTCATCACTCTTAATCGGACAGTCTTCTAAACTGTCTGGTTGGGCAAGATAAGGCATCTCCACAATCTGAAAGTCACTTGTACTGTTCTGTGGCCTTTCTCCAAGCTTTTATGCTTCTTCTTTGTGAACATCCTTGAAAGACTCAACTTGCTCTTCTTGAAGCTTGTTTACAACATGCTCTTCTTCTTCCTCATGAATAGCAACAAACTCAATCTCTTTTTCCTTGATCGGACTATTTTGGAGATGTAAATTGCGAACTACCTCCTCTTGTTGATCATCATCACTCAATGGTTCAACATTATAAACCATTCTCCTTTGTTCGTTGCCGTTCTCGTGGCGCGGTCTCTTGTTTTCTGGTGTGACAAACTTAGGAGTCATTTCACATAGCTCTTGAATGGTTAGAGTTCGTTTTTGAGGACATTCATTTGCTATGTGTCTATAGCCTTGACACTTGAAACATCGCCTCATAGAACTTCCCTTAGTAGACTCCACAGCTACTCTTCTGCCTTTATCTTTCACATCTTCTATTTGAACTTATTTAGGCTTGCTATATTCTGGCTCCGAATAAGAATTCGAACCTGAATTTGCTCCTCTTGAATAGGCACAGGATTTTCTCGCTTTATCATGCTTCTCAAACTTTAAAGCCAATCGACAAACATCATCGAATCCATTGTAAATCTGAATTTCGACTCTATTAGCAATAGAGGACGTGAGACCCTTGATGAATCTTGCAACTCTAAGCTCTTCCTTCTCTTCAAGATCACAAACAATCGTCATCCTTTCGAATTCTTTGATATACTCGGCCACGGACAGCCCCTCTTGTGATAAAGCTTGCAACTTTAGGTAATTTTTTTGATCGTAGTCTCTTTGTAAGAATCTCCTCATAATATGCTTCTTTAGTTTCTCCTAAGTATCGATCGTACTTTTCTTATCTCGCTTTCTCTGCTTTTTCAAGTTTTCATATTTAGTAAGTTTTAGAATAGCAATCTTGAATTGCTTATGCTCATCATACTCCTTGTATTCGAAAACTCGTTCAGCTTGTCTAATCCAATCCAAGAATTTTTCGGGATCCAAATCACCATTGAAATCAAGTATGTCAAGTTTTAGATCTCGATCATCATAGTTCTTGCTTCCCTTCTTAAGTTTGGAAATTACATCATCCTTTTCTGAATCCGACCCACGTGATCTACTTCGACTTGAGCTTCTGATAGGCTATTGCACACCTATGCAAAAATAAATACCCTAGACACAAATGAATGTAGTACGTAGGGGTCGAATCCACAGAGAAACGGTAGTTGTTAATTAGTTGTTATGGAGTGAATTTCATCAAGGTCGGTTATCGTATGATTGGCTGGTTTGGATAATGGAAGAAAATAATGATAAAGAAATAGTCTAGGGAGGTTCGGTCACACATGCAAATTATGTAAATGCTTAAATTAAACATAGGAGTTGATGAATCGTTAATTGTTTAGGCTTAGAGACACCCACCTCATGATATTAGTGTCAACCATAGACCGGGTCCTAGAGAACTCTCGTTTATGACTAGGTCGTCCTACTACACATGCTTAATCTAATCCGATTCCGTGCCTCTCGACTAATAGAACGAATTAACAAACTTAATCAATGAATAAGGCCTTTAAACAAAGATTAAATTTGACGATACAAACATGCGATAGAAAAAATTAGACGATATTATAACATCCTAGTTTATCATGTCACAAATACTTTTTATGCATGACTCCCTTCATTCCCTAGACAAGGTAGACTACTCTAGCATAATGTAATTGTAAACTAAACTAATGACAATTGAAATGATAAACATAATGAAAATAGGAATAGAATTGCCTTGAAATGGAAATGAAAATGGAATTGAAGAACAATGCAAATATAAATAACTTGATATGTAAGTTGTATATAACTTGAATTAAAATTGTTTATAACAAAATGGAAATGCTAAAAGGAAATCTAATCTAACCTAAACTAAGAACTAAAATGAGTGTATAAAAGTGGTGTAACAAGTATGTAAGAAGTGTATAAGAAGTGTCGACCAAAGATTCTATTTATAGGAGTGAAGGGAGTAACGGAAATAAGCTACAGGGGGTAACCCCGATCGGGGCCACCAACCCCTATCGGGGTCGTGACTTTTCTCATTTTTCTCTTAAATTCGTCTTAACTTTGCACTTATTGTTGATGCAGAATCCCATGCTTGTTTCTTAATGCGTCCGTCTAAGGCATCCTAAGCATCATTTGGCATCCGATGCTTGCATATGGCTTGGGCTTTTACTTGTATTTCGTTTATTTACATATCCACCAACTAAGATTGGTTTCTTCTTGCTTGGGCTTCCAAATTTCTTCCCAAAATGCCCCTATACTTCCCGGAACTCCTTTGCATGATCAAAACTTGCTCTCATTAGCCTCGTGAACGATTGTACTTGCTACTTTGACGGGAAAAAGCTACTAAAAGCTTAATTTCCTACAAAATACAATGAAAAACAAGCAAACACAACTAGAACACGGAATTAGCTCACAAACACTAACATTAGTGCAAATGACATGTAAAATAGAGCTAAATTATGGGGTTAAAATGTATATAAAATGGAACTATCAAACTCCCCCAAGCTAAATCCTTGCTTGTCCTCCAGCAAGCACACAATACAATGTATGATAAGGACAAGGGTACGATTAACAATCATCACATCCAAATGCAATTCCCGTCAAGTAACTTTAGAGCACAATGAATCAAATTCCGAAACAACTTGGGCATAGGGAAAATATAACAACATGGATGAGATTTATATGACGGCGTAGCATAAAGGACTTCACATGGACATTTCAACTTTTGCATGATCTTATTGACATCGGACTCCTCACGGGATTCACTCACACTCATAAAATGAACAAGGCAATTTATAAGTGTATGTGACACTCTCTTATCTACGACTCAAGAGAATGCGCCCGCAATCTAGTATGGTAAACATTCCAAGTCAACAAGATAATGCTAATCATGATCAAATATGCACAAGAAAAGAAGCCAAGAACAAAGAAGAAGGCTTAGGGGAAATAGGTAAGAAGGTGGACAACAAATGTTTTTGGTCATGTGGAGCAAGTGTCAAGTTAGTAACTAACCAAAAAGTACAAGGATACTTATTCCGAACCTTAACCTTTCCCAAGAGCAAGAACTAGAGCCAAAAATAGGATGATGACTCATTTTTTCATTATAGCACAAAAGACTACTTCCCAAAATAATATATCTCAAACATGGAAGCAACTCACATTTCTTTCTTCTTTGCTTATCATTTTTCTCATTTTTCTCATGCTTCTTTCTTTCTTTTCATTTCTTTTTTTTTTCTTTTCTCATATTTTTTTTCTATCTTTTTTAAACTTTTTTTTTCTTTACCACCATTCACCAAATTACGGGAATCAGCAATCCCGTAACAAAAATGCTCACAATAGTATCAAATAACCATATCCCATATAAGAGAGCACCCCAACACAAGTAGCAAGTCACTAGCTCAACAAGGGTAGGCAATTTTATATGTGGCTAGAAAAGGGTGATTTTTTTGGGCATTATATGTAAGCAAACAAGTGAATGACTTCTAGTTGCAATCATGATAGCAAAACTCATAAGAAATGGAACAAAAAACCATGCTTGTGCATTTAGATGTAACGCACACCAAGAGGAGAAACTACACACACCTAAATAGGACCGGGTAAAGATGTACCGGCCTTTTTGAGGCTCTATCTTACCATTTATGTAGTTTGCCGATGACAAGATCAAGTCTACTTTGTCCAAAATCCATCCCTCACCCACTATGTCAAGACATCCCCATGAAAGCAAAACCCGTCAATAAAGCATGATTCATTAGCTTAAAAAGCTACTATATGAAAAATGCAAAGAGGAATGGCATTATGCATAAGACAAAAGGGTGGACACAACAAGACACCAAAGTTTATTTGATTTTTCATTTTTTTTCATTTTTTCAATTTTTATGGATTTTTGAATATATGTGGAAGCAATAAAGCAAGACACACTAAATCCCTCCCCCAAGCTAGAACAACACATTGTCCTCAATGTGTGACACAAAGATGGACTAATAAAAACCAACAAGGGGAGATGAGATGACACATGCGAAAAATAAAGAAGGACAAGAAAGCATACTAAAGTGTAGAAGCCTCCCCCAAGCTAGCTTGAAAACGGGGTAAGGTCCAATCCAAGTAGCAAAGTACCTGCAAAAGACAAGCTACTACAATACCAAAGCAAACTAAAATGTCTAATTGTCCTAACTATTACATCAAAACCAAATTGAAATTGCAATCGTAAATTGTCTTAAAAAGCATAAGTAAAACAATTTTTCCTAAAAGAATATCCATCGCCCTTTAAAAAGCATGTCAACGCCCTTAGAAATTGATCATATTCCTGCGCATGAGCAATACACAAGCATATGTAAGCAATTGATAAGATATAAGCATGAAAGATCAAAGGTAAGAAATGATTAATCTTAGCAAATTGCCCATGCGAGATTTCAAATAGAACCACCGTACTCCCTCGTCAAATAATAGAAGGAGCACCTTGCTTAAGACCATAAAAATAACCATTAGTGCATAAATTATAATCATGAATGGTCCCAAATTGATGGTATGGAAACTCTAAGTGGTAGGACTCATCACAAATGGGGGGTTCATCCCAATTATCCTTTAAATGAAAATCGCTAAGTCCTCCATCAACCTCAAAAGGGTCAACTACATCCACTACGAAAGGATTCTCAAAGGAGTCTAAGGTCTCGGGTAAAACCTCATCCTTTTCATTATATTCGGGCCCAACAATATCCATGTCATAGGTGTCATCTACTACAAGGTTAATGTCATTAACATGAGTCTCTAAGTGGTCAATTGGAGTGATGTGAAGGGGAATTTCAAAAGAAAAATTATGACCATTATCATCGTCTTCCAATAATTCTAAATTATTAGGGGCAAAAGACTCACATTGGGAGGGTGGAAGAGTAGAAGCTTCGATAAATCGCTCATTTTCTTCTCGCATTTCTTTGAGCATGTCTCCGAGCCTTTTTAAGGAACAGGCTTTAGACGCTTGTTGCTCCAAATAAACTTAAGTAAGCATTGTGAGCTCCTCTGCGATACGTCTTAAATTTTCATGGCGAGCTACTTTCCGACATTGGTTGGCCATCAGCCTTAGGAAAACCCAAAGCTCCCCCGCACTCTTGTAGTAGAGACTCTCACAACTCATGTAAAGAGCCAAATCACGGGACTCGAAATCCATTCTCAAAAGCACAACTGGACCCAATTCATATTCATTGTAAATGAATCCAAGAGAAGCAATATGATTAACGTATTCACAAATTGGGACAAATAGTCATAAAAGGGTTAGTTTTGTTGTTGTACGAAAGGAAATACAGCCATTGGACGGATATGAGGATCCCCTTGAGATAGTTTTACCACATGAAAAAGGCACTAAAATTACAAGAAAACCGTGAGAAAGATCCCAAGAAACAAGTGTTCTCCAGGACAAAATAAGACAAGATCAAATTCAACAACTAATAACAAACAAAACTGTCTCCCCAGCAACGGCACCAAAACTTGATAGGCTATCGCACACCTATGCAAAAATAAATACCCTAGACACAAATGAATGTAGTACGTAGGGGTCGAATCCACAGAGAAACGGTAGTTGTTAATTAGTTGTTATGGAGTGAATTTCATCAAGGTCGGTTATCGTATGATTGGTTGGTTTGGATGATGGAAGAAAATAATGATAAAGAAATAGTCTAGGGAAGTTCGGTCATGGAACGAAAATGTCTATTGCCAATACCATCAAGGCAAGGGCCATGACACCGAAGCCTGTTCCAAACTAAAGCATGTCATTCAAGTTATGATTGAAGCTGGCAAAATCATAATTGCACCTCTCAGTCAAGACAATCCTCCTGAATGTCTCAAATCAAACAGCAAGGTTGAGCGTTCTCAAAGGACATTCACTAAACTCAACACAACCTATGCCGCAGCTCTTCAAAAGCTCATGACTGAAGGGAAGCTACAACCAATCGGGCCCACTCCAGACCAATCTGAAAGCAGGAGATCCCATTTCTGGGACGGCAGTGCCTATTGCCAATATCATCAAGGGAATGGTCATGACACTGAAACATGCTTCAAACTGAAACATGTTATTC
The DNA here is from genome assembly GCF_048544455.1 of Silene latifolia. NCBI lineage: Eukaryota > Viridiplantae > Streptophyta > Magnoliopsida > Caryophyllales > Caryophyllaceae > Silene > Silene latifolia. The sequence goes on from NW_027413640.1 coordinate 1,960,286, forward strand.
AAAATATGATTGACAATCATGAACTGATAGCTTCATCCCTATGCCAACCAAGTGATGGAGACAACCCTAATGAACATCTTTTTCTACAAGAAGATAAAAGCCTCATCGACTATTGTCCTCATATCATCCCCAACAACGAGAGTGATGTGCTCAAGTGGGTCAATGCTCAAGATCAAACATTCAAGCCGCTGGATGCTGCAAAGGAGATCCTTGAGGAGGAAAGTAATGATTAGGAGTCCGTATATACGATTAAGTCAAAGTCCGAGTCCAAGTCTTAGGCTTTCTCATATCTGTCCTAGTGTCTGTCCTTTTATTCCTAAGTGACAAACTGGGGGCTGTCCCCATGATTCACATGTATTCATCGAGTCTGTGCTAACATCTTATTTATCTAAATAAAAGCACAATTTCTAGCTATCATATATTCTCCTCTTTACCATTTCCCGTTGACAACGAGAATTGATTTGAGAATTGATTTAAAACAAACAACAAGTTCCAATTCAATGTGAGTACACTCGAGTGACGTTCCGTGCCGAGTAAGCAGAGGACTCGAAACTTCGTGTCCATTTTCTTTACCTATTCCATGTCTGGCAATAGAAACCTTTCAATAGCACCCAATTTAGAACGAGCTTTTATCAAAGGGATTCTACGATGAACCTGGATAACAAACCAGAACATCTCCTTGTTCATGATCAATGACGGAAGGCAAGCCCATTCCCCACTAAAACATCCCCATCACCAAATATCAACCGCTCACCAACGGGTACATTCCCGTCTGCACCTTTACCTTCCTCGAACGAGGGACGCCAAAAAAACCGATATATCCAAAGCAAAGCCAAAGCGAAAGGCCAAAATCAAAGGCCCAAGCCAATAGCCATTCACCCAAAGTCAAAGCGAAAGACTAAAATCAAAGGCCCAAGCCAATATCCATTCACCCAAAGCCAAAGCTCAATGCCAAAGCAAAAGACCAAAGCCAAAAGCAATTCATCCCAAGGTCAAAGCCAAAGCCAAAACAAAGGCAAAAACCAAGGCAAAAGCCAAAACAAAAACGAGATAGTGAAATTCAAATTCACTATTTTCACAAATTTCAAACGACGAAAATTAAAACCGTCATTTTCAAATTAAAAAAACAAGATAGTGAAATTCAAGTTCGCTATCTTCACAAGCTTCAAACGACGGAAATTAAAACCGTCATATTCAAATAATAAAACAAAATAGTGAAATTCAAATTCACTATTTTTACAAATTTCAAACGACGGAAATAAAACCGTCAATTTCAAATCAAAAACAAGATAGTGAAATTCAAATTCACTATTTTCACAATTCCAAACAACGGAATTAAAAACCATCCCATTCAAAAAATGAAATAGTGAAATTCAAATTCGCTATTTTCCCACAATTTTCCCACAAAATGCAAACGCTTGTTTTCGACCTTCACCAAGCGCCCCCGTGGGCGGCCCGCTGTCCACAGTTTGGCGACTCCGCTGGGGATATACACTTACGTGTAGCTAAGGGTGAAACTTGAACAAGGTTAGGGAATAAGTTTGTACAAGACAATTGTCGGTTTTCATAACTCGGTCTTCCTAGACTGTTTTATTCGGCCTTCCTAGGCCCAACCCAACCCATTCGACCAATCGTCCCGTCTAAACGGTCCTAATTCTTATTTGGGTAAGGGATGGATAGCGATTGACGTCATCCATACCATGATGCTTACTCTTGTTTGTATCAAGGGCCTTCACTACTTGAGGAAATGGACTAGGAATCGACCTTACTCTTGTTTGGCACGAGCATCTCCACAGACTTCGGGTTTGATGGTTCGGTATGGCAACCCACCCTTTAAACCAAAACCCTTTTAAATGCACTCAACATCCCGTTATAATGCTTGTATAAATGTGTAAACCTTACGTGATCACCATTTCTAAACAAAATCATGACGAATTTTCAGAAATCAAAACCCAATTTCAAAACAAAATTTCGAAAAAAGGCCTTCAATTAGCGCAAAATCCGGTCAAAACTCTGTCCGTTTGTCGAGTCAAAATTCGGGCCGCAAGCCCATTTCAAAACCTCACTTCGAGTCCACTCCTACAACTACACTACAGTTGACTAGGACACACATTTTTAAAGACCTTGTCTTTCTTCAAAACTCACTCAACACAAGTGGCACACACCCACTTCACGAGTCAAAACATTTCCTCTTTTAGCAAGTGTGATAGAATGGTCGATCGTGTTTTGATTCGTCGCCGATCTCTTATCCAGTTTACAAGATGCCCGGATCAAGTGATGAAACGAATCTCCAGCAAATTCAAGATAGTAATGATCGAATCCTAGCCGCGCTAGCCCAAATGCAAGTTACCCAAGAGCAAACCTACGACCGCCTTGATCACATCGAGAGCCGTATCTATGACGTAGAGGGAAAGTTGCCTCCCCTTAAAAGTGAAGTGCTACGTAATTCCGATGACGAGTCTAGGGATGAGAATCCTCTCATGGGGATGACTGCAGCTGAGAAAAGACTCCAATACCTAGAGGAGCAATTGATGTACCTTAAGGGGGATGACATTTATATGGAAAACAATCGCAAGTATAAAGCCGTCAATTCCAAATTGCCAACTAACTTTAGCATGACGGATATCCCTAAGTTCATGAGGCATGAGAACCCTTTGAATCACATCCGTGCCTTCAAGGATTACATGTCTATCAAAGGCATCAAACCCGAGATGTTCTTAAGGATCTTTCCTTCATCTCTTGACACCATCCCGAAGCAATGGTTCTACACTTTAGATCACAAGAAAGTCGCTACTTGGGAAGACGCCGCAATCGAGTTCTCTAAACAATATGCGGATAATGCCGAGATCCAAGTCAACATGCGTACTCTAGAGGTTCTTACCCAAAATGACAAAGAAGGATTCACCGAATTTCTAAGTAGGTGGAGAAAAACTAGTACTCAACTAGTTGAACGCCCGGATGAGGCTACTCTCGTGGAAAAGTTTGTGGATAATCTCAAGCCCATATATGCCAACCATTTGAGATATCAAAACATCAAGACTTTCAAAGACTTAACCGTATTAGGGACACGGATTGAAGATGACATCCGTAAAGGACTCTTGTCCAAAACGGTAGGTCGAGGATATCAAGGGTCCACAAGTCGTTCATACGGCTCTACTAGCAAGACCGACGAAGTTAACCTTCTCGACCCATCCAAGAAAACTACCCCACCAAGGAAATTCACAAACCTTGGGGATACGTACTCCAACGCTCTAAAAAGGTTAATGAAGCAAGGTAAACTCTAACCCATTGGACCTACTCCCGAACCCGAAAGGAAGTCCAAGTTTTGGGATGAAAATTCATACTGTGAATACCATAGGGGCAAGGGGCACGACACAGAAAAATGCTACAAGTTGAAGCACGTGCTTCAAGATATGATTGAAGATGGTCGACTTCTAATTCCACCAGGAGGTAAGCCCAACAACACTCAGAATCCTCTTGGAGTTCTAGTGATTACAAGTGATGAATCTACCTTAGATTGCTCACACCTCATTTCTCCCACCGAAAATGAAATTCATGCAATTGAGAAAGAAAGGCTCTACTCTACTATCTCCCCCACCATTTCCGACTTCATCACATGGGCGAGGAGTGTAGATAGACAAGTATGGGAACTAGAAAGCATGGTAACGACCTTGCGCAATCCCAACGCAATACCTAAAGAACGTGTACCATTGGTCTTCTCTCAAAATGCCACTATGCAAGAAGTAGTCACCGTGGTCGATAAACTAGTCGATCAAATCATACGACTAGAAGGTGATATCATGAGAATGAGGGAACTAGCTGCAGTTAATGGGGTTTGGGCCGATGATGATGAGGACGAATATCTCATTGAAAACTCTCTAGTCAAAGAAATAGTCCAAAATGGTGAAGACCAAGATGTGGATCACCTAACTCGTTCGGGTCGCCCATATCAAAACACTACTCAAAACGGTCCAACCAACGTCATCACACCAAATGACAACGAAGATGACCCCACTGATCATTTGCTCAAGCAACTACAGAAGACCAAGGCTGATCTTTCAGTCTGGCAACTAGTGGCAAGCTCATTTCCACATTGCCAAGCTTTACTGCAAGCTTTGGCCAAATTGAATGTAGCACATAACTCCACTCCTGAAGATGTAGTCAACTTGGTCTTCCAAGAATCACCTAAGCTAAGTAATCCTATTACTTTCTCGGATGAAGACTTGCCACCTTTTGGCGCTAGTCACAACCTTGCTCTATACATCATTGTCATCTGTCTAAAGAAGAATGTGCCAATGACCTTGGTGGATGATGGCTCCGCGGTCAACGTCATACCTCTCAAAACGGCATACAAACTAGGCATGAAAGAGTCGGATTGGACTCCTACAAATCAAGGTGTTCGTGCATATGACGGTACGCGACGAAAAGTGGTAGGACTTGCTAACCTAACCATAGCCACGGGGCCAATTGAACGAAAGGTTAACTTCCAAATAGTGGACATTGAAGCTTCATTCAACATACTTCTAGGAAGGCCTTGGATTCACGCTTTCAAAGCGGTAACATCCACCCTTCATCAAAAGATCAAGATCCCACTAAATGGCAAAGTTGTGACGATCACTTCGTCACCCATTAAGGCAATAATCGAGAAGCAATCAAACAATCAAGTCCTTGCGGATCCCGTATATGAACTTGGGGGCTTCCAAAGTGTAAGCGTTATAGAAAGTGAGTTGGCACCCTTATACTATAATCCCTACTCTAACTTGGTGGTCAACCACATACTCAAATCCCAGGGATACTTCCCTGGAATGCCTTTGAACCCAATTCGGAAGAATACCTTCGCACCATACAAGGAAGGCAACTCGACAAGGATACCACTTGGACTAGGGTACAAACCCACAAAAGAAGAAGTTCTCGAAATGCTCGCCCAAGTCCAAAATCGCAAGCACGTAGGAGTCCAAATGAGGCCATATCTCCCTACTTTAAACGGATACTTTGTTCAAGAAGGAAGTTCAGAACTCTTTCATGGATTTCCCGAACCTTGGCATTATCTTGAGAGGAGGTTAGCCGGAATCGAGGTCTTTCACGATTTCTACTTCATTCCTCCAGAAACGGTTCCTACCGTCAAAACCCGTCAAGCACCTTGCTTCGACGAACAAACTGTTAGCCTATTGTTTGGAGAAGATCGATTCATTAGGGCCGCGCAGGATGAGATCATTACTATGATACTTCAAGACGATCGCTTCAACCCCACCGCGTTGATCACGAAACCGACACAAAGCGTGAAAGGATGGAGAAAATCTATCAAATGGACCAACAACCAAGGAAGACTCTTCAAGCTCACCACTGGAGAAGGAGAGATGTTCAAAGGAGAACCAGAAGACGACGAGTTCGAGTCGGAGTCGGAGTCGGAGTCAGAGTCGGAGTCTAGAGAAGTCATTAGAGAATCTACTCCTGTTGTCATCCCCACTCCCTTCATTTCTCCTAGCTTAGCCTCGAGTAGTCACGGTAGTTCGGGAAATGCCCCAATTACTGTCCCTTTGCCGCCACTGACCATGGATCAGTTGGCTTCTTTGTTTCAACTTTACTCAAATCTTAATATGAATAAATCAGGTTCTGCTTACTCTTTGTGTTATCTTGAGTGCAATTCTGTTTACGATGATACCGAGGATGACCAAGACCCAGACTCAATCGAAATACCTCCCTACGTAGCCAAAGAAATACTACAGGAAGGGGAAGGGGGACCAGTAATAGAGGACACCGAACCCATCAATGTTGGAACCGAACTAGAACCCAAAGAACTTAGGATAGGGACTACCTTGAGCTCTACCGAAAGGGCCGATTTCATAGACCTCCTAAATGAATTCAAAGACGTTTTCGCTTGGTCCTACAAAGACATGCCAGGGATCGACAGGGATATCGCCGAACATAGGATTCCGATTAAGCCAGGTTTCAAACTCAGAAAACGAAAGCTTCGACGAATGAGAACAGAATGGGCTCTAAAGATTAAGGAAGAAGTTGACAAGCAATTCAAAGCCGGGTTCATCAAAGTCTCCGAGTATTCTGACTGGGTAGCTAACATAGTACCTGTACCCAAAAAGGATGGGAGAATCCGTGTTTGTGTTGACTTTAGGGACTTGAACAAAGCGAGTCCAAAAGATGACTTCCCTCTACCTCACATTGACATATTGGTAGACAACACTGCAGACCACGCATTACTATCCTTCATGGATGGATATGCGGGTTATAACCGAATCAAGATGGCCGTGGAAGATATGCATAAGACCGCGTTCGTCACCCAATGGGGAACCTATTGTTATACAGTAATGCCGTTCGGATTGATCAACGCCGGAGCTACATACCAACGCACCGCAACTACACTCCTACATGACATGATGCACAGAGAAGTTGAGGTATACGTAGATGACATGATTGTCAAATCCAAGGAAAGAGAGGGACATATTGCGAACCTTCGCAAGTTCTTCGCAAGACTACGAAAGTACAACATGAGACTCAATCCTCAGAAATGTACATTTGGGGTAACATCCGGCAAACTCCTAGGATACGTTGTTAGCCAACGGGGTATAGAAATAGATCCTTCCAAAATCAAAGCTCGATCGAAATGCCACAACCTCAAACGAGAAAAAAGAAATCGAGGATTCCTGGGAAAAGTGCAGTATATAAGTCGATTCATATCGAAACTTACGATGATTTGTGAGCCTATCTTCAAGAAACTCAAGAAAACAGACCATACCATGTGGGATGATGATTGTCAAAAGGCGTTTGACCGAATCAAGGAGATATTGGCTAAACCACCAGTGCTCATGCCGCCGCAACGAGATCAACCTCTTGGTTTATATCTCACAGTAACTGAAACTACCATGGGTGCCATGCTAGCTCAAACTGTATTAAGCGAAGAAAGAGCTATTTACTATCTAAGTAAGAAGTTCTTGGAGTACGAGTGCAAATACTCACAACTCGAAAAGACATTCCTCGCTCTTGTGTGGGCAACGAAGAAGCTACGTCATTATATGCTTAGCTACTCCGTCAAGATATACTCCAAAATGGACCCCGTCAAATACCTCTTCGAGAAACCCGTCCTCAACGGACGTATGGCAAGATGGACTCTGATGCTCTCGGAATTTGACCTCAAATATGTGCCACTGAAAGTTATAAAAGGTCGCGCCGTCGCCGAATTCTTCGCAGAAAATCCTATCAATGACGCACAAACCATAGATACTTGGTCATTTCCCGACGAGGACATACTTCAAACTGATGTAGACTCCTGGGACCTATACTTTGACGGAGCATCAAACTTAAGAGGGTTTGGGATAGGAGTGTTGCTCATTTCTCCTGAAGGTGAGCATACACCGATTGCTGTCAAACTCGACTTCGAGGTGACAAACAATGCTGCAAAATACGAAGCTTGTCTCATTGGACTACAAGCGGCAATAAGCTTAGGCATTAAAAACCTCCGAGTACATGGGGACTCATCACTGATCATCAACCAAGTTACAGGATCCTGGAAAATCCGAAGCGAAAGCCTCGCACCCTATCAGGCTAGGATAGACCAAGTCGCTCAATTCTTTGATCACGTAACATACCTACACCTACCTCGGGAGGAAAATCAATTTGCAGACGCTCTTGCGAAACTTGCATCTTTGATAAATATGCCAGATCACATGATGGAAATGCCTTTGTGTATCGAACGACGGTCAGAGCCGGCTTATGTCCATCAAATCACCGATGAAGAGGAAATCGCACAGGAACCCTGGTTCCAAGCAATCCTGAATTTCAAGCTTAATGGTACCTATCCGCCGGATATGGACAAAAGGGGACAACGTGCTATACACCTATTAGCTTCCCAATACACTCTGATGCAAGGAGAATTATACAAAAAAACACCTCTTGGTGTAGTCCTGCGATGCCTTGATCATTCACAGGCACGAAAGGTGATGGAAGAAGTCCACGACGGAGAATGCGGTCCTCACATGAGTGGGCCCATGATGGCAAAGAAAATCACACGTTTGGGATATTATTGGACCACAATGGAATCCGATTGCATCAAATACGTGAGACATTGCCACAATTGTCAAATCTTCAGGAATGTACAACATGTCCCTCCTTCGTTGCTCTACACGATGACATCTCCTTGGCCATTCTCTCGCATGGGGAATTGACATAATCGGAAAATAACCCCACCGGAACAGAGGTCACTTTGTTTCATTCTAGTGGCGATTGACTATTTCACCAAATGGGTAGAAGCGGCTTCCTACACTGGTCTTACGGCCAAAAATGTGGCCAAATTCATACAAAATAACATCATCTGTCGATATGGTTGCCCACATGAGATCATTAGCGATAATGGGTCACACTTCCAAGCTGAAACCGAGCAATTGCTAGCCAAATACGAGATTAAGCATCACCACTCTTCGACCTATAGACCACAGACTAACGGCGCGGTAGAGGCAGCAAACAAGAATGTTGTCACAATTCTCAAGAAAATGATTGACAACTATAGAGATTGGCCAAGCAAGATACCTTTCGCCTTATGGGGGTATCGTACATCTGTCAGGACGCCCACTGGGGCTACTCCTTTCTATTTGACCTACGGAATGGAAGCTGTACAACCAGTCGAGCTAGAGATACCATCCTTGCGTATTCTACTAGAAAATCAAATCCCGGAGGCCGATTGGAAGAGGGATAGGTATGAAGAACTCATCCTCCTGGATGAACGTAGACTACGGGCCTTACATAATGTCCAAACATATAAAGCACGTATCAAACGAGCTTTCAACAAAAGGGTTAGGCCAAGAAACATCAAAGAAGGAGACTTAGTACTCAAATCGGTTAGAGCTCTTTTACCTATCAACCCGCGGGGAAAATTCAAACCTAACTGGGCCGGACCATTTCTAGTCAAATCCATACTCCCGGGGGGTGCGGTTAGAATCACAGACCTAGATGGGAATGAGTTTTCAAACCCCACAAACCTTGACCAATTGAAACGGTACTATGCCTAGAATAGGACAAAAACGCGCCTCGCGTAAACCCATGTGTCGCTCTTGTGACACTAAATAAACGGCCCCTGGCCAAGCTGAAATAAGCTAAATGTCACTGTGCTCTTGCATTTTGACAAGTTTGTCATCCTCATATCATCAAACAAACTAAATTCGCACCTCCAGAGTATGCAAAAGCTCATGCTTATTTTCTATGTTCATTACAAGCTCTTGCTTCGAACAATTATTCTTTTACATTTACTCGAACTACGCGCAAGGGTTTGATTTCGCTTTTTAAGTGAATACGTAGGCAATACTTCACGGGATTCAACCCATTATATCTAAAAATGTAAATAGAAGAACATTTGCATTGCATTTGAAATTCGACAAGAATAATAAGTGGAAAATCTCAACGGTTTCATAACCATTTAACCTTTTTTATTTTCATTCACTTTCTAATAATAGTAGTACGTTACATAATAAAAATAGAATAGGCTAGGATTCTAAAAATCCCTCCTTTTTATTACAACAACAATAATAATAATAATCAAATAATAAATAAAGACTCGGGCTATTCCTCCATCTTCCCCTTGCCCTTGTCATTCTTGTCATATTTCTTGTCACGACCTCGAGCCGGGCGCTCTTGCACCACTTCAGACCTAATCACCAACGGTCTTTCTCGAGGCCTGACTCTGCCATTCTTGCCAACCACCATTTCCGCACCTTGTAATCAACAGGCTCGCGTTTCCTCAGTCTCTCGCGCTCTTCCGGAGTTGCAGCCTTTCTCCACCTCAGATAGGAGTCCGACACCCACAAAGCATTGGTGGAGAAGCTCAAGAACCACATGTTTCTTTGGGCCCATTTAATGGCCCACTCCCTTCGGCTCTCTGTAGTAAGCGCCATAGCAGTCTGCGGGACGGTATCATGCCTAGGGATCGTCTGCTTTAACCCAACTTGCCTCATCAATCTTTCCGGAAAAATGCATACCATAAACTCCAATCCCGGAATGCGCACGGACCTAGTGGGATCCAAGGAAGATACTCCAGTGACGGACTTGAGGTGCCACCACGGTACAACCCACCTAATCAACGGACCATCATCATTCTTCAGCTTGTTCTTCCAATAATCGCAGACCCGAGTGAAGTCCACCATGTACAACCGCGTCCTCATCGCAATCGAACGGGAATGATAGGGAAGTGCATGAACTGGGGGCTCGATCAATCGGAGCCGTTCCATAAGCCAAACCTACCAAGAGCAGGTATTAGACATCGGAAAAAAAAAAAAAAAAAAAAAAAAAAAAAAAAAAAAAAAAAAAAAAAAAAAAAAAAACGAAAAAACGAAAAAACGAAAACAAAAAGAAGATGTCTTTTACCTGCAAAATGACGGGACTCCCCAAGAACGGCAGATCGCGGTTGGATTTTCTATTATCCAAACCCAAAATGATCTCTCCTAAGCATAAGCAAGCTGGGCTCCTGCGCAGCTCCATTTGCTCAATAAGGCTCAAAAGACGGGGATCACCTCTCAAGTCTTCGTCAACGTGTCCCCGGAAGACGTACACGTGCAGCAAACAAAAGCCAAATGCCCTCCTCCTAGCAACATGAGAAACAAATGGGGTCGGCCCCGTTGATGAATCGGTCTATAAAATCCAACATCCTCACGCCTTTCGGGGTAACTAGACGATCCACCTCAAGTCTAGTCAGTCCAAGCAAGTCTCTGAATTTGCTCTTGTACCCTTGTGCAGTAGAAGGGATGGCAGGTAAATGTTCGGGGTCCCACCCACCAATCGCAGCAATTTCTTCAGGAAATGGGCAAATATCACCTCCCGGGAACGCGAAAACGTGATAATTCGGGTCCCAATAGTCAAGGCAAGCATCCAAGAACGGTTTTACTACCTTAATGAGTTTCAAACTCAACAAAGACCCAAGGTTATAAGCACCCATGTCGTGCTTCTCCATATTCGAAAACTCGTTGGTCCATTCCTTCAAGCGGATCTCCAAAGTATTCATAATGACAATTTTCTCTTGAAGATTTATTTTGAGAGTTTTATGTGAATAGACGAGGAGGAGACGGAAGAATTGTGTGAATTAACACCCCGTCGACGCTTCTATTTATACTAATTGCTGTTTCCAAAAATCCGTCAGAACGGACCTGCTTGGGAACAAAGCGCGACTCGCTGCGCCTCTTTCGAGGGACGCGACTCATTTGCGCCTCTTCCCGATCTCACTTCGTGATTTCCGCGTTTGGATCTTTCCTAATTCTATAACGAATAATTTCCTATTCCTACGGGATTTTATTTTGGTAAATACGAGTTTACCATGTTTCAAGTTTCCTATTTTCGCGGGCACGCATTTCGAGACGACATCGACAGTTCGCCATTTTACCACATGTGCACATTTTCATTTTAGGAAATACATTTCATTTTCATTTTTAGAAATAATTCCATTTCCTCATTTTAGGACATAATTTCCATTATAATTCATTTACTTTTTTTATTATTATTTTTATTTTCTTAATTTCATTTCCACATCTCTAACTTACAGATTTCTTTTTTCTTTTTTTTTTAGGGGGTAACCCTCCCTACCGTCCGGTCATTTCCGGCAAATTTTTTGCTTTTCCTCGTGTTCTTTTTGCGTCTCATGCAAATTTTTTGCTTTTTCTCGTGTTCTTTTGCGTCTCATTTTGCGTTGATTAAAGGCCTTATGTATATAAAATGTATGTTTTGCGTAATTTCTATGTAAATTTCGGCGATGACGGCGCAAAACCGTTATCTACCAAACCTGTTCAAGAACTAACCTGCAGGTACAAGCAACACAACCCAGCAGCAAAGGCACTCAGGCCACCGTATATACACCAAACAGAGCAAATGTACAAGCAAACTGGGGGCTTGCGCCTTGAACAAAGCCCAAAAGTCCAAGCAAACTGGGGGCTTGCGCCCCAAACAGAGTCCAAAAATGTTTCAAAATCAGATGTCCAAATGTACAAGTCTACAAAACTACTGCAGGGCGCCCTCCAACTCGGCAACTCTCGCCACCAGAACGGCGATCTCGGCGTCCCGAACCTCGAGCTCCCTTAGCAAGCGAGCCGTCTCCTCCCGAGACTGGGTCAACTCTTGCTCCGGCTCGCGGTCACCTATGAAACAAGAATAAATTGGCTCATGTCAATCAATTCAAGCAAGATCAAAATCAAAAAAAAAAAATCAAATAAGGTTCATACCTGACGACCTCGACCACCGACGAGTGCCTCGATGGCGATAGCTCGCGCCGGTTGGCCACCCTCCATAGCGCCACGAACCGGGACGGCGCGACTGCATTATCAAAAATTCTCGGAAATTGAGCAAACTCAATCAAATGTGTTCTTACACAAAAGTCATACAAGTTGGAGGCTTACCCTCCGAATCGGATGCTCCCGAGTCATCTAAGCCGGATCCGTCACGGCTACGTCAAAGTCACGCAACTCGGAGATCGTCGTCCTCCCGGTCGCATCAGTGTACTCGAGGGTCTCGGGGTACTCTGGGGGCTCGATGCCCGCCGCCTCAACCTCCTGCAAAGACAAATAGCTCTAATTAATCGATGATCCTTCGTCGTAATTCTCGGAATAAAATCAAGAAAAAAGTAAAAGATACTCACCACTACCGCCGACGCCAACCTCCCGTAAAGGAACGCCGAGTAGTCCTCGCCCCGAAGTGAAGAAGGTCGTCGCCATCGGCACCGGCCAAGTCCGCCTCCCTCTCGGCCTCGAAGGCTCCTAAACATCGTCCGGGGAGGATCGACGGGAACCGTCAACGCGTCCCGAGAGCACCGACGAGCCAACCGCTCGCCCAAGTACCACACAGACCCATCGACGTCCTCAACGGCCCGGCCTCTCGGGCTCCTAGGTCGAAGGACCTCGGAACGAAAGGGGGCGCTCTGCGTACTCCGCCCAAGTCCGGCACCCACTTGCGACAATATAAAAGCACAGATCATCCCTATGACCAATTAAAAGCAAAGTATAAGAAGAGTAAATGAATACAAATGGGATACTCACGCCACCGGTGAAGAGCGTTCACGTCCCGCCAGTAGACATTGTGAGAAGAACGCTTGCTCTTCGTCCGACACATGACCCAATCCCTCACCACGGATATGCCCTCTCCAACGCTCCGTCCTCTTGGGCGCGAGGCCCGGAAAGTAGGAGTACACCCACGCCTGTAAAACAGAATAATCAATGACGATCTTTCGTGATTTGATAAAGAAAGGAATTTACTTTGGTCTAAAGAAAGGTTCATACCTCCAACAAGAGTCCAGTCCGACAGGCGCCGGGAGAAGTCCCCTTCTCCATCAACTCCGGACGAACCATGGCCCTCATGAAGCGGATGAGGACCGCGAAACCAAAGCGATGACCCGGTCCCCAACGCCCTAGGGAACTCGGGTCGGAAAGAAAGGGAAGGAGCTTCGTCGACGACCTCTCGCCCTTGTCTCCGAGGTAAATCGAAGACAAAACCACCAAAGCCACGGACGAGCCCTGCCGCTTGTCACCAGACAGGGAGGAGAAGCCGTCTCCTTCCCATCAATCATCACCAGCGCCGGGGTCTTCCCCGCAAAGTAGTCTCGAACGTGAGTCTGGTACCAAACCCGCATCGCAACACCTTTCGGCGACAAGTTCCAGCCGATCAATCTCCTCGCCTCGGCCGAGTCCGCCCTCATGGCAGTCTCCGGCCACACCATCTCCTCGGCCCCACACGGCAGACCAGAAATCATGCCGTAATCCTCCAGAGTGACACCCACCTCACCAAAAGGTAGGTGAAACGTGGAAGTCGTGTCCCAAAATCGGTCCAAGAAAGCGCGGACCAGGCTAAGGTTAGCCCGCAACTTCCTCTTCACGATATCCCTCCAGACCTGAACCAGAGGACCGAACGCTCCACGCTCGATCATGGCCCTCTCCTCCGCCGACAGCTGCTCATAGTGCTCCATCGCTGTCGTGTAACCCGAGAACGACCTGATGTTCCCGGCCTCCTATTATGATTTGAAACAAAGCTATCTTTAGTTTTGAATGAAATTTGAATGAAATTTGGACAAAAGAATGAAAGAGGATGAATAATGAGTAGTGAATTCTTATTTACCAAGCTCTTCACCGTCCTGTAGGACAGGTGACCCTCTGCAGCCCACACGAGGTGCCTACTCTTCCAAGTCTCAGCCCACGCAGGAGCTCCTCTCAGCTGACGACCTCCTCGCCCGACGTTGGCCCGTCTCGGGGCCTCCTCCTCCTAGACGGCCTCCTCCTCGTGAGCCTCGTCTCCAGCAGCCATCACCGCAGCGGTGAAGGCCTGCTCTAAAGCCTCCTCAACAACAGCGGCGTCTATCTCCATGGGAGCTCTGCCAGAAGTAGAAGCCTCATCACCTGCAACGTTAAAGCAAATTCAGGCCGCGTCATACGACGACAAGCCTTTGTTAAGGGGTTTTCGAGCCTTCAAAGCCCTGAAACTACTCCTCCCGTGCCATCCTTGGCCACGTTCCCACCAACCCGATCACTCATGCGATAAATTGGGTCAAGTCAAGTCCAATTCGAAGCCTAGTTCCGGGTTCGAGTCGGAAATTCGGCAGCATTTCGCTATAACGGTGATTATGCCCTAGAAAGGTGTCCTGAAAAAGTTGTCACAAACCGAAATTCCGAGATGGTAGGAAGTTTACCCATCGTTCAAGGATCCCAAGTATCAAATTTCATCGCCAATGGGCAATCCTAAGGCTATTTTCGAAGCAAATTACGGTTTAGCTGTAAAACCGTCTCAAACTTTCACTCAAAGGCTCAAAACTTGATGAAAATTCGAAGCGAATGCATGGTTGTGTTCCTAACACTACCTACTATCCATTTCTAGTGTCAATTTGGCAAGGCAAATCCATTTGGGGGAAAAGCCCCAAATTTTCGATCAAAAGGGTCGAAAACCCTAATTTTCGCGGCTCAAAATTCAACAAATGCAGAAGATTGATGCAAGATCAAGACATATACCTCGATTAGTCATGTTTAAAGCAAGCTTTTGAATCAAACCTTGGCGGAAATGGTGAAGATTTGAGAGAGAAATCGTGTGAATTGGGTTTCGAAATAATGAAACAAATGCCTCTGATTTTCGCGTTTTTTTACGCAGAAAGCCAAATTGGGGAAAAGACGCAGAGGCCAAGCTTGCGCCTCTTCCAAGAGACGCAGCTCTTGCTGCGCCTCTTCCTTTTGTTCCCTCCACGTGGATTTTCAAAAATTCGTTATAAGTTCGTTATTTGTGGGCCCATCTTTGGTGCGCCTCTTCCTCGATGCTATTTTACTCTTTTGGTCCGTTCGACGATTTTCTTTCGTTCCGACTCGCATTTGTCCCCAGCGCAGCAGTATTTTGCAGTATTGCTCACTCAAGATTTCTTCCATGACGATGAAGATGTTCCTAGGTCGTCAAAATATTTGTCCCAGCCAGCAAAGATATTTTGCATGTATTGCTCACTCAAGATTTCTTCCATGGCGATCAAGATGTTCCTAATCGTCAATATATTCCCCAACAAGAGTTCGCTTGAGACCGACGCAAGCCGATTCAACCTCAAGTTTTTGCCAGAGTTCGCTTGAGACCGACGCAAGCGGATTCCCCAGCAGTTTCTACCGACGTCCCGCTGCTTTCGATATTTATTCCTCACGGAGTTCGGCAAAGGTGTCATTCTCCGGAAGCATCTCGAGAAGAAGTCTCAGGTATGGTCTCTTCTTATGGCTGGCGAGCCTCCTTACGTAGTCTAATGGACTTTAAACGACCCTCCCCGATAGTCGACAGACTCTAAAATGTTCCCGACGACAGGTCCTTGGCTCAGACCCCTTGAGCCGCCTCGCGTCGCCATAGTCGTCAGGTTGTAATCTTCGATTGACCTGATGGCTATACTTTGACTTTCGCCTTGTCCAAGCCTCAGTCAAAGTGGGGGCTCTGTAGATACCTCATTTCTGCACCTCCCGCAAGCCACCCGGTGATGATTGGGCCGCATGTTTGATACGCGGAACGATTTGTGACAGTTCGTAAGATTATCGTCAAGTAATTGCTCAAATATTAAATGTCTACCTCTTAGTTGTCATCTACGTCCCGATACGGTCGTTTTGGCAGTAATTAGAGTACATTCGGAGTCCGGGTCAAAAACCGTCTCCATTTTCTGATAACTGTTAAATCCCGAGTCAGAATGTTCTGGAATGTTCCGGATATTTCTATTCCATATTTCACAAATTTTATCTTTTGGCAAATAATATCCCGTAATATTCATAAGATATTCGAATTATTTCCGTCCTACCATAACTCAAACGCGGAAATCTTTCTTCAAACAGAGAGGAAACCTCCCGGGAAAGACGCAAGACGAGCGGCTGCGCCTCTTCCAAGAGACGCAGTGGGCTGCGCGCCTCTTCCCAGCCCTTTTCTCGCATGTTTTACGTATCTTTTTCATATCTTTCCGAGATTCACTTCCAAAGAGTCTCCGAAACCCTAATTCCGTCGTGTGATTAGTATAAATAGGCGCCTTCGCTCCTCATATTTCTCACGCGAGTGTCCGCCCTTCTCTTCTCCCTTTGCATTCTAGACTTTGTTCTTACTTACTGGCGCCTACGTGCTTGAACTTTCGACCACGTAAGCTCGGATCTTTCCGGGTACCAGCCTCTCCGTTGCATGACCGACCAATTTGACCCACTACACTCAATCAATTTAATTAATCAATCGTTTTCCTCTTACGAGGGCACTCTCTTTGCATTCGCGTCGAGCATTCACTAATCGATATCTTAGTCCTTCTCGTTTCGTCAACATGTAAGTCTGAGGGTGTATAATTCTTATTTATTTATTGTATTTTACCTTTTCGTATCATCAATTATAAGGTTTACGTCGAAAATACCATTAAAATCGATTTCTAAAACCCTTTGTTAAAATCTGTTTTTGCGGATTTCCAGTAAATAACCGTCGAGAAAGGACGCAGCAACTGCTGCGCCTCTTCGAAGGAGCGCAGTTCCTGCTGCGCCTCTTCGTGAGGCTGCCGCAGTTCCTGCTTCCTTTCTTCTTCGTTTGTCCCCTGTAATTCGTATTCAAAATCTTTCTTTTGCTTGTTCGTCTGTTAATTCTTCGTCGTAGTATCATAATAATTCATATGTATATTATAATCATCATTCATTCACATGTTTTAATCATCACAAATCCGACTTAAATCCTAAATAATCCGATATTTACGGGTTTTCGTCATTAGATTCAAACCCGGATTTTAGAGATTCAATTCGTCAATATTGAGTTTCTGGAATTCGTCATTGATATAGTTTAATCTGTTTATTCGCATGTTCGTCGCATATTCGTTGTATATCCGTCGTATTTAGTCAAATTGACTTATTTCAATAGAGGACTCATTAATATTTTCATCATAATTTCATGTAAATAATCCGTTTCCGATTCGTCTCATCCATGTTTATTGCTTTCATGACCATCATTCACATGTAATTAACCTGTTAATCACTTTCATCCGAGTAAATATTATCAATCAAACATTAAATTCACCAATCGACATTAACGATTTGCGCTTCCGGCTTCCACAGCCTGAACTCACCCTTGAACAGACGCAAAGAATCGCGCGCCTCTTCCGTAGGGCGCAGATCTCCCGCTTGCGCTGTTCCAGATGATTTACGTCCCGAACTCCGTTTTGCCTTGACCTGATTTAATTAGCTTACATATTAATTAACTAATATCCGTATTATCACGCTAATTCCTGTTCGTTAATTTCTTTCTTTTATTCTTTTATTCGTTTTCTCAAATTATTCGTTTTAAAGGTATTTTCGTCATAAATCGCCTATCTCAATGTAATTATTGTAATTTTATTGTATTATTTATCGCATTTGTATGATTCATTTGTATGTTTTCACATGTAATGAGCATTAAATCTTACTTCGACCCAATTGTATGCTAAATTACGTGTCAACCGACTTAGTATTAATTCTTCACATGCTAGGATTAAAACTTGGATGTTGCATTGCATGCATATAGCCGACAATATATCAAGTACGAATAACTTCCCTAATCATTAGTAGAGGCCGCTATCGAGGCGGGCGGGATTAGGTGTTCGATCAAAAGAGCTTCCTAATACGTACCCTCACCCCTTACTCCAGATCTCCGTGAGCACCCGTGTTCATTGGCATCCACGAGAGTCATTCTAGACATAGAATGCTAAGGGTAACGATCGCTTAGTGTTCATGTCACTACTTTGTGTCTTGACATGACACGAGGTATTCGAACGGTTCCAATTTCCCATAAAAATTGGTGGCGACTCCATACAAAATGCAAACGCTTGTTTTCGACCTTCACCAAGCGCCCCCGTGGGCGGCCCGCTGTCCACATAAGGGCGGAAGAATTTGGATTTTTTGGAGGCCTACATGTTTTGATATACAATTTTGATCCTATAATGCACAATATATTCATATCTTAGTCCATTCACAAACTGATGATAAGAAGTTTTATTTGACTATAATATATGCTTTCAATGGCCTTCATGAAAGGGTGGAGCTATGGGAGTTTCTAAAACAGGTGGCTAATCATTGTTCTGATCCCTGGCTTTGGCTAGGAGACTTTAACACAGTTTTATCACCTGTTGAAAGACTTGGTGGTCATACTACTGAGATTGAGATGGAACAGTTTCAAGAGTGTGTTTCTTTATGCTGTATGGAGGATATTTTAGCTACTGGGGCTCTCTATACTTGGTCTAACAAGCAAGAGGCTTATGAGAGAATCTATAGCAGATTGGATAGGGTTATAAGCAATATTGAGTGGATGAATATGTTTGATGATTACATTGCTCATTTCCATCCAGAGGGTCTATTTGATCATTACCCATGTACTGTGGTGAATAGGAGAGCTGATTTAGGAGGCAAAAAGAGTTTTAAATATTTTAATATGTGGAGCCAAGCTGCAGAGTTTCAGGCTAGTGTGTTCAGTGTTTAGAGGGGTGTATACTCTGGCACCAAGATGTTTAGTGTGATCAAGAAATTGAAGCTCTCAAACCAATACTCAAAAAGTTGAATCATACCTGCTTTTCTGATATAGAAAATACTACTACTATTGCTGGTCTAGCTCTGGCAAATATTCATAAAGTTTTAGCAGATAATCCAGGGGATATGGATCTTATTCAGCAGGAGTTGGACCTAGCAAATGACCTCAAGGAACTTACTGTGGCTAGAGATAGTTTCTTATCTCAGAAAGCTAAGATCCAATGGTCTCTTGAGGGGGATTTGAATACTTTCTTTTTACACCATGCTATTAAAAAGAGGGTTATGATGAATAAGGTTTTCCAAATTGAAGATAAAGATGGCAAGCTTTGTACTGAGGGGTCTGATATTCAATTAGCTTTTCTGGATTATTATCAGTCATTACTAGGATCCCATGAGCAGACTATCTCAGTGCAACAACATGTAGTTAGAAGAGGTCCTTGCTGTACTGAGGCACACTGGCTAATTTTAGATCAACCAGTTACCATTGATGAAGTTAAACAAAGCATCTTTAGTATTCCTAATGGAAAGTCTCCTGGACCAGATGGTTATTCGAGTCAGTTCTATAAGGATGCATGGGATATTGTTGGAACTGAGATTGGGGCAGCTATTATCAAGTTCTTTGAATCTGGGCAGCTGTGGACGTGGGCCACAGGCCGGTCTGTGGATTTGGGCCACCTACCGATCTGCGGTCACGGGCCATCTGCACGCCAAACCAATCTGTGTACATGCAGCGGTTTTTTGAAAGCCATGCTCGGCGGCGTAAAAATGCTTTCGACCGGATCGCTTTAGATCGGTCGGTTTCACCTCGGTAAAGGTCTCGAAACGATTAGAGATGTTCGGAGTCGCCACCAAGCATTTGTGGGATGCTTGGAACCCGTTCGAATCCACTTTATACCTAGGTCAACCAAGGCAAAAAGCGGTGTTTGACATAGGTACTAAAGATAAGGACTCATCCCCCTCTTAGCATTCTATGCATAAAATGACTCTAGTACGCCCTGGATAAGGTCATCCACTATCCAAAGGTTCTGAGTAAGGGGTGAGGGTACGTATTGGGAAGCCTTTTAATCGGACACCCAATCCCGCCCGCGTTAGCGGCCTCTACTTATCGATCGTGGTTGTTTAAGTGCAAGAGTTGATAAAATGGTGTAAATGCAAGAATGCACATCCAAAAGTTTTAACCTAACATGTGAGAATTTGCTAAGTCGGTATGTTTATCCAAATATCAAGAAAATGATGTCGAGTTGGATTTAGATTGATTTGCACATAAAAACGGAAATTAAACATCTATTTACCAAGTTCGGGTTATGATGCTTAACACGATCCATTTATTGAAAAAGGGTGTCAAATGACAAAGTGTAAAAATGTAAGCTTGTCAATCTGACCCGTCATGTATTGGGATTAACCGTAATTGGGATCGTCCTAGACAAGTGCTAAAACGAAACAGAACAGTGCCAGGTAGCTCCATTGGGGCGCGAGCCATTAGGCAAGAGAACACCAGCCTGTCCAGGTTTTAAAATATGAAAACAGAGGGCCTCTTGGGGCGCGAGCCATGAGCCGACCTAAGGAGGCGTCTCCTGTTTCTTGAAAAGGTTATTTAAAACCGTATTCATGATGAAAGATTTGCAAATGTTGTTTGCATGACTCGGAATAATTACTATTATGTTAGTAACATTCGTTGTCGGATTTGCATGTTTGAAAAGCATAGTAAAATGTGTAGAAGGCAAATGTTTGATTTGAACTAATTATGTTAAGTTCAATTATTTGTAATTAGTCAAGTTTGTCATCGTACTCGGATTAAACCGACATGGTATAAAGAACCAAGAATGATTATGAATTATGACTAATATGTTTACAAATGTAAACAAATGAGAAAAATTGTAAATAAAATAAAAGGGGGTTAAGATACCCTTTAATTTGTAATGAACCAAAAATATCATCGAGTCACGGAATAAACCGTCATGGTATAAAGAACCAAGGTTTATTTTTGTAATGGTCAAAATATGTTTATCATAAAAATGAATTAAAATGGTAAATAAAAGAAAAGAATTTCCTTTAAAATGTAATTAACCAATTAATATCACCGAGTCACGGATTTAACCGTCATGGTATATGGAACCAAGGGTGATTATGATTTATGGTTAAAAGTTTGTCATAAAAATGATTTTGAACATTTGAAATGGTAAAAACCGATTACAAATAAGAAATGAAATAAAGAGGAAAGACGAGAACAAACACGTTTGAGTCTGACCCGAGAACCCACAAGAGGCGCGAGCCTCTTTGCATAGAAAAGGGCTTCTGTCTCGGGCCAAAACTCGGTTTTGGCTCGTCTAACCTATATTTGAATCGTGTTATGCATTGTTCATGATATAAACTTATGAAAACAGTAAATACATGAAATGAAAGAGATATTTACACCCTCAAACTTACGTGTATTGATGTTTGCGACGTAGACGACTTTAGAGACGGTTTTTTCGTAGCGACTACTCACGATCAAAGAAGTTTAAAAGAGTGCCTTAAAAAAGGATTTGGTTTTGAAAATATGTTGAAAATATGTTAATTAAAACATGTTGATTGATGAATTGAGTTGGTCAAATGGGTTGGTCGAATGCACTGCGACGATACCAAACAAAATGTGTAAGACTTGTGTTTACGATCGGTAGGTCATAAACACGTGTCGATTTTGTGACTTAGGAAGTCGGGTCTAGAAGTTTAAGAGAGAGGGAGGGGGCGGGCGCTCACGTGAGTGTTGTGGTGTGTGATGGTGGGTATTTATAGAGAAATTTGGGGTGGTAGGTCGGTTGATTTTGCTTAGAGGCTAAGCAGATGGCCTAAAGAGGCGTGAGCCACCTCGTGATGGAAAATGGTGTAATGTCCCTTTTAATTTGGACGTGGCCAATTCTCCATCCATTGTTGATATGTGGCATTTATATAAGATGTCGTGTAACAATATGGGCATCTAATAAGATGATTTTGGTGTTACTTAGGTAGGTGTTTTGTGTGCTTGACTCGGGTTTGACCCGTGTGAGTCGGGATTTGAATTTCGAGTCGGTTTTCGGCTCGGTGTCGGTTTAGACTCTAAATAGGGTCATTTTAATTGAAATGACATGATGAAGACATTCATGGCATTATTTTTGACATTCGAGATTTGGGTTGACTTTGGTTGACTCAGTTTGACTCGAGTTGCGAGTTTCTGAGTTGGTTTTGGGTCCGAAGACAGTTTTAACTCTAAATAGTGTTATTTTAATGAAAAATGATGTTAGAAAACCATTTACGAAATCATTTTTCATATCCGAGTAGTGCATTAAACCGTCTCATGTATAGCCAATCCACGCACGCATATCAAAAACACGTTATAGTCCGATCATCATCGGGTGGTTTTTGGAAGGTGCAGATACTGGGTATCTACAGGGCCCCCACTTTGACTGAGGCTTGGACAGGGCGAAATTCAAAGTATGATCTCCAGGTCAATCGAAGATTACAACCTGAAGACCATTGCGACGTCAAGGCGATTCAAAAAGGTTTGAGCCAAGGACCTGCCATCGAGAAAGGCGACGTCGAGGCGACTTGGGGATTTGTGTCAAGGATCTGCCGTCGAGAACATTTTAGAGTCTGTCGACTTTCTATTCGGGTCGTTTAAAGTCCATTAGACTACGTATAAATGCTCGCCAACCATAAGAAGGAACCAAACCCGAGGCATCTTCGGGATACGTCCTTGAATCATTTGCGCGCAAAGGCTCGCCAGCCGGTGTTGAAGGCGGTGCGTTTTGAGGCTCGCCAGCCATATGAAGGATTCATACCTGAGGCATCTTCGGGATATGTCCTTGAGTCGTATCTTGTGTGCGTGCAAAGACTCGCCAACTGTGATAAGGAGTCGTACCAGAGGCATCTTCGGGATACGTCCTTGAGTTGTACCTTGTTTGCGGACAAAGGCTCGCCAGCTTGTGAAAAGGAGTCGTACCCGAGGCATCTTTGGGATACGTCCTTGAGTTGTATTTTGTTTGCGGACAAAGGCTCGCCAGCCATATGCGTTGTAAGGCTCGCTAGCCATCTATGGTCGAATGATCGACTGTAGAAAATAGCATGTGTGACATCCATTTGAAACTCGGCACTCGCTGCGGAGTTAGAAACTTCTCAGGACTCACCGGGGATATGAGTTTTGCTCGCTGGGAGGTAGCGTAAGCCCTGTAAATGATGCAGTTGAAGCCCTTGGACTTGACGGGTCGCCGTTTGTTTGGAAGAACCTAGTACTTAGTTGGAGTGAGTTTGTCTTCTTAAGATTACCTCCATGGTTAGTGACCACACAAATCCGCAGTCGCATAGACAAGCACGTTGAATGCAAGCATATAAGCATGTACGCACATAAGCATGTAAGCAATTAGCATAAAAGCAACTAGCATGTAAGCGTATAAGCACGTAAGCACATAAGCATGTGAATAGTTAGCATATAAGCAATTAGCATGTAATATCTCACGCGAAGGGAGATAGAAGTTTTGAAAGTTGGGAAGCTTGAAGGTGAGTCTTGTTACTTGTAGATCCGTGATTTGATAGATTGTAGACACGTGACCATTGGGATACTGACTCAGACAGACGCAGACTGACAGACTGACAAATGGGCAGTCGTGAATCGTGAACGTAACACAAAGTCAGTGTCGACACAACACGGGGGTGACTCTGACAGAGTTTGCACATGTAAGTGAAACTCCTAGCCCAAGAAAAGGTGACAACGCGTATCAAATCCCTGATGTAGAAGGTCCGCTTGGCTGGGGACCATGAATTGATTATCTTCTTCAGACATCTTTGCCTCCGTTTGCTTGTTTTGAGATCCATTCTCGAGGTATGATGATTCGGAGAGCGGAACCAAGACCTTGTCATCCTCCGAACTGAGCACTAGACTGTGTGCGGTTTTATTTTGGACTGTAGTTGAGACTCAAAAGATGTTCGAGGATAAAGGATGGGTGGCGTCTCGAAAGAGAAGCCCTCAGAGCGAGAAGGTGGGAATTTGACAAAATAAGGAATGGGCGACGTTTTAAGGAAGAAACCCAAGTAAAAAGGTATAAGATTAATTTTTGCAGCTGGGTGGGCTGCTTTTGAGGATTGATGTTGATGGTTGAGATTGAAATGGATATGCGATTGTGCCCTTGTAATAGGACTGCCTACGTATTCGCGTGTGTGCGAAATCAAACCAGATTGTAGTTCTGCATGTGTGTGCAATGGGTTACAAATTGAAGGTGTGAAAATTGAATGTGTGTGGGGGTGTGTGGTTGTGTCCTAGTAATAGGACTGCCTATGTATTCGCGTGTTTGCGAATTCAAACCAGATCGTAGTTCTGCATGTGTTTGTGTGCCTAAGCTAACTGTTAGGACCTTGAAGTGATTTTGAGGTGTATGGTTGTGTACTTGAAGGATTGCCTACGTATTCACGTGAAGTGAAATCAAACCAGATCGTAGTTCTGAATGTGTGTGTGCCTAAGCGAGATGTTAGGACCTTAAAGTTTGAGGTGTATGGTTGTGTCCTTGAAGGACTGCCTACGTATTCACGTGAAGTGAAATCAAACCAGTTCGTAGTTCATAATGTGTGTGCCTAAGTGAGTTGTTAGGACCTTAAAGTGTGAGGGTCACGATGGTAAATTCCGTTTGGTGACTCGAAAAATTGATATGAGAGAATTCCTCCTTGATCATGAATCGAAGAGGTGTAATTTGTGAAAATGTTCCTTATCATGTGAGCACACTAAAAAGTGGACCCTAAGGGTAGACTAGGTATGTCCCGTTCTCGGTAGCAAAGCATTCGAGGACTCCGTATCTGGGTCAGGGTGAAAATGGTTTTGACATTATGGAATGTGGAGCCTGGTAATGATAGGTTTGTTTGATAGATAAAAATCTGGAGTTAAGGGTCACAACGGCGAATTCCGTTTGGTGGCTTGAAAGTTGATTGGAGATAATTACCTCTTGATCATGAATCGAAGAGGCATAGTTTGTGAAAATATTTCTTGCTACGTGAGCACACTAAAAAGTGGACTCTAAGAAGAAATGTGCATGTCTCGTTCCAGGGAGCAGTGTTTTTTGAAGACTCCGTGTTTGGGTCAAGGTAGGAATGGCGTCGACATTATGAAATGTGGAGCCTTGTAATAAATGGTTTGGTCGACAAATAAAAATCTGGAGGTTGTATTTGTGGTGTGTAGGCCGATGGGTTACGGCTTGTAATGTGGTGCGGAATGGAGTCTCCGGCTTGATGTGGCCTGAGCACGAAATGGTTGGTAAATAATGTGGGATCAGATTCCCATGTTTGGACCTTAAAGGTTAAGGTGTGATATTACGAGCTTGAGGGGAATCCTCAGAAGCCTAGATAGGTCTCCCTATAACAGTCTCTAGAAGGACTTAGGGGTGAAGTAGTGTTGGTTATGATCTCGAGGGGAATCCCCAGGATCCTAGATAGGTTTCCCTGTAGTAGTCTTTAGAAGGACTTAGGGGTGAAGCAGTTTTGGTTGAGGTTTTAGTGTTTGGTGTTTTGGACGTGTTGGTCCGGGATTTGGTGTGTTGGACTTGTTGGTCCTGGGCTTTGGACTTGTTGGTCCTGGACTTGGTATTTTGGACTCATGGGTCCTGAGCTTTGGACTTGTTGGTCCTGGACTTTATATGTTGGACTCATGGGTCCTGGGCTTTGGACTTGTTGGTCCTGGACTTGTTGGTCCGAAGTTTGAAAAGTGACGGTTTAATTAAGTTATTTGAAATTGTGGGAAAATAACGAATTTGAATTTCACAATTTCATTTTTTTGAAAAGTGACGGTTTTGAATTTCGTCAGTTGAAATTGTGGGAAAATAGCGAATTTGAATTTCACTATTTCATTTTTTGAATGGGATGGTTTTTAATTCCGTTGTTTGGAATTGTGAAAATAGTGAATTTGAATTTCACTATCTTGTTTTTGATTTGAAATTGACGGTTTTATTTCCGTCGTTTGAAATTTGTGAAAATAGTGAATTTGAATTTCACTATTTTGTTTTATTATTTGAAAATGACGGTTTTAATTTCCGTCGTTTGAAGCTTGTGAAGATAGCGAACTTGAATTTCACTATCTTGTTTTTTTAATTTGAAAATGACGGTTTTAATTTTCGTCGTTTGAAATTTGTGAAAATAGTGAATTTGAATTTCACTATCTCTTTTTTGTTTTGGCTTTTGCCTTGGCTTTCGCTTTGGCTTTGGTTTTGGTTTTTGCCTTTGTTTTGGCTTTGGCTTTGACCTTGGGATGAATTGCTTTTGGCTTTGGTCTTTTGCTTTGGCATTGAGCTTTGGCTTTGGGTGAATGGATATTGGCTTGGGCCTTTGATTTTAGTCTTTCGCTTTGACTTTGGGTGAATGGCTATTGGCTTGGGCCTTTGATTTCGGCCTTTCGCTTTGGCTTTGCTTTGGATATATCGGTTTTTTTGGCGTCCTTCGTTCGAGGAAGGTAAAGGTGCAGACGGGGATGTACCCTTTGGTGAGCGGTTGATATTTGGTGATGGGGATGTTTTAGTGGGGAATGGGCTTGCCTTCCGTCATTGATCATGAACAAGGAGATGTTCTGGTTTGTTATCCAGGTTCATCGTAGAATCCCTTTGATAAAAGCTCGTTCTAAATTGGGTGCTATTGAAAGGTTTCTATTGCCAGACATGGAATAGGTAAAGAAAATGGACACGAAGTTTCGAGTCCTCTGCTTACTCGGCACGGAACGTCACTCGAGTGTACTCACATTGAATTGGAACTTGTTGTTTGTTTTAAATCAATTTTCAAATCAATTCTCGTTGTCAACGGGAAATGGTAAAGAGGAGAATATGTGATAGCTAGAAATTGTGCTTTTATTTAGATAAATAAGATGTTAGCACAGACTCGATGAATACATGTGAATCATGGGGACAGCCCCCAGTTTGTCACTTAGGAATAAAAGGACAGACACTAGGACAGATATGAGAAAGCCTAAGACTTGGACTCGGACTTTGACTTAATCGTATATACGGACTCCTAATCATTACTTTCCTCCTCAAGGATGTCCTTTGCGGATCCAAATGCTTGAATGTTTGATCTTGAGCATTGACCCACTTGAGCACATCACTCTCGTTGTTGGGGATGATATGAGGACAATAGTCGATGAGGCTTTTATCTTCTTGTAGAAAAAGATGTTCATTAGGGTTGTCTCCATCACTTGGTTGGCATAGGGATGAAGCTATCAGTTCATGATTGTCAATCATATTTTGAATAACATGTTTCAGTTTGAAGCATGTTTCAGTGTCATGACCATTCCCTTGATGATATTGGTAATAGGCACTGCCGTCCCAGAAATGGGATCTCCTGCTTCCAGATTGGTCTGGAGTGGGCCCGATTGGTTGTAGCTTCCCTTCAGTCATGAGCTTTTGAAGAGCTGCGGCATAGGTTGTGTTGAGTTTAGTGAATGTCCTTTGAGAACGCTCAACCTTGCTGTTTGATTTGAGACATTCAGGAGGATTGTCTTGACTGAGAGGAGCAATTATGATTTTGCCAGCTTCAATCATAACTTGAATGACATGCTTTAGTTTGGAACAGGTTTCGGTGTCATGGCCCTTGCCTTGATGGTATTGGCAATAGACATTTTCGTTCCATGACCGAACTTCCCTAGACTATTTCTTTATCATTATTTTCTTCCATCATCTAAACCAACCAATCATACGATAACCGAC
The DNA here is from genome assembly GCF_048544455.1 of Silene latifolia. NCBI lineage: Eukaryota > Viridiplantae > Streptophyta > Magnoliopsida > Caryophyllales > Caryophyllaceae > Silene > Silene latifolia. The sequence continues at coordinate 1,987,956 of NW_027413640.1, forward strand.
CTTGATGAAATTCACTCCATAACAACTAATTAACAACTACCGTTTCTCTGTGGATTCGACCCCTACGTACTACATTCATTTGTGTCTAGGGTATTTATTTTTGCATAGGTGTGCGATAGCCTATCAAGTTTTGGTGCCGTTGCTGGGGAGACAGTTTTGTTTGTTATTAGTTGTTGAATTTGATCTTGTCTTATTTTGTCCTGGAGAACACTTGTTTCTTGGGATCTTTCTCACGGTTTTCTTGTAATTTTAGTGCCTTTTTCATGTGGTAAAACTATCTCAAGGGGATCCTCATATCCGTCCAATGGCTGTATTTCCTTTCGTACAACAACAAAACTAACCCTTTCATGACTATTTGTCCCAATTTGACGAATACGTTAATCATATTGCTTCTCTTGGATTCATTTACAATGAATATGAATTGGGTCTGGTTGTGCTTGACGGAATGGATTCCGAGTCCCGTGATTTGGCTCTTTACATGAGCTGTGAGAGTCTCTACTACAAGAGTGCGGGGGAGCTTTGGGTTTTCCTAAGGCTGATGGCCAACCAATGTCGGAAAGTAGCTCGCCATGAAAATTTAAGACGTATCGCAGAGGAGCTCACAATGCTTACTTAAGTTTATTTGGAGCAACAAGCGTCTAAAGCCTGTTCCTTAAAAAGGCTCGGAGACATGCTCAAAGAAATGCGAGAAGAAAATGAGCGATTTATCGAAGCTTCTACTCTTCCACCCTCCCAATGTGAGTCTTTTGCCCCTAATAATTTAGAATTATTGGAAGACGATGATAATGGTCATAATTTTTCTTTTGAAATTCCCCTTCACATCACTCCAATTGACCACTTAGAGACTCATGTTAATGACATTAACCTTGTAGTAGATGACACCCATGACATGGATATTGTTGGGCCCGAATGTAATGAAAAGGATGAGGTTTTACCCGAGACCTTAGACTCCTTTGAGAATCCTTTCGTAGTGGATGTAGTTGACCCTTTTGAGGTTGATGGAGGACTTAGCGATTTTCATTTAAAGGATAATTGGGATGAACCCCCCATTTGTGACGAGTCCTACCACTTAGAGTTTCCATACCATCAATTTGGGACCATTCATGATTATAATTTATGCACTAATGGTTATTTTTATGGTCTTAAGCAAGGTGCTCCTTCTCTTGCTGACGAGGGGAGTACGGTGGTTCTATTTGAAATCTCGCATGGGCAATTTGATAAGATTAATCATTTCTTACCTTTGATCTTTCATGCTTATATCTTATCAATTGCTTACATATGCTTGTGTATTGCTCATGCGCAGGAATATGATCAATTTCTAAGGGCGTTGACATGCTTTTTAAAGGGCGATGGATATTCTTTTAGGAAAAATTGTTTTACTTATGCTTTTTAAGACAATTTACGATTGCAATTTCAATTTGGTTTTGATGTAATAGTTAGGACAATTAGACATTTTAGTTTGCTTTGGTATTGTAGTAGCTTGTCTTTTGCAGGTACTTTGCTACTTGGATTGGACCTTACCCTGTTTTCAAGCTAGCTTGGGGGAGGCTTCTACACTTTAGTATGCTTTATTGTCCTACTTTATTTTTCGCATGTGTCATCTCATCTCCCCTTGTTGGTTTTTATTAGTCCATCTTTGTGTCACACATTGAGGACAATGTGTTGTTCTAGCTTGGGGGAGGGATTTAGTGTGTCTTGCTTTATTGCTTCCACATATATTCAAAAATCCATAAAAATTGAAAAATTGAAAAAAAATGAAAAATCAAATAAACTTTGGTGTCTTGTTGTGTCCACCCTTTTGTCTTATGCATAATGCCATTCCTCTTTGCATTTTTCATATAGTAGCTTTTTAAGCTAATGAATCATGCTTTATTGACGGGTTTTGCTTTCATGGGGATGTCTTGACATAGTGGGTGAGGGATGGATTTTGGACAAAGTAGACTTGATCTTGTCATCGGCAAACTACATAAATGGTAAGATAGAGCCTCAAAAAGGCCGGTACATCTTTACCCGGTCCTATTTAGGTGTGTGTAGTTTCTCCTCTTGGTGTGCGTTACATCTAAATGCACAAGCATGGTTTTTTGTTCCATTTCTTATGAGTTTTGCTATCATGATTGCAACTAGAAGCCATTCACTTGTTTGCTTACATATAATGCCCAAAATATCACCCTTTTCTAGCCACCTATAAAATTGCCTACCCTTGTTGAGCTAGTGACTTGCTACTTGTGTTGGGGTGCTCTCTTATATGGGATATGGTTATTTGATACTATTGTGAGCATTTTTGTTACGGGATTGCTGATTCCCGTAATTTGGTGAATGGTGGTAAAGAAAAAAAAAGTTTAAAAAAGATAGAAAAAAATATGAGAAAAGAAAAAAAAAAAAGAAATGAAAAGAAAGAAAGAAGCATGAGAAAAATGAGAAAAATGATAAGCAAAGAAGAAAGAAATTTGAGTTGCTTCCATGTTTGAGATATATTATTTTGGGAAGTAGTCTTTTGTGCTATAATGAAAAAATGAGTCATCATCCTATTTTTGGCTCTAGTTCTTGCTCTTGGGAAAGGTTAAGGTTCGGAATAAGTATCCTTGTACTTTTTGGTTAGTTACTAACTTCACACTTGCTCCACATGACCAAAAACATTTGTCCACCTTCTTACCTATTTCCCCTAAGCCTTCTTCTTTGTTCTTGGCTTCTTTTCTTGTGCATATTTGATCATGATTAGCATTATCTTGTTGACTTGGAATGTTTACCATACTAGATTGCGGGCGCATTCTCTTGAGTCGTAGATAGGAGAGTGTCACATACACTTATAAATTGCCTTGTTCATTTTATGAGTGTGAGTGAATCCCGTGAGGAGTCCGATGTCAATAAGATCATGCAAAAGTTGAAATGTCCATGTGAAGTCCTTTATGCTACGCCGTCATATAAATCTCATCCATGTTGTTATATTTTCCCTATGCCCAAGTTGTTTCGGAATTTGATTCATTGTGCTCTAAAGTTACTTGACGGGAATTGCATTTGGATGTGATGATTGTTAATCGTACCCTTGTCCTTATCATACATTGTATTGTGTGCTTGCTGGAGGACAAGCAAGGATTTAGCTTGGGGGAGTTTGATAGTTCCATTTTATATACATTTTAACCCCATAATTTAGCTCTATTTTACATGTCATTTGCACTAATGTTAGTGTTTGTGAGCTAATTCCGTGTTCTAGTTGTGTTTGCTTATTTTTCATTGTATTTTGTAGGAAATTAAGCTTTTAGTAGCTTTTTCCCGTCAAAGTAGCAAGTACAATAGTTCACGAGGCTAATGAGAGCAAGTTTTGATCATGCAAAGGAGTTCCGGGAAGTATAGGGGCATTTTGGGAAGAAATTTGGAAACCCAAGCAAGAAGAAACCAATCTTAGTTGGTGGATATGTAAATAAACGAAATACAAGTAAAAGCCCAAGCCATATGCAAGCATCGGATGCCAAATGATGCTTAGGATGCCTTAGACGGACGCATTAAGAAACAAGCATGGGATTCTGCATCAACAATAAGTGCAAAGTTAAGACGAATTTAAGAGAAAAATGAGAAAAGTCATGACCCCGATAGGGGTTGGTGGCCCCGATCGGGGTTACCCCCTGTAGCTTATTTCCCCCTTCACTCCTATAAATAGAATCTTTGGTCGACACTTCTTATACACTTCTTACATACTTGTTACACCACTTTTATACACTCATTTTAGTTCTTAGTTTAGATTAGATTAGATTTCCTTTTAGCATTTCCATTTTGTTATAAACAATTTTAATTCAAGTTATATACAACTTACATATCAAGTTATTTATATTTGCATTGTTCTTCAATTCCATTTCCATTTCCATTTCAAGGCAATTCTATTCCTATTTTCATTATGTTTATCATTTCAATTGTCATTAGTTTAGTTTACAATTACATTATGCTAGAGTAGTCTACCTTGTCTAGGGAATGAAGGGAGTCATGCATAAAAAGTATTTGTGACATGATAAACTAGGATGTTATAATATCGTCTAATTTTTTCTATCGCATGTTTGTATCGTCAAGTTTAATCTTTGTTTAAAGGCCTTATTCATTGATTAAGTTTGTTAATTCGTTCTATTAGTCGAGAGGCACGGAATCGGATTAGATTAAGCATGTGTAGTAGGACGACCTAGTCATAAACGAGAGTTCTCTAGGACCCGGTCTATGGTTGACACTAATATCATGAGGTGGGTGTCTCTAAGCCTAAAAAATTAACGATTCATCAACTCCTATGTATAATTTAAGCATTTACATAATTTGCATGTGTGACCGAACCTCCCTAGACTATTTCTTTATCATTATTTTCTTCCATTATCCAAACCAGCCAATCATACGATAACCGACCTTGATGAAATTCACTCCATAACAACTAATTAACAACTACCGTTTCTCTGTGGATTCGACCCCTACGTACTACATTCATTTGTGTCTAGGGTATTTATTTTTGCATAGGTGTGCAATAGCCTATCAGAAGCTCAAGTCGAAGTAGATCACGTGGGTCGGATTCAGAAAAGGATGATGTAATTTCCAAACTTAAGAAGGGAAGCAAGAACTATGATGATCGAGATCTAAAACTTGACATACTTGATTTCAATGGTGATTTGGATCCCGAAAAATTCTTGGATTGGATTAGACAAGCTGAACGAGTTTTCGAATACAAGGAGTATGATGAGCATAAGCAATTCAAGATTGCTATTCTAAAACTTACTAAATATGAAAACTTGAAAAAGCAGAGAAAGCGAGATAAGAAGAGTACGATCGATACTTAGGAGAAACTAAAGAAGCATATTATGAGGAGATTCTTACCAAGAGACTACGATCAAAAAAATTACCTAAAGTTGCAAGCTTTATCAGAAGAGGGGTTGTCCGTGGCCGAGTATATCAAAGAATTCGAAAGGATGACGATTGTTTGTGATCTTGAGAGAAGGAAGAGCTTAGAGTTGCAAGATTCATCAAGGGTCTCACGTCCTCTATTGCTAATAGAGTCGAAATTCAGATTTACAATGGATTCGATGATGTTTGTCGATTGGCTTTAAAGTTTGAGAAGCATGATAAAGCGAGAAAATCCTGTGCCTATTCAAGAGGAGCAAATTCAGGTTCGAATTCTTATTCGGAGCCAGAATATAGCAAGCCTAAATAAGTTCAAATAGAAGATGTGAAAGATAAAGGCAGGAGAGTAGCTGTGGAGTCTACTAAGGGAAGTTCTATGAGGCGATGTTTCAAGTGTCAAGGCTATGGACACATAGCAAATGAATGTCCTCAAAAACGAACTCTAACCATTCAAGAGCTATGTGAAATGACTCCTAAGTTTGTCACACCAGAAAACAAGAGACCGCGCCACGAGAACGACAACGAAGAAAGGAGAATGGTTTATAATGTTGAACCATTGAGTGATGATGATCAACAAGAGGAGGTAGTTCGCAATTTACATCTCCAAAATAGTCCGATCAAGGAAAAAGAGATTGAGTTTGTTGCTATTCATGAGGAAGAAGAAGAGCATGTTGTAAACAAGCTTCAAGAAGAGCAAGTTGAGTCTTTCAAGGATGTTCACAAAGAAGAAGCAGAAAAGCTTGGAGAAAGGCCACAGAACAGTACAAGTGACTTTCAGATTGTGGAAATGCCTTATCTTGCCCAACCAGACAGTTTAGAAGACTGTCCGATTAAGAGTGATGAATTAAAAAGGGAAGACGAGATTGACACAAATATTTTTGAACCATTAGATGAAGATGATAACGAAGAAAGTCCAAATATGTCTAATGGTAAGTCCGACGATTCTTGTTCATTACAAATCTTGGGTAAGGAATTACTACAAGATAATACTTGTTCAGATTTTCAATTCAAAGGACCGTAAAAGTCGCCACTTGATATATCCAATGACAAGAAACTATATGGTGGGAGCTATCAATGTTACTTCGTGAGTTCGATTCAGGTGGAGGTTCAAGGTAATCTTATTATTCCAAACAAGTATCGTTTTGAATTTGCTACACTTGGGCAAGGAGGGAGGTGGGGTGGAAGGCACAATAAAATATGGTTCAAAGGGCATAGGCTTAACAATGAAGGGAGTGATCCTAGAATCTGCAAGAGGGTTGCTACATTGGAGGAGTTTGAAGGGATTCTACTTGGGATCGTAATTATTATCATGATTAAATTCGTATGGTTTGTTTTTTATCCGGGTGGTTTAACATATCATCGAAATTTGTGGACAAATTTTTCTTAAGAATGGGAGAATGATGAGGGAGCATTAGAGTATAACGAAAATGAAGTCGAAATGTGTCCCAAATATTTTGAAGGATTCGAAATGTGCTCAATTCAAGGGGAAATGATAAATATTCAAATGAATATGATAACTTGGAAAAACAATGGGAACAAGCTGGAGTCGGTTTAGTCTAAACATATTCCAAAACTGTTCAAGTCGACTGTTACACGAGATCAAGGGTTGAAGTCGGTTGAGTCAGTTTTTGAGAAATTGCTCTATAATTCTTTGTTTCCTAAATTCAGCTTTCCTTATTCTAGCAAGTAAATTTAGGCAGTTGTGTTTATTTCCTAGTTGTTGATTTCCTAATCATAACAAGTTTGTAATAAGGCAATTTTGCCATCATATAGTCAGTTTCTATAAGTTGTCTTATTCGAGTTTAGGAAACGAAATTCGGCCAGTTTCAGGAGAGCTAGGTCAGGTTCCTTTAGTATAAATAAGGGCCATTGTATTGAGTTTTATGCATCCAAGTTTCAGAATTAATACAAGTTTTTCTTGTTGCTTACCTATTGCTTGCGAGTTATAAGTGTCTTATTTCTTTCTTACGAGGGAGAGATTTGAGTGTGAGTCAATCTTTGCGAGGTGAGAGTCATACAACCCAGTCGTGTGTAATATCGAGTTCCTTGTGAGGGAGGACAATTTATTCACGTCATAACCTTTATATTTTCGTTCATAACCATACAAAAACCAAATATAAACAGTTTAATTCCGCTGCGACAATATTATTTATCCATTAACGGACAGTCCAACATACTGTTCATATTTAAAACGTACTTATTTTATATCATTAATCTTATCAAATTTGGCGTCGTTGTCAGGGAGGCAACAATTTTTCTGTTTGTTTTTGTTTATTTCTGTCTTTTGTCTCATGAAGCATCATTTCCTTGAGACAGTTTTATATTTTTCTTGTTAGTTTTGTGTATTCCTAGGTCTAACAAGTCGGAGATTATACCTTTTCATACCGAACGAGTGACGACTTTTCGGTACAGACGAAATTTTCAGAGAGAAATTAGTCAGGTGGAAGAGTTGAGTACACTTGACGCTTATTACGAGCTTTTTACATTTGCAGAAGATCAGTCCTTAGAAAAGGACAAGCCAATTTCTGCCACAGATCCAATAAAGATGCCTACTCTTGCCAGTCACTCTGAGCCGACTTTGGCTTCTATCCCTAAGGGATTCAAGCTCCCTACTACAGTTAAAGGCACTTTTAAGATTCGTCCATCTTACATCAAATTGGTGGAGCGAAACTTGTTCGGGGGCGGAGCTAGTGAGGATCCTTCCAAACATATGGAAAAGTTTGATGATTATTGTTGCTCCTTTCCACTGACTACTGGAGTAACTCGAGATCAGGTGAAGCAGGTTCTCTTTCCTTTTTCCTTGCGAGATGAGGAGGCCGAACGGCTCTGTGATTTAGATATGGAGGATCATGGGGTTACTGACTAGAATACTTTAGCTCTTGCATTCTACAAGAGATACTTACCGCCGCAGAAGACCAACACCTTGAGAAGTTAACTCACGAGCTTCAAACAAAGTCCCACAGAAGATTTGAATGAGGCATGGGTTCGCTTTAAGAGGCTAGTTCATTCAGTCCCCCATCATGGTTTTCAGAAGTGGTTTCTTTGCAACCAGTTTTACAACGGGTTGTATGATGATCATCAAGATTTACTTGATTCTTCAGCTAATGGGAGATTCCAGGATAATACCAATGATGATCATCGATCAGATAGCTACTCACACTGCTGAGTATGGTAACCCCGGAGGTACTAAGAGAGGGGGTGGATCGGATAATGTTGTCGCGGCACAATTGGAGGCCTTAATTGCTCAAATAGCTAAATTAAAGACATCTCAGTCTTTGGGTAAGCAGCAAATGGTTCATGCCATGGTTCAACAAGAAGTGTCCTGTGAAATATATGGGATTGATGGCCACACTGCGGCCAAATATATGTGTGCAATTGAACAGGTTCATGCTTTTCAATCTTTCAAGCAAGGTAATCCCTATTCTAACTTCTTCCCCGAAAGAAATCGGAACGTATTCAATCAAGCCCCGCAGCAGAATGCCTATGTTATTCCCCCAGAATCGTGGTAATCAACCACAAGGGAATTTTGTTCGACAAAATCAAGGAGGTTTTCAGCAGATGCAACCTCCTCAACAAGCTCCTAGTAATGATATGGCAGAGATGAAGGCTTTGTTGCAACAAACTTTAATGGTACAACGAAAGCAGATAGCTCAAATTTCCGAACTTATAGCTCACAACAAGATGTTAGACACTCAAGTTGCTCAATTGACAGTTCAAAATTCCTCAAAATAAAACGACAATCTTCCTCCTCAAGGTAAGAAAGCACATGAACAAGTTAATGTTATTTCACTGAGGAGCGGTGCTACTTACCAAAGTCCGGAGATGCCCATTGATGAAGATGAGTTCCTTTACATGCATCCTAAGGGGTTGAGTAACTTGGAGTTGAGTGATGACGACAAAGAAATAAGCAAAGATAAAACACGTGATAAGAAAAAAGACAAAAAATCTAGAAAAACTGTGTGTACTCGATCGAGTCCAACCGGGATGGATCGAGTATCCACCCCAGAAGATGACATTTCTCGTTTTTTAGCTACGGCTTTTGGTGACAATAGGTTACTCGATCGAGTGACCCCTGAACTCGATCGAGTAACCCCCGTAATTGACGAAGGTGCTTCCAAAACTATTACCAAAGCAAAAGAAGCTGAGCCAATTGCCATTGCACTACCTTTTCCACACCAATTTCAGAAATCCAAGCTTGATCAGCAGTTTGGGAGGTTCATGAAGGTAGTGAAGAATCTTCAAGTTAGTGTGCCATTTACTGAATTGGTTACTCAAGTGTCGGCTTATGCAAAGTTCTTAAAGGAGATATTAACAAAGAATAGGACTTTCAATGAAGTGGAGACGGTGGCGTTCACTGCAGAGTGCAACGCAGCATTGCAAGCCAATTTACCTCCTAAACTAAAGGACCCAGGGAGTTTCTCTATTCCTTGTTATATTTGTAGTATTGCTATAGATAAAGCCCTTTGTAGTGTTAGTGTTATGCCGTATTCAATTTGTCAAAAGTTAAATATGGGTCAACTACGTGTTACTAACATGACCTTGCAAATGGCTGACAAATCTCTTAAATGCCCTCTAGTTGTTTTGGAGGATGTTCCAGTTAGAGTAGGGAAGTATTTTATTCCAGTTGACTTTATTGTTATGGATATAGTTGGGGACTCCCAAGTCCCTATTATTCTAGGTAGACCATTCCTACACATGGCGGGGGCGGTCATAGATGTTAGGGATGGTAGTCTTACACAACAAATTAGGGATGATAAAATCACTTTTATTCTTGATAAAGCATTAAAGAATCCCAGTTCAGAAGCTACATGTCATATGGATAATATTGTTGATCATACCGTTGATGATTTCCTTGCTTTGTGTTTGGATAGGAATCGGTCTGACGCCCCTGCTGTAGCGTCAGGACCATGTAGTAAGGAAGTAGATGAGATAGAGAGGTTGGTTTATGGAGATGAGCCTCGTCCTGAGACGGTTTAAAGCTTTGATGAAAGTGTTGACTTGGAAGCTGAGTTAGACGCCCTAGAAGCTGAGATATTCAACGATGAACCCGTCCATGATGTAGAAGATGTGATTGATCCTATAGTAGGAGATGCTATATATCCTTTTCCCGTCAATGATGAGGTGGATTTGTGCAAGTAACCAAGCTCGTATTTTATATTGGACTTTGAGTTTGACGAGCCCAAACTTTATTCATTGCTAATTTTATTCGCTTGTATTATCTTTTGGTGCTACTTATGTCTTTGTGTAGCACATGCGCAACTTTTTTATTTACTAATGCGAGCTTTGAGTTGTTTTGACCGTCTTTTGGGTGAGCGCTTGTTACAAAGTGCAGCAACTTGTTCGTTTATTGTGTACTCGATCAAGTCCAGCCATGCTTGATGAAGTATCCTTGCATCTTGGGTTGGAAACGTAGTTGATGATGATGGATTTGCGCGGTTGGTCATTTTCCCCTATTTTTGCAACTGGTTTGGGGGAACTCGTAAGCTTTTACCGGGCATTCTCTTTCCTTGTATCTACTTTTATTGTATTATCTCTAGTTCTTTTCCATTCCTTTTGTTAGATGTGTCCCTTAGGTTGCTGGAAATTTGTTGTATGATTGCTATATTGTAGGCATCACAATGAGGACACTGTGACATTTAGGTTTGGGGGAGGAGTCTTTATATTACTGTTGTGTGATTTACTTTATTGTTGTGTGCATTTAAAATTTAAAAAATTCCATAAAAAACTAAAAATTTTCAAAATCCAAAAACATGTTTTTCCTTTGTTTTAGGTCGAGTCTTGGTGAATTGAATATCAATGATGTTAAATTGCATTTTTTTTGCATTTGAATCCCAATACAGTTATCCATGTACATTGTTTGACCCGTTATTTATGAAAACAAAGCTCATAAGTCAAGTCTTCACCGTATTTGACATGTCTTATGATAATTACATTTGACAAAATTATGTTGGTAAACTACTCAAATTCTGAGGTCTATAGAGCTTCATAGGCCAGGAACATCAATAAACTAATCTCATTTTTCAATTAGGCTTGAGTGTGGTTCTCCTTGTGGAATGTGTAATATCAAACTGCATAAGTGTGACATTAGTTTCTTAACTTTTACGTGTTCATATGATGAAGTACACGAGGATAGGTGGTTCTTACCGTTCAAATAAGCCATACATTACCCTTTTGTTAGCCCGTTTAAATCCTTGTAGCCGTTCTATATTCCATCTAATAGCTACAATCCAGAATTTCCCTACCTTATCGAGACAGTCGCAGTTGCTTGTTTATCATGTCTATTTTGCTACTATGGTTGGGATTGGGACTATTATTGTTATTTGTGGGTGTAGTAGAATTTATTAACAATTGTGTTGTATCCCTTATGTTGGAAAAGGAGGAAAAATATGAAGCAAAAAAAAAAGGAAAAAAAAAAAATTCGAAAAAATTGAAAGAAAAGAAAAAGATGAAAAGGAAAAAAATATGCTTCATTGTCATTTGTTAAGGGAATAGAAGGTTGATTACTGGAGTCTAATGCATTTTTAGAGAGTGGTTCTTTTGGCCCTCATCTGTTGTAAAAGTTGAGGTAATTTCTCTAGTTGGGTTAATTTATACTTATTATCATAGATTTGGTTTTTGGTTTAGTGCTGCAACTACCGTCTTAGCCTGACATTTTCATACGTGTGTAGATACCTCATTTCTGCACCTCTCGCAAACCACCCGGTGATGATTGTGCCGCATGTTTGGTACGCGGAACGATTTGTGACAGTTCGTAAGTTTCTCATCAAGTGATTGCTCAAACACTATTGTCTACCTCTTAGTTGTCATCTACGTGCCGATACGGTCGTTTTGACAGTAATTAGAGTACATTTGGAGTCCGGGCCTAAAACCGTCTCCATTTTCTGATAACCGTTAAATCCCGAGTCAGAATGTTCTGGAATGTTCCGGATATTTCTATTCCATATTTTATAATTATTTCACAATCTTTATTCTTTGGTAAACAATTTCCCGTAATATTCATACAAGATATTAAGGAAAACCAAATTATTCCGTCCTTCTATAACTTAAACACGGAAATCTTTCTTCCGCAGGAGGAAACCACTTGGGAACAGACGCAGCAGGTGCTGCGCCTCTTCCAAGAGACGCAGTTACTGCTGCGCCTCTTCCCAGGTCCTTTTCTGCGTTTTTTTCGTATCTTTTTCATATCTTTCCGAGATTCACTTCCAAAGTCTCTCCGAAAGGCTAATTCCTTCACGTGATTAGTATAAATAGGAGCGTTCTCTCCTCATATTTCTCACGCGAGTGTCCGCCCTTCTCTTCTCCCTTTGCATTCTAGACCTTTGTTCTTACTTTTTGGCGTCTACGTGCTTGAACATTCGACCACGTAAGCTCGGATCTTTCTGAGTACCAGCCTCGTTTGCATGACCGACCAATTTGACCAACTCCACCATAATCAACTTAATTAATCTAATCGTTTTTCCTCTTACGAGGGCACTTTCGTCTACATTCGAGTCGAGCATCACTAATCGATAACTTAGTTCATCTCGTTTCGTCAAACATGTAAGTCTGAGGGTGTAAATCTCTCTTTTATTTATTGTTATTTACTTTTGTATCATCACTAATGTAAGGTTTATGTCGAAAACACCTTGTTAAAATCGATTTCTAAAACCGTGTTTAAAACCTCTTTTTACGGATTTCCAGAAGACAGACCGTCGAGAAAGGACGCAAAGAATCGCTGCGCGCCTCTTGAAGGAGCGCATTCTCTGCTGCGCCTCTTCGTGAGGCTGCCGCAGTTCCTGCTTCCTTTCTTCTTCCTTCGTCCTCTGTAATTCGTTCGTCTTTTGTTTGTTTCGTTTGTTTTCTTTAATTCTTCGATACAACAGTCTAATAATTTCATGTATGTTATTTATCATTCATTCATATGTATAATTCATCACGAAATCCGACTTAAATCCCTTATAATCTCATATTTGCGGGTTTTCGTCACTAAATTCAATCCGGGTTGTAGGAATTCGATTCGTTCATATCGGGTTTATGGAATTCGATCCTTGATATATTTTCATCTGTCTATTCTATTATTTGTCATTAATTTGTTATGTTTAGCCTATTTAGTTCACCTATGTTACTAATCAATTGTTAATTCATGTAAATAATCCGTTTGCATCCGTTTCATCCATGTTTTATTGCTTTTATGACCATTAATCACATGTAAATAACCTATTAATCACTTTCATCCGAAGTAAATATGTTACTTATCCATTAAATTCACCAACTTACATTAACGATTTGCGATTCGGCTTCACGCCTGGGACTCACCCTTGGAAATGTACGCAAAGAATCGTTGCGCCCTCTTCCAAAGGGCGCGATCTCTTGCGCTGTTCCCAGTTGAATTCTGTCTCTGAACTCCGTTGTTACTTGACTTAGTTTAATTAGCTTACGTATAATTGACTATTACCCGTAATATCACCCACTGATCTGTTCGTTAATTCTTTCTTTTATTCTTTTTCTCAAATTTATCCGTTTTAAAGGTATTTTCGACATAAATCAATGAAACCCGATGTAATTATTGCTGTATTTTTTTATTATAGTTTTCTATCGTTGTAATATTTATCTCATTTGTATGATTTATTTGTATGGCTTCACATGTAATTGAGCATTAAATCCTACTTCGACCCAATTGTATGATAAATTAATTGTTAACCGACTTAGTCTAATTCTCACATGTTAGGATTAAAACTTGGATGTTGCATTGCATGCATATAATCGACGATATATCGAGTATAGATGATGTTCCTAATCATTAGTAGAGGCCGCTATCGAGGCGGGCGGGATTAGGTGTTCGATCAAAAGAGCTTCCTAATAAGTACCCTCGTCCCTTACTCCAGATCTCTGTGAACATCCATGTTCATTGGCATCCACGAGAGTCATTCTAGACATAGAATGCTAAGGGTAACGATTGCTTAGTGTTCATGTCACTACTTTGTGTCTTGACATGACACGAGGTATTCGAACGGTTCCAATTTCCCATAAAAATTGGTGGCGACTCCAACAAATGCAAACGCTTGTTCTCTCCTCCCAAGCGCCCCCGTGGGCCCCCGTTGTCCACAACGTGCCTTGGCACAAACCACTTCTATACCATTTGCCCATTTACCACCTTATTGTCCTTGATACATGAACTTTTGTCTATTTCGTGAATGCGTATTAGTTGGAGAAATTTCTATCACATTAGATTGAATGCATTTTTCATAAGTCGAGTGAGTGTTCTACTTCTTTCTATCTTCACATATAACTCACCCTTACATACTTATGAGTGGATAAGTGAAATCCGCGAGAATACGACTGGTTTGTCTTGCAAGATCTAAAGGTATTTGGCATTTGTCTATAGTACGATGACATGAGATTTCAGCTACGTTTCTATTACCCATGCCTTTGAATTTTTTTTATTGGTACACCTTGGTCATTGCTTTGTTATAGATATGGATAGCTTGAGATTTGTATGTGCATCAACATTAGCTCTGAGTTATTTATTTGCCATTTGTATGATTGCCCTATGTATTGTGTGATGCTTTGCTTAAAGACAAGCAAATAGATGGTTTGGGGGAGTTTGATGAGTCATATTTATATATATTTATATGCATCCCCTTAGTTACTTTTGGTATAGTTTTCGTGCTAAATTACACTGTTTATATGCCATTTATATTAGAATGTTGTTACTTCCGCTATTTGGTGTTTAATGCACAAATAATGCATTTATGGAGCAAAAGAATGAAATGTAGCACCGCGGAGATGTCATGAAGGAATACACGAAACATGGCACGGAAATCTAGAAGAATAAAGGAAGAGAATTGAAGAGGATTAGACGAAGAAAGGAGCTGAGACGAGAAATACTTGATCAAGTACACAAGGACTCGATCGAGTGGGTGTGTACCCGATCGAGTTCCCAATGACTCGATAGAGTATACCCCGATATGATGACTTCCGCGAAATTTCCTAAAGTCGGTTTATGTTTTCTATAAATACCTAATTAGTGCCCCATTATAATTTACGTCTTATTTTACCCTAAAAACTCCTAGAATACTTTAGATTCAGTTTATTTACGTATTTCTTCCATATCTATACTCCCTAATCACGGTACTAATCTTTCTCTAGTTATTGATTAATTCAAAGTTCTTATTATTACAATTGTTTTATTATTGTTCATCTTATCATGTTCTTAATTATGCTTTCTTCTATCGTTATTGATGTTGTTAATAATAGTATGAGTAGCTAATTTCATAATCTAGGGTGAATGGGGATCTAGGTTGTTAGAAGGGGGAAATTAATGAATTGTTAGTTAAATTGCTTCTCTGTTGTTGTTCAGTTGATTATTTTGAATCTAGTTGATTAGTTTCTGCTGGATTAATTAATTAGTGTTGCAAACTAGGATTTTCACCGACCGGGTTAAGACTAGTAAAGGCTACAATAACTGAATAGAATTAACTTAATGATAGCGACCGCATGTTAAGTTAGATCCAAAGGACATATTAGAATAGACCGATCATATGACCTTAAACAACATAAATCGCTCTATCAATTATTTAAAAGACATCCCTAGATAACTATCTAGTGAACTTGATCCGTAGACTTTTTAATACTATTGAATTTATATTTTATTTACATCGCAATTAGTTATAGCAAACCAATCAAATCCTTCAAGAAAACGGTTACTTTAAGACGGACTTAAATATAGACAACTAGAATAATTAACTCGCCTCCCCTTGGATTTGACTCTTCTTATCGCTAGCTATTAGTTAGTAGTAATTTAGGTTTCTTTTGATATAGGTAATACAACTTTAGCCTTGTCAATGGTGGTGGTTGGTATGTATATGTCGGGTGGTTTAGGGAGTGTGTATTGTTGTTGTTGTTGTTGTTGTTGTTGTTGTTGTTGTTGTTGTTGTTGTTGTTGTTGTTGTTGTTGTTGTTGTTGTTGTTGTTGTTGTTGTTGTTGTTGTTGTTGTTGTTGTTGTTGTTGTTGTTGTTGTTGTTGTTGTTGTTGTTGTTGTTGTTGTTGTTGTTGTTGTTGTTGTTGTTGTTGTTGTTGTTGTTGTTGTTGTTGTTGTTGTTGTTGTTGTTGTTGTTGTTGTTGTTGTTGTTGTTGTTGTTGTTGTTGTTGTTGTTGTTGTTGTTGTTGTTGTTGTTGTTGTTGTTGTTGTTGTTGTTGTTGTTGTTGTTGTTGTTGTTGTTGTTGTTATTGTAATACTACGGTTTTATGAGCTTTTGGGTACTCTATCGAGCAAGGCTTATTCTGTCGAGTAAGTGTGTTTTGCTTTTTGGACAGTGTTCTGTCTGTCGGGTACTCGATCATGTATGGGCAACTCGATCGAGTAGGGGCTACTCGATTGAGTATCTCACTTACTCGATCGAGTGCGCTGGGTTTTACGGGATTTTGGGCGGGTTTTGATAGCAACGTCAGAATGATATAAAAAGTACTTTTCGTCAGTTACTCTTACTTTTTACTTTATTCTAAGTTTCACAAAGAGAAAACAAAAGTTACGTAGCTTTCCTCTCTCATATTGCTATCAAATCCAAGGGCTTGAGTCATCGGAATCAAGAGTTCTTTATACCGTTGAGACGATCCTAGTAAGTTTTTATGTTGTTCCGTTAATTTTTGTTAAACCCTAATTGGGTAATTTGGGGGTTTTTGGGAGTATTATTGGTATTGGATTGTGATTGTATGATGGTATGTTGATAGGGGGTGATTTCATAGAGGAACTTTTCTGATCTGTTGTTGTGTCGATTGCGGTGATTGTATTCCAGGTAGGATTTCCTACTCAATTATTGTTTACATGATTATGAGATGGTTGTTGGTTGTTGATTGTTGGTTAATGGCATTTGTTTATATCGTTATTGAATTGGAATTGTTGATATTATAATTGGTTGTGGTTGTTTGTCTGTGGTTCGCGAGGTGCGCCCTCGGCTGAGTGGAGTCATTTGCAGGAGTGGTTTCACGCCCTTGATTCATGCCTTGTGGAACCCGCCACAAGAGGGGATATGCACATTAAGGAACATGGGTTTGCGCTCGATAAAGATGAGCGGGGCTAGGTGGGAACGGCTGCGGTCCCCCACCGGTGGTGTGGATTATTGGTTGTGGCCATAATCTGGCAGGGTTAGACCTTCAGGCTAGCCAGGTGATTGGTGATGTGACGGAGTTGGAGAATTATGTTTGTATATTGTTATTGTATCTTATATTGTGTATGCAGTAACTAACCCCGTTTAATTGTTTTAAAAATTGTCGTGATCCATTCGAGGATGGTGAGCAGTTATTGAGCAGGTATGATTTGGATGCGTGAGGGATAGCTGGGAATGAGTCACCATGAGTCTATTAGAAGTCTTCCGCTGTTATGTCGAACTTTTATTTACTTTAGTTGGTTTGGTTTTTGGAACAGTTGTATCATACTTTGCAGTTTTTGGGTTTTGATGTAATCACTTTAAAATAATTTATTTAAAGTACGTTCTTGGATGGTCTATTTGATATATATTGCCTCGGGTAACCGAGAGGGTAGCACTTTCATGCATTAGGTGGTCTTGGTAAGGCACCTTGGTGTATGGGGGTGTTATAGTTGTTGTTGCTGCGGTTTTAGGTGTTGGCCGGTGGCGGTGGCCCACGGTGGCAGCAGCAGGTGGTGGTAGGTGGCGGTGGTTGTCATGGATAAGGAGGGAGTTTTGTGTGAGTGAGTCACGGTTTGAGCTGTGTTTAGTGAGGAGTACGAGTCGGGATTCAATTATTGAATAAGGGGTTACAGTCGAGATTCGAACCATGTAGTTAGCGGGTTATGAGTCAGGATTTAAATTTAATTATATTAAATTATATAATTATAATTTAATTAGATTAGTTTGTAATTAAATGTATTTAATTATATTATTTAGGTGACGGTTTTGTGGAAGATTATTATTATTCGGATTGCGTACGGAGTACGCTAAAAGGTAGGTTTATCCTACTCAGTTTCAATAATGTGTATGTTTGTTAGTGGGTCATTTGTCATTACTTGCATTATATGAGACGTATTGCATATCGTATTTGGGAATGTGTATCATGATGAATCGATAATTAGCATATTTTGTGGTATCTTACATTTGTGGGGTTTCACATGTATGTTGGAGGACACGACGGTTTGTGTTGGTTACTTGTTGTTGAGGAGACGTGAGGCGGTTTGGATACCGACTCACGCTCGGGTCGCCTCTTGGAGCTTCCCACTCCAAGAGGGATGTGCACATTTATGACTTGAGTACGGAGGGACTCGTGTAGTTAAGACACGACATCTGGCAGGGGACCCGGTTGGCTTCCGGGCCCGCTACGTCTGTGTTGGAGTATGTGTCCTCAACAATGGTGCGATCACATTATTAAAACTCATAAAAAGAATACATAAAGGGATGATTCAGTTTTATACGTCAACTGATCAACATTAATCGATAATGATTGGCTGACTGGAGTTTGACATTACTGCCGTTTGACAGTGGTGATCGGTTGATCCCTTAAGGTCACACCTAAAGGACAATTCCCTTAATAGATAAATTAATTAATTGTATAATGATACGATTAATTAATTTCTTAAAATTGAACAATTTACATATGTGAGTAAGAATATGTATCTTATTGTAATTCGACTAAATAAGACTCATTTTAGTAATTAAAATGTTATATTACTAAAATTTTGTTTATGAAACAACTAAATTAAGAATGATTAGTTAATTATAATTACAATGTGTTGTAGATTATATTAACATGATCCATTATATATACTTGTGATTGTGAATTACTAGTCAATTGTTATATATAATTGAATTAATTTATGTAATGATACTTAATTGTTAAATATGCATTAATATAATTATTAACATGTTACATGTCACATGTTACACATTTTATGACAAAATAACAAAAATAAAATGGACTCCACTTTAACCAAGGAAAACCAGTTTTATGGGGGGGGGGGGGGGGGGGGGTTAGGTGGAATGGTTAAGTTATTTTATTAGTGGTAAACACAATGATTACCTTCTAAACCTAAACTACACCCTAGTATTTTTGAGAAGAACAATTGAAAAAGTATTTTTTGCATGCATTGGCTTCTTTGTTCCTCTCCCTCCACCGATTTTCCACCCCCCCTACAATAATAAGAATTGTTCTTATTCATTCATTCTTACATTTTTACTTACTTCTTACTCTACACATTTCTCTCTAAAATAAGTTTTAGAAAATAAATTGTTCTAATCTAATATTATTTAGTTTACTAAAGCTAGTAATAAGAAATATTATTAGATTATATATTTTTTAAGGTCTCTAATTTCATATACCTAGTTAATATATTAATTAGATTTAAGGGGTTGTCTTGGTGCAATTAAAAGGAGGTTCTCACACTATTGAGACTAAGGAGGATCATCCAATTACTTTGAGCTCAAGAACAAGTCTAGAAAGGTGTTCTTACTTGTGCCCTATAAACCGATTTCACAAATGTAAGGAATATTTTTCTTTACTTATCTATTTATATTATGTTATGCATGCATAAGATCAACATCTATTTTAATGAGTAATTTAGATATAAAATTAAAGAGTTTAATTAGAGGGTTATTGAATCCTTTCAGTCTGGGCGTGTCCCGGTACCTGTTTGTGTGGTGTGGTGTCGTGAGCGTGTCCCTGACACCGGTGGTTGTGGGTATGTCTGGGCGTATCCCGGTAATGACGTGGTGGTTGTTTGATAGCGTCTCATTCATATCATAGTCATGTTGCATACTCACACACTTTGTGTCGTGTCTCACTTTATTTATTGAAACTGACGTGTTGTGTGTCTGTGTAATTGTCAGCTATTTCCGTGGTGGCCCGTGTCGTTCCATATGATATTTTCGATCATATGGAGAGCATGTTGAGTACAGGTGTTGCTTGTGGACATGATCGGGATTCAGGTCGTGCTACGGACTTTGGAGTCGAGTACATATCCACTAGGAGGATGATATTGTCATAGACGAGTTATATTTCATTCATTCATTTGTTTACATTTATGTAATCATTAAACTTATTATTTATTTACAGAGTTTCTTAGTTGTAATTCTGATTTCACTGCCTCGGGAAACCGAGAAGGTAACATTTCCTAATTACCTTAGCCGGGTAAGAAGGGGGTGTTACAAAGTGGTATCAGAACGGCGATTTTGGAACCTAAACCAATGAACCAAATTGAACATAGTTGTGTCTAATAAAATGAAACCGACATGAGTACAATAGGAGGTCGGTTTTGGGTGAGTAGGATCCCTCATCTCAAAATTAGATCCTATTGTCTCGGTTGATCACTACGTGGATAGTTATGAGTATGGGGGAACGATATATGATATGTTGTGTGATTTCGAGTATGCAATGTTAAGTTGGCAAGTCCTCGCATGACGCGGTTTTGTATGTTATGATACAAGTTGATAGATTTCTTGCTTGACATAACTTTTCATTAGCGTATGATAATATGTGATAGTTGAAATGATGGAATGGAAATGTTTACTTGAGTGAGGTATATGTGATACGAGTAGAGGATTGTTTCATGTGAAATGCATTTATTTGTATGAGTGTTGCGTGTTTGAACATGATGAGTTTTAAAGCCATAATTTGCATGTGTGTTGTAGCCAGTTGATAGTTGATAGGCTTCTCGTATGATAAAATTATTCATATGATATGTGATAACATGTAGAAGTGGGATGAAAGTAATGATACGTATGACATGTTTTGCGAATGATTGTTCCGTGTTGGCGTGTGAGGGGCATTAACCTCGTCCTTTAGCACGTTAATACCGCATCTATATTTGGATTTCACTAATGCCATAGTAGGGTGTGATTAGTAATAGTTGTTAGTAAAGTAGTCGCTATTATAAGAATAGTAATTCTTAGTCGGAAATTGCAAACCATAGAGAGGCACCCAACCGAGTGCGAGCTAGTATTCGACCGAGTACCAGTCACTCGACCGAGTGGACCATTTTCTAGAAACTTGAAAATTTCTGGTAGTGGATCACTCGACCGAGTAGACGAGCACTCGACCGAGTGGACTTAGCACTCTACTGAGTGCCATTTTCTGGGTTGTGAATTTCGCGAGGTTTGCATTATTACCTTATTTCTTGCATTTCTTCATCATTTCTCATAACAAAAATACCTAAATCTCTTAAATTGTTTTTTAAAACTCCATTGTTGATGATTATTGCTTGGACTTAAGCTTTCTACTCCATTTTATTCTCTTAATTCTTGCTAATTAAACAATGTGAGTGGTTTTCTCCTTGCTCTTAATTTTTCCCAATTTGATTTTGTTTAAATATACGCTAATTCCTTCAAATTGTGTCAATTAACTGCATGTTGTGTTTGATTCATGATATTAATCACCCTTTGACATCATTTATGATGTCAAGTATAGAATTTTATATCGAATTTTGCCCAAAAATTTTATGAACCCAAAAATATGTATTCTCGAATCAATAATTTGATTTGGTGTTTGTTACATGGTTAATTGTTTAACAAAGACCAAAGCTTGGTTGGCATTGCTAACTCTTGTCGTATATTTGAAATTTCGTCTTGAAGATTTTGTTCTGAAATTTCAAAGCTTTGATGTTCATGTTTGAAGTTCGATTTATTTTAGTATTTTAAAACTTATTAGCTTAATTGACTGATGAGGCCACTATCCTTGTTAGTGACGACATGTATCATCTTGAATCAAAATTTCATCTTAAAACGATGCCCAAAATCTTTTAGAATTTCATCTTAAAATGAATGATTTTGGTTCTTGCACTCAAAACATGACCTAATTGTTCCTTGATACTTAGTGTTTGTTGTTGTCGCATTGTGTTGTATTAAGCTAGCGGTTTTGCCTTAAAAAACGTCTCAAGTTTTGGCATGTATGTTAGTTATACCGACAAATCCTATATTTATCTACTCCATTTTGTCTAATTATGTCATAAAGATTCAAATGTTGTGTAATGATGTCAGGCATGGTCTCAAAAATTGAAGATCTTGTCTTAAAGTTTTTCTTGATTTAATTGAGTAATAAGACTTCAATTTTATTAATAATGCTATGTATTGTCTGAATCGAGAATCTTACCTTAAAATTTTGCCCAATTTTTTTTTATATATCATATAGCATATGGTTAAATTTTAAATTTTGGACTTAAAACATAGTTTCATTGTTTCGAAATGTTATAATCTTTGTTAATAATGTGTTGTTTTGCTTATATATGGGAATGCTTTGTTTACCGTGTGAGTTGTATGGTTTTGATGAGTAAAGACTTGTAGATGCACGTGGCTATAATTGAGAGGATGTGAAATGGGAGTGAGTCGACGAGCTTATGAGGGTAAAGGGGCGAGTGCTAATAATGTGTGATGAGTGGTGTTGTACTTGAGAGTTATAAATGTGAAACATGTGTTTTATTAGGATTGATGTAAGTTGTCTGTTTGATGTGGATTTGAACCGTGTAAGTAGGCAGGTGTATGATTCATGTTTGGAAATTAGGAGTAGAAGAAAGTGACTTTAGCTTGCGTAAGGTGTCTTGAATTGAGTAAAATGATTGTATGAGGTAATTTCTGGATAGTGAGTGATGTGTGATCAAGGGTGAACATTTGAACTTATGGATAGTGAACGAGGTTTGAGTTGCATGTTGAGGGATATCGTTATTGAGCATGACTTGGAAACTTTGGTTGATAAATAATTGAGATATATGATGGTGGATTTAGTATTACCAAGTTTGGTTTTCGCGGTCATGAGAGTAAGAGTGTGGCATGTAATGCTTGACTATTCAATCATATTGTTGAGGTATTTGATCATTCGTGTTATAGAGTGTAGCCGTTTAATTTAAGTGTGTATGCATGAAGTGTAAAAGTGGTTGTGTGGGACTCCGACCCTATAAGTGGTAGTATAGATGTTGTGTAAAGTTGCCTCCCAATCGTTAGGTTTAGCGTCAATGGTATACATCGTGATCTTGTCGTAGTGTTCATTTGAGGGGCGATGTTGTTATTATCCCTTGAGAATAATGGGTGGTTAGGGCCGTGTCCATGAGATAGTGTGAGTGTTGTGGATACCGATGTGACTATTGCGGTTCTTGGTAAAGGTATGGTAATACTGTCGTCGGTGTGGGGGGAGGAGGTAGAATGGTTGCGAGAAGAACTATGATATAGCATGTTTGCGTAGGTAGTGTGTCTCGAATATTTCATCCTAATTGTGTAATAATGATGGCTACAGGGCCAAGAGTTTGTTTAAATTTGGTTATTTGATGGTGTATTAGTCACCATCGGAGTCTATTAACATTTGTGTGATGAAATAGGAAATTTTGGAACCGAGTTGAGAACGAAAACCTCCTGCCCAGGTGACACTCGACCGAGTGCACCATGCACTCGACCGAGTGATTGCCTAATCGGCCGAGTGGCCGCCTAGACTCGACCGAGTGGCCTGCCTTGACCCTTATTTTGTTGATATTTGACCAAATATTGAGCGTGTACCCTTATTTCGCGGTTTATATTAGTTGACTTGTGTTTGGATGAGCACATTGACCTTACATGGGTGATATTTTGTGCATTGTTTACGTTTCATTTTATGGTGGGGCACTTTGCAAGTAAATGGAAATCTTTGATTCGACATGAGTGGATTGATCACAAAATGATGTGATAATCTTGGTTGATGTGTGTTAATCGACGTGATTTTATTTTGTTGTGTAAAAGTAAGATGAAAAATGCAAATTATGTGTCGCATAATGGTCATTTACATGATTTTGCATTATGGTCTTCCGTATGAGCGGAAGTGTTGATGATGGATAGGAACGGATATGGGAAAACACATGTGTGATCATGTGGTGAATTTGACGCGGTACATGCGTGGCATGGTGTGCGGAAATGGAAGTGTTTTTCATGGTCTTATTACGAGTAATTTTGGCATTGTTTAATTGTTTCTTGGAGTTCGCATATTCGTGATTGGTGTGCATACATGTGAAGGTGTGAGATTTAACGTGATATAGATACGTAATAATAATAGAGTAATACCTGTGATAAATACGTATGCATATAACCAACATGAATTAGGTGTTATTTATGAGATTATAGATTGGAACCGAGGGTTTGGCCTGGCGCTTGACCTTTTGGGAGGCTTGTAGAGGGGGATTATATCGAGGAAATTATAACTATACGAGATTTGATTACGGATTTGTAATGAGTAAGAGAGAGAGTGTTAAACCTGGATCAAACATAGTCATTTGTAGAATTCGGTAATGAACGTATGAGAGCACACTATGAGGTTTGATAGTTACACTTCGGGACGAAGTTCTCTTTTAGGGGGAGTGGATGTAACAATTCGGAAATCAAGGAAAGAGAAAGTACAGAATGTGAGGAAGTAATGAGAGTTGAACAAAGAACCTTGGGATGAGTGTGATGTTTATAAAGGAACGTATACGGTAGAGAAGCATGTGAGGCGAGAGAGAGTGCATGAGAATCGGTGATGAGACTTGAGGAGATTTGAGGAAAGGAGAGAGTGGGGCGAACTTTGGGGACGAAGTTCATTTTAAGGGGGAAGACTGTGATACCCCGTATTTTATTACCTTGGTCAAAGGCTAGTCAATGGTAAATGGGTAAATATATTTTATAAAATTATATTATATTGTATTTATACGAGTTATGTATGAGAAGGAATAATAATAATAATAATAATAATAATAATAATAATAATAATAATAATAATAATAATAATAATAATAATAATAATAATAATAATAATAATAATAGTAATAATAATAATAATAATAATAATAATAATAATAATAATAATAATAATAATAATAATAATAATAATAATAATAATAATAATAATAATAATAATAATAATAATAATAATAATAGTAATAATAATAGTAATAATAATAGTAATAATAATAGTAATAATAATAATAATAATAATAATAATAATAATAATAATAATAATAATAATAATAATAATAATAATAATAATAATAATAATAATAATAATAATAATAATAATAATAATAATAATAATAATAATAATAATAATAATAATAATAATAATAATAATAATAATAATAATAATAATAATAATAATAATAATAATAATAATAATAATAATAATAATAATAATATTCTTTGCATGGAAAGGAGGTTGATATCGGTTTGGTTGATGGACATGGTGGCTCTCTTCGTCTGGCGGATTTATTGCTTTATTCTTGGGACAGGGGGCGTGATGTGTGCGTTGACTTGACGGGTTCTTCTCCTTTGACTCGGGCGGGATGGCGGATTTTGTGCCTGGCGGGTTGTCGCTAATGTCGCTCAAATGAAAGTGTGCTAAGTATGAGGATTTGTGTGCGGTAGCGAGTTATGGTTTCCTTCCTTTCTCTTTCTCTTCACTTGGGAGCAAGGGTTCGGATCTTGTTGCCTTGCTCAAGCGGATCCCGAAATTCTCGGTATCTCAGGATGCGGGGGCTCGGGTGGTCGCTTACATTTTTACTAGACTTAGCTTTGCTATTGCTAAGGGTGTGGGAGCCTAGATTGTTTCTCGGCTCCCCACCAATTTCATGTAAGCTTTTATTTTTATTTTAATGAAAGCTGCGCGCATCCTTATAATAATAATAATAATAATAATAATAATGCCGCACAGGTGTTTACTGCGACTACAGGTTCTGATATATTAGGTCGCCCTAGTGAAATTGCTGCCCCCAAACTTATGAAGAAATTGGCATATATTTATTTCACGACGGTTGCTCGCCTCGTAGTCTGTTTTTTTCTTTGACACCTCGCCGATCGCTTTATGGCGCCTCGGCAGGTTCTCACTCCTCGATTGGTTGCGTGCGGTTCCTATCTCGGGGTTGGGGCGACTATGAACGGAGGACTTACCGTAGTGTGTTGGGGTATCGTCTGGGTGTTCCGTTATTCTCGGTATCTAGGCCCCGTCTCCGCTTGCTCTCGGGTTTTTGGCCGGGGATGTTTTTGGGGACCACGCTGTTTCTTGTCTTGTACTGTACCGTGGGCGTTAAACATCGGCATAACCTTGTCCGGGACACTCTCTTCGACATCCGCTATAGATCCGTATATCTGCGGGGAAGGAGGTCGATATCGGTTTGGTTGATGGGCATGGTGGCTCTCTTCGTCCTGCGGATTTATTGCTTTATTCTTGGGACAGGGGCGTGATGTGTGCGTCGACCGGCGGGTTCTTCACCTTTGACACGACTGGTTGGCGATTTTGTGCGGGGTCGGGTTGTCGCCGATCTTTGCTCGGCGGAAGTGTGCTAAGTATGGGGATTTGTGCGCGGTAGCGTGTTATGGTTTCCTACCTTTCTCTTTCTCTTCACTCGGGAGTTGAGTTCGGATCTTTTGCCTTGCTCAAGCGGATCCGAAATTCTCGGTATCTCGGATGTCTTTGGGCTCGGGTAGCCGCTTACATTTTTGCTCGTATTAGCTTCACTATTGCTAAGGGTGTGGGAGCCCAGATTGTCTCTCGGCTCCCCACCAATTTCATGTAAACCTTTTATTTTTATTATAATGAAAGCTGCGCGCATTTTATAATAATAATAATAATAATAATAATAATAATAATAATAATAATAATAATAATAATAATAATAATAATAATAATAATAATAATAATAATAATAATAATAATAATAATAATAATAATAATAATAATAATAATAATAATAATAATAATAAGGGTAGAGTTCCGGTGAGAACGGGGCTTATCGTGAGAACGGTGAGAACCAATCCCTACCATTCAATTTTGATCTAAGGGACAAGATTTAACATCATCTTAAAGGTTAAGCTTTAATATTACACACAATCCACCCAAAAGTCAATGAACAAAAGGTCAACACCGGTCAAGGGTGGTCATCGCGGTTAATAATGGTGGTCTGCCGGTGGTCGTTGGTCCGGTCAAGGGTGGTTGACTGCCGGTCAATGGTGGTCACCGGTGGTGGTCAACGCCGGTGGTTGATCACGGTCAATGGTGGCCGCCGGTGGTCGTCGGTGGTGGTCAACGCCGGTCAATGGTGGCCGGTGGCTGGTAAGGCGGAGGGTCAACGGTGGTTGAAGGTGGTCAACAGCCACCAATGGTCAATGATGATCAACAATTTCAAACTTCAAAAATGTTGTTGATGGGGATTGAACCCACGACCTCTTGGTTGAAATGCACTTACTTTTACCACTGTGACACATGCATCTTATTGTTATTTTTGTATCTCTTTTAATATATATCTTTGTTAAGACCTGAGTTAAAACAATATGTACCTCTAATAAGTATTAAATGTACTTCCAGTTTATATTTAATGTACATTCCTTATAAAATCAATGTACATGATGAGTTAGTTAAGTGTACTTGATAAAAATTGAACAACATATTTTATGTACTTATGTTAATTATTCTTTGTATCTATACTTTATATTTAATGTACCTCCAATATATATAATGTGTCCCCGATGAGTAAGTGAAATAAAGTTAATAAACAATTGTAGTAAATATGATATGTAGCTATAATTATTAAAATGTACATTTATTAT
This sequence comes from Silene latifolia, assembly GCF_048544455.1. Classification (NCBI taxonomy): domain Eukaryota; kingdom Viridiplantae; phylum Streptophyta; class Magnoliopsida; order Caryophyllales; family Caryophyllaceae; genus Silene; species Silene latifolia. The sequence continues at coordinate 2,015,334 of NW_027413640.1, forward strand.
ATATTTCATGTCCCTTCTATATTATTAAAATGTACTTGAATAACTATTGAAACATGCCTTGTAACTAATTAAGATATACATGGTATGTAACTTTAATATTTATTATATGTACCTATAATATATATTTAATGTGCCTCTTATATAAATAAAATGTACATAATAAAAAATCGAGTCATAATTGATAATTAATTAAAATAAATATGATATGTACCTTTAATAAGTATTATATGGACCTATATTATAAATTTAATGTACCTCTCATATACATAAAATGTAAATGATTTATTCATCCGTGCAAGATAATTAATTAAAATAAACATGATATGAATCTATAATCGTTAATAAATGTACCTATTGTAGATATATTGAATGTACCTCCTAAACAAATTAAAGGTACTTGATGATTTGTTGAAACGTGATTGATAAATAATTTAAATAAAAATAAATACTTTGATATGTACCCATAGTTATTATAAGATGTACCTATATCATATGGTCAATGTACACACACACACACACACACACACACACACACACACACACATATATATATATATATATATATATAATTAACCTAACGAATTAATGATATGAATTTAATAGATAATTGAAATATACATGACATGTCATATAAGAATATATTATGTACCTCCAATGAAAATAAAATGTACCTTCGGCATAAATATATTGTACGTACATTTTTCATTAAAATATTATAACCTATTCAAATGTAAATTTTATAATAATTATGTAAATAATAAGTACAAATTATCATAAGTACATACGATATTTTGTTCAATCTTTATCAAATATATTTAACTAACTAAGCATTACATTGATTTTATACTGAATGTACATTGTATATAAGTTAGACGTACATTTAATAATTATTATAGGTACATATTATTTTAACTCAGGTCTTAACATATACACATATATCAAAAGAGATACAAAAATAATAACAAGATGCTTGTGGCACAGTGGTAATAGCAAGAGCATCTCAACCAAGAGGTCATGGGTTCAAACCTCACTAACAACCTTTTTGAAGTTTCACTAAGTGGTTTATCATCTTTGACTATTGGCCGTTAACCACCGCTGACCGACCGCCGGCCACTGCCAGCCACCGCCGTTGACCGACCACCATTGACCGTTGACTGAATTTGTCCGGTCGTTGACCTCCATTGACCGGTGGCGTTGACTTTTCCGACGGGTCACTGAATTTGTCCGGACGTTGACCTTCCTTGACCGGCGGCCAAACCACCGTTGTTGACCGCCATTGACCGGTGGCGTTGACTTTTCCGGCGGTCAATGTCGGTCAATGGATTGGGTTGTATAGGTGGTTGTATAATAGAGTTAATCACAACCCTTAGATTAGATTTAGTGGAGTTAAATCTAATGGTTGAAAAGTGTTCTCACCGTTCTCACCTAAAGGGTTGTTCTCATATGATCCCAAATCTAATAATAATAATAATAATAATAATAATAATAATAATAATAATAATAATAATAATAATAATAATAATAATAATAATAATAAGAGAGAAGAGAGAGGGAAACGTGCGATTGTGCTGCGATTGTGAGAGAGAGTGTTGCCGCCTCCGGCCACCGCTTCACCCCGGCCTTCAGACCTCACGTCACCGGTTGGGCGTGTCTGTGGGTGGTTTCGGGCAACTTTAGGGTTTCGTTTTAGGGTTCCTTTGTGTTTTTTTTTGTTTTTTTTTTTTTACGTTTTCTGCTTTTGCTTTCTTTTAGGGTTCCGACAGTTTCTTTCTGGGTTCCGGTCGGTCGATTGGTTGTCCCCTGGCTGTCCCCACAACCATCACATAGTCGCCTCCACAACCCATCGTCCCTCTAACGTCGTGTGTGTTGTTGTTGCGGTGTTTAGGGTTGCGGTTTTGCGGTTTTGTTCCCTGGTGTTTATCGGCCTGTTCACTGCCGTCATCACGACCTGACCCATACACGTCAATTCACCGATCTTCCCTTGCCCTTGCTGGTGTAACGCACCACGTTGCTTCGTGTCATGTGTTGGTTGTTTCGGTTTCGGGTTTGACGTTGTGTGCTTTGTTCTCCGTGGTTGTCGTTACTGCCGTCTTCCAGCTTGCCTCAACAGCGTCGTTGTGCCGTAATTTTGCTGGCCCCTTTGTGCCGTCGCCGGAGGTTCTTGTGGTTAGGGATTGCTGACTTCGGTCGTTTTCTTGTTTTGTGTTCGGGTTTTCGGTTTTTGCCTGCCTATTCCTATTTCTGCCGCCTTGCTGCTACTATTGTCGCGGGTTAAACTGCTGCTGTTGGCCGCCATCTTTGAATGGTATGTTGGTTCGGGTGTGGTGGCTGGTGTTTGTGGGATAGTTGGATAGTGTTGGTTCCTTTGTTGTCGTTTGCCGCCCATGAGTTTATCGTTTTTGTGGTGTTCTTCATGGAGGGTTGTGGTGTGTTGGCCACAGTTGTTTGCCGTTATAAGCTGCTGCTGCCGGTGTTTTTGGCCTGCCACCGTGTTGGTTTGTTGGCTATTTATTCACGGTTATGTAGCCTTTTTCATGTTGGTTGTTACGTCATGCCCGACTTGGTAAGGTTTCACTGTCCTTTTGTTGGTCTTCATGGATGTCAAGATGGTAATGGTAGGGGTCTTGTTAAAACTGCCATGCTACAACACTTGCAGGATCGACACTGCCATGGTGAAGCTATGGTACTTACACGACAAACTCTTTCTGATAGTTTGACTGTTTATTCTAATGCTGAGATTACTTTACAGCGGATGGGGGTTTGGTTGTGTGGGGAGTGCCTTAGAACCCATACCTTTCCTAAGAAATGTCGGCATAGTCGGGACGAGATTGTGGCGTCTCCGATTTGTGATGATGGCCATGTCCATTTTTATATTTCTAGTATTCCCCGACCTACTGTTCCGTCTCCGTCGGTTATCTTGTGTGATGTTGGGGTTGAGCTAGTTGGTTGGACGTTTGCTTTCTCTGGGGTTACACTCTGTGAAATCTATCCCTCCTAAGTGTCGCCTTGGGTTTGCTCGGGTTTTAAAAGGGGCTTTGGATGATATGGGTGGCTCTCCTGGTGACCTCTCTTGCTGGATTCGTTTGATTGTGTTGCCCCTTTGTATACTTAAGACCTTTTCCCCGAGGAGTAATCTTGAGTGTACGACCACTGTCAGACGTCAGCGCCAGGAGGAGAGTATTACCAGTGCTATTCTTGCTTGGGGTGTGCCTGGTGGCAGTTTGCAGCTCTTACGGGCGACTTTGGATGAGGTTCCTCTTTCCTTTCATGTGGAGGAGGATCTTGATTTGAGTGAGCTTAACCTTCGGCAGTGTCGGAGGAAGATTTGTGATGGTCATTATACTGCTGCTGTGCGGGTGCTTTCTTCATCAGGTATTGCCCCTTACTCTGACGCCACCCTAGTGGCTCTGCAGGATAAGCACCCCGTCGCCCCTTCTCCCTCTTTGCCCCCTTTGCCTGTTGATCATCATCCCCTCGTTGCCTCTCCGGCTGTGGTGTTGGATATGATTCGGAGTTTTCTGCGTGGCACTTCTTGTAGACGGGATGGTTTTCGTGCCCAACACCTTATAGATTATTTGAGTGGAGCTGTTGTGGCTATTTCTGACGAATTAACCGCTTCTATTACTCGGGTGGTTAATCTTTTCCTTGAGGGCCGATGTCCGCCTGCTCTAGGTGAGTACATAGCTAGTGCTCCGCTCACGCCACTTGTTAAACCGGGTGGTGGTATACGTCCTATAGCTGTTGGGACTGTTTGGAGTTGCCTTGTCTCTAAGGTCGGTGCTTTTTTGGTTCGTCCATCTTTATCAGTTTATTTTGCGGGTCTTCAGTTTGGGGTCGGGGTATCCGGTGGAGGAGAGGCTATCCTCCATGCCTTGAACCAGCTTGTTGAGGCTCGTTGTGGTGTGGAGGATCTTTCTATGTTGCGGGTCGACTTCCAGAATGCGTTCAACTTAGTTGATCGTGAGACCATGCTTCAAGAGGTTCGTCGTCACTGCCCGGTCATATCCCGATGGGTGGAGTTTTGTTACTCTAGTCCTGCCCGGCTGTATTATGGGGAGAATTGCTTATGGTCTTGTCGGGGGGTTCAGCAGGGCGATCTATTAGGACCTTTGCTTTTTGCTTTGGTGTTGCGTCCGTTGGTGTGCAAGATCAGGGACTCCTTTGACCTGAGCTTGCAGGCTTGGTACTTAGACGATGGCACTGTTGTTGGGGACACTTTGGTTGTGGGAAAGGTCTTGGATCTGATTATGGAAGATGGTCCTCGGTTTGGTCTCCATCTTAATGTTGGTAAGACCGAGGTCTTTTGGCCTACGGAGGATCCTAGGAGTCGGCTTCCTGGTGTCTTCCCCCATTCTATTGCTCGGCCTTTACACGATGTCACTGTTCTAGGTGGTCCTGTCAGTACGTGTCCTATTTTTGGCAGCGATCTTATGGTGAAGAGAGTGACTAGAACCATCGAGCTTATGGAGTCAGTCGCGAGGATTGAGGACCCACAGTGTGAGGTGATTCTGCTTCGGGCCTGTACTGGTATTTCTAAACTTTACTTTGCCCTGCGTACTTGTTCTCCTCGTGTCTTTGGGTCGGCCCAGCTTTCTTTTGATGTGGCACTTCGTTCTAGCTTGGAACGTATTGTCACTGCGTCTGGGCCTGGTTTTGGGGATTGGCAGTGGCGGCTTGCCACCTTTTCTTTTCATTTTGGTGGGCTCAGGGTTTATGCGGTTGGGGATGTCATGCACTATGCTTTTCGGGCGTCTCGTTTGCAGTCTGCTGAGTTGCAGGCTAAGCTCTTATGTCCTTCTAGAATCACTGCTGCTGGCCCTACTTTTGATGATGCCCTGCGTAATTTTAATGAGGTTACAGGTTCTGATCTTCTACGTGATCCTAGTGAAATCGCTGCCCCTAAACTTATGAAGAAATTGGCAGATATATATTTCACGAAGGTTACCGCTACTTCGGATTCTGTTTTCTCGTTAACTCCTCGTCAGGTTGCATTGTGGAAGTTTCAGCAGGGGGCTCACTCTTCTGATTGGTTGCGTGCGGTTCCTATTTCTGGGTTGGGTCAGACTATGAATGGGAGGACCTATCGTATTGTGCTTAGCTATCGACTCGGTGTCCCTTTGTTCACTGTGTCTAGGCCTTGTCCTGCTTGTTCTCGGGTTTTTGCTGGTGATGTTTATGGCGTACATGTTGTGTCTTGTGCTGGCACTGTGGGCGTTAAGCATCGACATAACCTTGTTCGCGACACCTTATTGGACATTTGTTACAGGTCGGGGATCTCTGCTGGTAGGGAAGTTTATATCGATTTGGTTGATGGGCATGGCTGCTCCCTTCGTCCGGCGGATCTGCTTCTTTATTCCTGCGATAGGGGGCGTGATGTGTGTGTCGATCTGACGGGGTCTTCCCCCTTGTCTCAGACTGGGTTGTCCGATTTTGTGTCGGGTCGGGTTGTTCTTGCCGTCTTTGCTCGCACAAAAGTGTGCCAATACGGGATTTGTGCACGACGGCTGGTTATGGTTTCCTACCCTCTCTTTTTCTTCGTTGGGAGAGCTAGATACGGATGCTGTGGCTTTACTCAAGCGGATCCAGAAATTCTCTGTTTCTCAGGATGTAGGGGCTCGCACGGCCGCTTACATTTTTACTAAACTTAGCTTTGCTGTTGCTAAGGGAGTGGGCCCCCAGATTGTAGCTCGGCTGCCCACCAATTTCTTGTAAACTTTTGATTGATTAATAAAAGTTTGAGTTTAAAAAAAAAAATAATAAATTATAATAGTAAATAGAAGGGTGGTCTCAGGAGTATTATAGAGGGAAAATTAATTCTTTATTTAAGAAACTCAAAAGATTGAAGGGATTTCTGAGAGGGATTCACATTTCATCTTTCTCTAATCTCTCTTCTAGAGTTTCTGAAGCTAAGCAGGCTCTAATGTCTTGCCAAGATCTTCTTCACGTTAATCCCTTGGATCCTGCTCTTCATGCTAAGGAAAAGTCCCTACTGAAAGATTATCTTTTGACTAAGAAAGCTGAACTGCAAGCCCTATCCCAAAGAGCCAAGGTTCATGAGCTTCAATCTGATGACCTGGGTACTAGATTCTTCTACTCCAGGATTTCTACCAGGAAGGCTAGAAATAGCATTGGAACTATTCTGGATGACTCTGGGCATCTTTGTATTAGTACTCAGGAGGGTGCGCAGGGATTTGTGTCCTACTATCAGTCCCTGTTCGGTGCTTCCAGTCCTGTCATGCCTCTTCCTGATGATCTTTTTTAGAACAATTTAGTCCCCTCTGAGTGCTGTGCAGAGCTTGTTATGCCTGTGCTTTTTAGAGAGATTCTGGATGCTCTTAAGTCTATTGATAGGAATAAAAGTCCAGGCATTGATGGATATTCTTCTGGTTTCTTCCTAGATGTCTGGAGTGAGGTGGGTCATGATTTCAAACCTGCTGTTCTGGAATTCTTTCAAACTGGTGTGATGCCTAGGGCTGCCAACTCTACTGTGCTTGTGCTCATTTCTAAGATGGATACTCCTTCAACCGTTAGGGATTTTAGGCCCATTTCTTGTTGTACAACATTTTACAAGGTGGTCAGTAAAATTCTTGCTAACAGACTGAAGCATACCCTGGACTCAGTTATAGGCCCTAAACAAGTTGTCTTTGTGGCTGACAGGGATATCTTTAATAATACTATGGTGGCTCATGAGCTTGTTTCTAAGTATGGAAGAACATATCTCACCCCCAGATGCCTTCTTAAAGTTGATATTAAGAAAGCTTTTGGCTCTGTTAATTAGGATTTTCTGAAAGCTTGTATGCTGAGACTGAGGTTCCCTTCTTCTTTTGTGGGCTGGATCATGGCCTGTGTCTCCTCCCCTTTCTATTCTCTTCACATTAATGGTGGGATTGAAGGATTTTTTTCCTGGTAAACGTGGGCTAAGGCAAGGGGACCCTCTTTCCCCTTACCTTTTTGTTATTTGTATGGAGGTGTTGTCAAGAATACTAAGAAAGCTGCCTAGGTTTGATAATTTTTCTTATCATCCTAAATGCGTTCAGCTGAATCTCACTCACCTCATTTTTGCAGATGACTTATTAGTTTTTACTAGAGGGGTTTTCCCTGTGTTGCTGCAGTTGCTTCTTGTTTGGAAACTTTTGATATGCTTTCAGGGTTGTAGGCTAATCCTTCTAAGACCAGCCTTTATTTTGGGGGGGGGGGGGGGGTTGCTTCTGATATTAAAGCTGCCATATTAGCTGCCACAGGGTTTAGTGCTGGAGAGTTTCCCTTCAGGTACCTGGGTCTGCCCTTGTTCAATGCCAGAATCACCAAGGATATATATCAGCCACTTCTGGATAAGATTAAGGAGAGGATTATGCATTGGGCAAACAAGACTCTGAGTTATGCAGTAAAACTCAACTGATAAACTTAGTTATTTTTTGTCTCAACAATTTTTGGGGGGCTAGTGTTCTCCTTCCTAAAGGGATTGCAAAGAAGATCAGAAAGCTCGGCAAAGACTTTCTTTGGGGGATTGAGGATAGTAGCAGGAGGCACATTTTTATGAACTGGCAGCTTTTCTGTACTCCCAAGGTGGAAGGGGGCATGGGAATAAAGGAGGTTCTCAGCTGGAATAGTGCTCAGATGACAAAGTGGGTCTGGAAACTGTTGTTTAAACCTACTTGTTTATGGTCTCGTTGGGTTACTCAGTATATCTTAAAGGGTGGAGATATATGGCATGCCAAATCCAGTATATCTCACTCTTGGTATTGGAACAATGTGATAAAAATGAAGGATTTGCTCCTTGATATCTCTGGTGGACCTGGTCAGGCCTTGGATCTGTTGGTAATAAGTACTACTCGCCTGAGGTTTGATGTGGCTGCCATTTATGACTTGATCAGACCTCATGGCAGTGTTGTTCCTTGGGCATCTCTGGTGCATGACAAAGGATGCTATCCCAAGCATTCTTTTACTGGCATGTTGGCCTTGCATGACAAACTCCCTTCTATTGACAAGCTTAATACTAGAGGGATTGTTTTGGTTAATCAGTGTGTTCTATGCCTCAGGCAGTGTGAGGATACTCGGCACTTGTTTTTCATCTTTGAGTTTTTTGCTAGGATATGGGCTGCTGTTGCAGCTGGTTTGCATATTCAGGTGAATTCCTTTGAACTGCATGAAACTGTCTAAGTTCTTCTCATGGCTAGGAGAAACCGCATGCATAATGCAGAGCTTTTGGCTACCATTTACTACATATGGAGGGAAAGAAATGCTCGTATTTTTCAGGGGATTGCATCCTCTCCGGAGGATCTTAGCTCTAAAATTATATGTATGGTTAATAGGCGTCTAGGTGTGCTGTAATTTTTTGCGTGGTTTTTCTCTGTGGTTGTTTTTTCTTCTCATCTTAGGGGGCTACTTTGGTCTCCTTTGTAGGAAAGAGTGGCAAGGGTCTTGTACTTCATTCTTACTTATGAAATAAAAGATCCAAAGCTTTTCTGCAAAATAATAATAATAATAATAATAATAATAATAATAATAATAATAATAATAATAATAATAATAATAATAATAATAATAATAATAATAATAATAATAACAATAATAATAATAACAATAATAATAATAACAATAAAAATAATAACAATAATAACAATAAAAATATTAACAATAAAAATAATAACAATAACAATAATAATAACAATAATAACAATAATAACAATAATAATAATAATAATAATAACAATAATAACAATAATAACAATAATAACAACAATAATAACAATAATAACAATAACAATAACAATAACAATAATAATAATAATAATAATAATAATAATAATAATAATAATAATAATAATAATAATAACAATAATAATAACAATAATAATAATAACAATAATAACAATAACAATAATAACAATAATAATAATAACAATAATAACAATAACAATAAAAATAATAACAATAATAACAATAATAACAATAACAATAATAACAATAACAATAATAATAACAACAATAATAATAACAATAATAATAATAATAATAATAACAATAACAATAATAACAATAACAATAATAACAATAATAATAATAATAATAATAACAATAATAATAATAATAATAATAATAATAATAATAATAATAATAATAATAATAATAATAATAATAATAATAATAATAATAATAATAATAATAATAAAAATAATAAGATTTGGGATCATATGAGAACAACCCTTTAGGTGAGAACCTAAGGGTTGTGATTAACTCTATTATATGTATGACACATGCACTTTGTTGTTATTAACAGTATGACACATGCACTTTGTTGTTATTATTGTATCTCTTTTGGTATATGTATGTATATTAAGACGTGAGTTAAAACAATATGTACCTATAATAACTATTAAATGTACTTCTAACTTATATTCAATGTATCTTAAGTATAAAATCAATGTAATGCTCAGTTAGTTAAATGTATTTGATACAAATTGAACAAACTATTTTATTATACATATGATAATTTTTAATTATTGTTTACATAGTTATTATAAAATTTTAATTTATTATAGGTCATATTATTTTAACGAATATGTACGTACGTACAATATATTTATGTCAAAGGTATATTTGATTTTCATTGGAGGTCCATAATATATTCATTTATGACATGTCATGTATATTTCAATTACTTATCAAATACATAACATTAATATATGTGTGTGTGTATATATATATATATATATATATATATATATATATATATATATATATATATATATATAGGCGGGATCTCGTGAGTTTGGTTCTTATGTGAGTTTGTGCTCACAAATCTCAACCATTGGATAATTGTAAAGACACGGTTGAGATTGAAATAGCAGACCAAAGACAACAAAAAACGATCACAGCTCATTTACTGAAAACATCACCTGCTCTTTTCAATTCACCCTCTCCATCTCTCTAAAAAAAACCAATTTATTTAAAAGATCTCCATTATACATAAATTCATTCAATAATTTAACCAGCAATACATCATCAATTTCTCAAATTCACAAAGCATTAATCACCAAATTTCAATTTATCAAATAGTTCAGCAAGCAAATTTCTTAGCAAGCTTCGCAATTCAATTCCCCTTGGAAACATGAGAAGTTCCGACGAGATAAACATTACAATTATCACTGTAGATACCCGTATCCGTCGATATTGGAATTTATAGAGAACCCGACAAACACCCGATGATGATAGGACACATGTATTCTTTAGTTGTCATTGTCATTATTTGGAGCTCGTTTTACGATGTAGAATGGGCGTCGTCGATGAAGTATTTTATTAATTTAAATGATATTTAAATTAATGTTTTTTTAAGTGAGTTCAATTTATTAATTTAAATGATATTTAAATTAAAGCTTTTTTAAGGTGAATTCAATTTATTTTATTTTATCTTGAATTTATTTTCCCAAGTTTATTTTATTGAAAATGAAATAAATAATTGATTTGAAAAATAATTTTATGATTATATTTGGTTTGAAAAATCATTTATTTTAATGTGTTAATTGATTTGAAAATCGAAAAGAACTCGTTTTGAACATGCGTTTTTGAGCTCGATTATAGCTCGATTTTTGAGCCCGTTTCCTTTACGAGTTGGCACGAATATCGAGTACACTAACCAACCTAAGCCTCTACCCATCCACCCCAGTTCGAACCCCCTTAACCACGGCCCAAATCCCATCCCAAATCACCCCCAACCAGCCCGCAAAACACGAAACAGCCCCCCCTGTTTTGCAGATCAATCCCGAGCCCAAAACCCGCTCCAAATACCACCAAAACCCGTGCCCATTAACCCTAACCCATACCCTAATATCCTACCCATATTACCTTACCTTAATCACCAAGAAAAACCCCCAAACGAACCCTAGAAAACCCCCCAAAAGCTGCTGGACAGCAGCTATGTTCAGCCGAGCCCGTCTGCCTCTCCTCCCTTTTACCCTACTTTAACTCCTTATAAATACCCACCCTTCACCATACATTCATTCCTCTAAGTTCTCCCCACATCCTACCTTCACTCACAAGCTTTAAACCTCATAAACAAACCCTAATTGCCTCTCAAAAACCCTCCACAAAACCGACATCCAAACTGAAACAGTTTGTGTGTCCTCTTCGAAAAACAATTTGTTCCTCCTTCAAACCTCCATCAAAACACGAGTTTCTTGTTCCTAATTAACCATATAACATCCATATACACATTAGATAAAGATTTACGAGCCAAATTGCCCTTGAGAGTACACGAAATCCCTCGAAAAACAGAGTGTTATACACTCTGTTTTCGCGGTTTGTTCCTGTCTGTCCAGTTCTGTTTGTGCTCGTTTTTTGTGCCCAAAAACTCAAAATGAGCAGGGATTGTTTTAAGATCTCTGTTCTCCTCTCTTTCTAGTTTTCAAAACATCTTTTAAATCGAATTTTCACCGTGAAACGAGAGAGAAATCGTTGTTTGAAAGTTGCTGTCCAGATTCGATAAAAACGCGTGTTTGCTTTGTTTCTTCGTCGACGACGGCCTCTTGAGATAAAATCTACCATCGATTACGACCCAAGACGGTGTCAACGATACATGTAGGTTGAGGGTGCATCAAATCCTCTTCTTTCTCCCTTTTATTTCGTTTTTTATGTTTGTTTTTCTTATAGTTTGTTTTGTTTGTTTATCGCTTTTTATTTATCGTTTAAATTAACTATGAAACTAGTTTAGTCCGAGTATGAGTTAAAGTACCACCATGAACACCCGCGTTGACTTGAGATGGGAAAAGAAACCGCTACATCAGTCGGTCGTACACCCCCGTCTCTCATTTACATATCCTCGTGTTCAAGGTAGGGCATAAATAAAACGAATTTCTAACTTTGCTCCTCGTTTTTGACCCTTTGTTTGTCTCGGCCAATTCGACCCACCTTAGGACCCGTTGCATGTTAGTATGACTTCTGATTGTTAACATATGACTTATTTAGACGACATTCGATCATTTAAATAACCTAATTAGACACATTAAGGTACATCGACATAGCTTTAAAAACCGATTAACAATTCTGTAACTTAATGAACGCATCTCTCTCTTTCACCTAATTTCTCGCTAGTATAAGAGTGCGTGATTAGCACCTTCTTATTAACACTCGATGAGTTAAATTAATTAGCGAACTTGACCTAATTTGACCCCTTTTAGGCCGTGTAGAATACACCTTTGCGCGACATCATCTCAATCGATCAACGTTGTTTCTAACTCGTTTTCTAACTTGTTTCCTATCCCGTTTTGCAATCAATTGATCTAACTAATGAACCTGACCTAGGACCTAGAGTAGCCGTGTTTGGTTTGGCCGTGATTTAGACGTGTCTTTTGGTCCTTCTGGTTTCGTCCGTTTTATGAATCACTTGTTCTTTATTGCTTTATAACTTGTAATTTATCGTTTGTTCATCGAGTTGTAATTTTCAAGTTAGTTTCCTTTTATCGAGTCAAAACCTCTTTCAAAAACCTTAGTTTTATTTGGTTAGATGGTTGTGTCCAAATGCATGTAAGAGCGTAGTAAATCGCATGTTGTTTAAAGCAACATGGCCCATTTATGCTAATGCATGCTTTGGTGCGTAGCCCTATGTCTAATTCGATGAGATTAAGTGAAAGCACACATCACGAGGAGTGACCCAAGGCCGTGAGTCATGTAAGCCGTGGGCCACCCCTCTTGTGCACGGTTTCCTAGGCCGAATGGCCGTGTAATGTATCGTGTACGGTTTTGTATGTAGCAATTGTATTTAGATCGAGGTGTATCTTTAATTTATTGTTGTGTCGGCATGAAATGCCTGGTTTGTAATAGGTAGATCCCAACGGCTCCCCCATTCCCCCTAAGCCTTGTTTGCTTTCGTTTATATGTTGCTTAGATCAATCAACCCACATGCTAAATTACAACTTTGACAAAGTTAGTTTAGTTGCATCTAAAACGACATAGAAATTGTTGTCACATGTTAGGGTTTTAAAACGATGTTTGCATTTCATATATCGTAGTAGCTATGACCTTGTTTGAAATCCGATACTTGACTTAGTAGAGGCCGTTATTGACGGGCGGGGTTAGGTGTCCTTATGGGCTTCCTAACACGTACCCTCACCCCTTACTCAAGATCTATGGTTTGTGGATCCGTCTAAATACCATTGGATTACGAGAGTCATTCAAATCGAGTGATATAGGGTACAAGTCTTTATCTTTAATCACTCGTAGTCGATTGGCTTTATGCTTTTCGATGAAAGGTGTAAAGTTGACTTGAACGGTTCCAAGTTCCCAAAAAACTTGGTGGCGACTCTAATTTGTCTTAATTCGATTCGAAAGAACCTCGAGTCGATTATGCCTAGTGTGGATCCCGCGGACGCAGTTCCCGAGGGCCTTGTCCACAATCACCATTATCATTTTTACGCGACAAAACAACAACATTTCTCATAATTTCCTCAATTTTTTCACTTTCTTGATTTTGCACAGCTAATGCTTAGAATTACGCTCTTCAGCAACGCCATCGCCATTATCATCCTCAATATTATCACTTTGTTCATTTTTCACAGTTAATAATTCGGAATTTTGCTCTTTAACAACTCCATCACCATCGCCATTATCATCCCTATCAACATGAACAAAATTAGGGTTTTGGTTTTCAATCGAAGAAGGAGAAAGTCGCGATTGTTCAACTTCGGGATTTTCGACCATTACGAAATCGTTGATTAAGCTGCCGGAGAGATTTTCCGGTAAGCTAGGTTCCATTTTCCGGCGAGAAGCCGGGAGAATTTCGCACGGAGGGTAGAGTGGTAATTTTGTAAGTGGTAATTAGTGGTTGTTGAGATCGACGGTGGAGATTAGAATTTACGGAGGGTAGAAGAGTAAATTAGCATTTCATGCATTTTACTCCTGCTTTTGAGTCATTGTCAGTTTTTTTTTCTTATAAGATTAAAGATGGAGGAGATGATAACATTGATTGGTGAGTGCACGAGTCTATCCTGCATCTATTGAAAATTGAGGTTGCAGAATATAACAATAAGACTACAATAACACCAGAATAATACTCCAATAACACACGGATAACACTACAATAACACCACAATAACACTACAATAACAGCACAATAACACGGGGAAAAAAAGAGAATAAAAAATCAAAGTGACACCAGAATAACATCACAATTACACCAAAATAACAATACCACCAGAATAACAGCACAATAACACGTGGTAAAAAAGAGTAAAAAATCAAAGTAGTAAAAAGAATCAAAGTGACACCGGAATAACATCACAATAACACCAGAATAACAGCACAATAACATGTGGTAAAAAAAGAGTAAAAAAAAAAATCAAAGTAGTAAAACAAAATCTAAGTGACACTGGAATAACATCACAATAACACCAGAATAACAATAACATCAGAATAATAGCACAATAACACATGGTAAAAAAAAAGAGAAAAAAAATCAAAGGATAAAAAAAGCACAATAATAGCATAATAACACGAGGTAAAAAAAAGAAGCAAAAAAAATTTAAGTAAAAAAAATCAGAGTAACACCAGAAAAACAAGTCGTACAAAAAGAAAAATAAAAAAAGGTAACATAATGCGAAAATTAGAGAAAAACATAAGAACTTAAGAATAACACTACAAATAAGAGTGCAAGCACAAACTCACCATAAGAAACCAAACTCACAAGATCCCCTCTCTCTCTCTCTCTCTCAATATATATATATATATATATATATATATATATATATATATATATATATATATATATATATATATATATATATATAGTAATGGGATCATGTAAGTCCACCTTGTAAGGGTGAGTCCATAAATCTTGAGGACCATTGGATGAGGGAAATGGAGAGGTAGGATGAAAACCAAAAAAAGGGGATTAATTAGCTAATTTACACACACTCTCTCTCTCTCTACCTTCACTAATTTATCCTAATTAATCACTAATTCACCATATATCATTTTTCCACTCATCCACTTATCTCTCATCTCACACATTTCACACATTTCTCTCAACTTCTCTCTCAAAAACGCCAAAAATAAAAACCCAAATAAATCACTCACCCTCACCCTCTCATACTTCGTCAACCATCACTAACGCCACCACCCACGACCCCGACCTACCACCACACCTTCCTCACGCCACCCAACCACCATTCCACTGCCCACCACCCACGTGCATCCCCACCACCCACGACCCCGACCTACCACCACACCTTCCTCGCGTATCCCCACCACCACCACTACTCACGGCACACCTCCACCATCCCGACAACACTACCACCACCACCTTCTGTCCACGTCAAAAATCGGCACACAAGCCCACCAACCGCCACCTTCCTGCGTAAAAAACCGGCACACCTTCTGCCCACGCCTCCCTCCTCTCCTCCACCACTGTCGCCTCCTTCCTCCTCTCATCTAGGATCTCGGTTTTTGGCAATAAATTTGTTGTTGAATGTCGTTGTTGTTGTTGTCTTTTGTTTTCTTATTTTTTGTTTTCTTTTTCTTTTTCCTTCCTGTCTTCTCAGATCTACGTGTGTTGTTTTAATTTTTTATTTTATTTTTTTTTTCCAAATTTGGGTGTTTGTATTTTGGGTTTTTTCCCCTTCAAATGTCTTGTAAATTAGTCTTGTTATACATATTTGTTATACATATTTTTTTCAAATTTCCTGTATATTTTTTTCTTAGATCTTATTTATATTTTGTGAGATCTCATTTTTTAACTTTTTTCACTAAATGTTTTTATAGTCTTGTAACTTTTTTTTATTTTTTTTCGAGTAAAAATTGTGTTGGTGTTGTTGTTGTTGTGATGGTGGTGGAGATTTGGGTTTTTTTTTAAAAAAAAAAAACAAATGAAAAGGTTAGATCTAGTTTTCAAAAGTTAAACCTAATTTTTTTTTCCCATATTTTTTCTTTATTTGTTGATTTTTTTTCTTCTAGTAAAGTTAAGATTACACTTATCTTTATCTTTATTAAAGTTACACTTTTCACTATTAAAGTTACACTTTTCTCTATTAAAGTTACACTTTTTAAAATTACAGTTTTCTATATTAAAATTACATTTTTCTCTATTAAAGTTACACTTTTCTCCATTAAAATTACACTTTTTTCTATTAAAGTTACATTTTTTTCTGTTAAAGTTATATTTTTCTCTATTATTAAAGTTACACTTTTTTCCATTAAAATTATACTTTTTTCTATTAAAGTTACACTTTTTTCTGCTAAAGTTACATTTTTCTCTATTATTAAAGTTACACTTTTCTCCATTAAAATTACACTTTTATCTATTAAAATTACACTTTTTTCTGTTAAAATTACATTTTTCTCTATTATTAAAGTTACACATTTCTCCATTAAAATTACACTTTTATCTATTAAAATTACACTTTTTTCTATTAAAATTACACTTTTTTCTGTTAAAGTTACACTTATCTCTATTAAGGGTACCCTCTCAAGGACTAAATTTTATACTCTCAATGGACTAAAGTTACACTATCAAAGGACTAAAGTTATATTCTCAATGGATTAAAGTTACACATTGAATATGGACTAGAGATATACTCTCAATGGACTAAAATTACAATTTAATGGACTAAAATTACACTTTAGTTGACTAAAGTTATACTTCTGGACTAAAATTATAATTTAATGGACTAAAGTTACACTTCTGAACTAAAATTACAATTTAATTGACTTAAATTACACATTAATGGACTAAAATTACACTTTAGTTGACTAAAGTTACACTTCTAAAAGACTAAAGTTACACTTATAAGTTATAAATCACTCAATTTACAATGAGTTGTGTTAAAATTTGAAAAAAAAAATCTCAAAAATTGACGTAAAATTGCTTCAAAATTTCAAATTTGTCGTAAAACGCAAAATTTGTTGTAAACTTGCTTCAAAATTTGAAATTTCAAAATAATATCCGTCAAAACTGCTATCTTTTGTTAAAATTACACTTTATTTTGTTAGAATTACACTCGTAAAATTTGTATAAACTTTGAAGTATAAGAAGACCTTTTTTTGTTAAGTGTATAATAATGAATTAGTGAATGTATAATTAAAGCTAGAGAGAGAAAGTGGGATTAATTAGTGTATAGGAAACTCATTAATGTTAAATGTGTTTGTTATCTTCAATCTCAACCATCCATATTGGAGGATCTAATGGTAAGGGATAGGACTTAGGGGACACATTATTAATATTGGAGATACATTAAATATAAAGTATAGATATAAAGAATAATTACCATAAGTACATAGAATATGTTATTCAATTTTTATCAAGTACACTTAACTTACTCAGCATGTACATTGATTTTCTACTGAAGGTACATTTAATATAAGCTAGGAGCACATTTTATTGAGAATTGAACCGGAAAGTGATACAGATACACATTATGTATGGAATTTTCATACACAACCCAATAACATTGTGACACGTGGCAGACTATAGTTAACTTTCATTAGTTAGTTTAAGGGTAGATTAGTAATTTAGCATTTGTTGTTAAATTGTTAGCACATTTAGTTAACTATGTAAGTCAAACCTCAAAAAAAGATGTTGGTGAGGTTTGAACCCATGGCCTCTTGGTTTGGTTGGCCTTGCTATTACCACTATGACATATCCATCTTATTTACATTTTTGTATCTATTTTGATATATATTTTTGTTAAGACATGAGTTAAAATAATATGTACATTTGTTAAGACATGAGTTAAAAAATATGTACATATATATATATATATATATATATATATATATATATATATATATATATATATATATATATATATATATATATATATATATATATATATATATAATAACTATTAATTGTACCTCTAACTTATATTCAACGTACCTTCATTATAAAATTAGTGTACATGTTGAGTTAGTTCAATGTACTTGATAAAATTAACTAAATATTTTATGTACCTATGGTAATTTTTATTTTTAATTATAATTACATAATTATTATAAAATTTACATTCATGCAGAGTAAAAGTCATTCAACGATTGAGTAAGATAAAACCATATATATCATAAAAACAAAGAAAATTTGAAAACATTTGTTTAAGTAAAACCATATCCGTTTGAAATTTCAATAGTGCTCAATTTTATTTGATGGTACACCGTACCATATGCGCTTGAAATTACAGTATACCTACTTTCAGAACAATATTTGGTGTATATTTAGTGACGTTTCTCATGGTTCTCAATTATTATCATGTTGGTGGTTCTCACCGAATCCTAACCTACATTATTGACTATATTATATATGTACATCTTATAATAAATATTGTAATTAATTATATCAAAGTATTTAGGTTTATTTGAATTATTTACCAACCACGTTTCAACGAATTACCAGGTACCTTAATTTTTTTAGGAGGTACATTAAAACAATCTTTACGTTTATGTTTTGTATGTAAATATAAATTATTACGGAGTAATAAGTAATGCATAATCTCCTAATTTATCTTATAATCTTATATTATATTTTAGTGATTCCTAATTTATAGGAATTATACAAAACTATAGATTATATAATCACATACCAACTATGTAAAATCAAAGCTAATACAATTACATTTCCTAAAATATTACCAATCTAATCTGAACAAAGTATTAAAAAAATATTATCAAAATAATTTTATTTTTTGGTTGATAAAAACGGTAGATCAAAAACATTAAAAAAATAGCATTCCTTGCCAGAAAAATCGTAAAAAAATAAAAATTAAGACCAAGAATTGAAAAATTGTAGAAAAAACAAAATTTATTCCGTCTTTAACTTGAATGGTAGATTTGCAAACAATAAATTAAATGGCATATCTGTAAACTCCTGCAGAAAAAAAAATTATAATGATATTAAAATATTAATAATCGAAATATACGCAAAAAAACATTAAATAAAAAGTGAAAATTTTTTATTAAAAACGGTTTATATTCGTTTTAATCTTAAAACTAGTCAAGTATAGTTAGAATAAAACAAAAGTAGAGTGCATATGGAATAAGGTTCGATGTGTCTTATATACACAAGTAGGATGATCTCGTTTTAATAATTAAACGATGTATCCATTTTAAGGGAGACTTACTCAAATGATTATGTCTTTTTTTTTTGTTCAGATAAATTTTATACTCACTAACTCGATTTGTGATGATTTTGTTTTATTTGGTTGGTATTTAGCGGATACGATACTAGCATTTCGGCTGATTTAGTTACGAGGCTAGGACTCTGTTTGACACGACACTTCAGGTACCTTTTTTGACCGAAGTAGCTTTTTTGACAAAAATTTCTGGTAATATACTTTTTTGCAAGTGTTTGGCAAATAGCTTATTTGCACAAATAAGCTACCTGAAATGAAATGCTACTCAGGGTAGTATTTGAGATTTCAGGTACCTGATCCTGCTTTAAATTACGTTATTACCCCTTCAATTTATAATAATAAATAATTATCATATCCTTTTACGTCATTTCACCAAAATAAGCTACATTTTCAGTTAGTTTGCCAAACATAATTTTACATAATCAGCTACCTTATCAGGTCCTATTTTTCAGCTAACTTATCAGCTACCTTTTCAGGTTTCAGTTAGTTTTTCAGTTTTCAGGTACCTTTTCAGGTTTCAGGTACCTTTTTAGCTAGTTTTACCAAACATGGCCTAGGTATTTTGCGGATACGATACTGGCATTTGGGCTGATTAGTTACGAGGCTAGACCATTAACTCGTTTTACAAATTGAGACTTCAGTTTCGTTAATTTAATCTTTTATAAAAATAATTATAGAAAAGTTAATCATAAAAGAATGACGTGACATTAAAATTTTATACTCCCTCCGCTTCAGTTTTTGCATTTGCTTAGAATACCCCTCACAAAGAATAAAAGAGACAAGCAAACAATTAAGACAAACGGAGTAACATACTACGCATATTATAATTCAAATTTATTATCGAAATAAGCAACAAGGAAATCTTATTTACAAATAAATATTTGAGTATTTGTAATATATTTAAACGACTGATATTCACTATCACGAAACTCTTGAATACCTATTTATTTAGTTCAACAATTGAACAATTTATCATGTGCAATTATATTTGCAGAACTTTGAAACTTTAACACGATATATATCTCTTTTATTAAAAGTGTCATTCAAATTTTAATAAAAAAATTACGGCTAAATATAAAAGTATCGACTACCATAAATTCAACAACATATTTAAAAAGACAACCCGTGCATTTTGTGCACGGGATTAAAACTAGTAAATGTACAATTTGTAATAACTATAGGTACATATCATGTTCCCTACAATTATTTATTAACCTTATTTATTAACTCAAATCTTAATAAAGCTATATACCAAAAGAAATACGCAAATGAGAACAAGATGAATGTGTCACAGTGATAATAGCAAGTGCTCAATAACCAAAAGGTTGTGGGTTCAAACCTCACCAACTACATTTTTGACCTTTGACCTAAAGATTGAATCGTCGTTAACCACTGGTGGCTGTTGACCATCGTTGACCCGATGCCGACCACCGTTGACCGGCAGTGAACCGCCGCCATTGACCATTAGAGTTGACCGGAGTTTACAACTTAACTACATATGTTAAATTACTAATCTAACCCTTAATTAACCACTAAAAATTAACTCAAGTTTGCCACATGTCGCGATATTATTGGTTGTGTAAGAAATTGTCATACACAATGTGTATCCGTAGCCTTTTCGGAAGTTGATACACATACACGAGGTGTATGAAAATTTCCATACACGACTAATTAGAGTGTGACACATGGCAATTATGACTTGACCTTAGGTGGTTAGTTTAGGGTTAGGTTAGTAAATTTACATGTGTAGTTAAGTTGTTACTTATTCTAGTTAATTAGATTAAGGAAGTGTCAAAACTCAAAAATGTTGTTCAAGAGGCTCGAACCCATGACCTCTTGATGCATATCCACTTGCTATTACCAATGTGACCCATTCATCTCTTTGTTAAATTTGTAGATCTTTTGTTATATGTATGTGTAAAATCTGAGTTAAAATAATAATTATCTATAATAACTATTAAATATATACTTTTAGTTTATTATTAATGTAATGTATTTGCTAAGTTAGTTAAATGTACTTGAAAAAAATTGGACAAAATATTTTATTTACTTATGGTAATTATTATCTGTACCTATAGTTACATTTTATGTATCTTCAATATACATAACGCCTTTTTTTAACGATTTTTTTAATCAAAAAATATATGTTTTTAAAAATGTAAAATATTTTAAATTAATATTTAAATCATAGTCAATGTTCACATTAATTATATTGACATAATTATTAAAATAAAGTTTTTTTAATAATTATTTTGTTACTAAATATTATAAAAGTATAAAATTGACTTTTTAGTTGTGTTTTTTTATTTTAAGTAATAAAAAAAAAAAGTAATTTTTTAACTATTTTTTAAATATAATATATAAATATTAATATTTTAATAAAATTCTTGATTTATCTCCGAGCCAACAGGTCGATCTGTTCGGGTAGGGTCCCGACCCTAAAATAACGGGTCATTTCGAGTTCGAGTCTAACGGGTCGTTAGGTCGAAAGTTTCGGGTCTTGATCCTGGAAAAACGGGTCGGATCGGGTCGAGACGAAATTTGACAGGTCGAATTAAATCTATAATATAGGTCCATATAATACTTATTTTAGTCTAACATTTCATATGGAGTATTAGACTAATATTATTTTAGTATAATATTTCGTATTTATTTAATTATATAACTCTAATACATTTAGATGATAAACTAATATAAAATTTAATATGATAAAATTAAGCAAGAAAAAAACAAATATTTGATAAATTTATTTAAATATATAAGCCTTATAAAATTTGTGTAACTAGCAAATAACTTAATAAATAGTGAAATTAATTGTAGCAACAGTTGATGTAGTAAATATGAAAGTAATCACACATTTGAGTGGTAAGAGTAACAATAATAAATGCTAGAATAGTGAAAGTCATAGTAGCAAGAATGATAATAGTGAAATTAATAATTTAATGGTATTAAATGTGGGGGTAGTGAAAAAAAATGATGGCGGGAGTAGTGAAACAAATTATATAAGTAACAGTAGGAACAAGTAACAACGGACAAAGTATGAAAAAATAACTAACAATTTGATTTAAGAAAATATTTTATTTATTTAATACTCCGTATATAAGTTTGATAAAATTAATGATAATAGTGAATTTAACTATAAAAATAGCGGGAATAGTCAAAGATACAATAGTAAGCGAAGTAGTAGTGAACATAATAGTATTAACAAGGGAGATGTCGTGGAAGTAATAATATCAACAGCGGGAGAATAAGTGAATGTGTCTCATAATTTGTTGATAAATTTTGCATCTCATCGTAATTTCAAGTTATAGCATAGAGCAATATATTATAAATCGTAAATGTATGTGTTAAAAAAGTCTAACGTAATTATGATTTATAAAAAATAAAATTTAAATGGTGAATATAGGTAGCCCGGGCGAGGCCGGGCAGCAAACCTAGTTAAATGTAAACTACAGGTACAAATAATAATTATTATAAGTAAATAAAATATTTTGTTCAATTTTTTTGTAGTACATTTAATTAACTCAGCAAATACATTACATTGAATATAAACTAAAAGTATATATTTAATAGTTATTATAGATAATTATTATTTTAACTCAGATTTTACACATACATATAACAAAAGATTTACAAAATTTAATGAAGAGATGGATGTGTCACAATAATAATAGCAAGTGGATATGCATTAAGAGGTCAAGGGTTCGAGCCTCTTCAACAACGTTTTTGAGTTTTGACCTGATATAGAGTAACTTAACAAGTTAACCACACATCTAAAATTACTAACCTAACCCTACACTAACCAATAGATATTAACCCTAGTTTACCACGTGTCGCAATGTCATTGGTTGTGTATGAGTTTTTCATACACCTCGTGTATGTGTAGCCTTTTTGAAAAATAACCCCAAATTCCCTTTGTCTTTTTTCTATCCAATCAAGACAAACATTAAACTCAATCTTTCGTCCATCCTTACCTAGCGCCGTTCAAATGTTCAATCCTCAGTTTCTCATAATACTTGCAAATTTTGGCTTTAAAATTGTTGATGATGGATGGAAGAAAATAACAAGATGGACGTTTAGGGTTATATGTTAACGAGAGCGATTTAAGGCACATCCCAGTATAGGCTGTGCTTTGCTGGCTTGATAATTTCACGAGTTCTTTCTAAACAGTATGGTAAGTTTTGATCTATGAAGACAATGAAGCAATATTTACAGCAGCAGCAATAAAAAATGCCTTGGGATACTTTAAAGAGTTCAAACCACCGTGTATACGAAATGCAGTAAATTCAGTTTAACCGAGTTTAGATAACAGGTTGCAAATACACAGAGGTGTAATAATTAGTTAATTAGTTACATAGGCACATTTGCTAAAAACAAAGCCACAAGGACTTATCCTAGAGTACTCTACGAAAGTGCACTGAAGTCTCACGATGGTTATATCACTTCGATAAACAAGAACTTCTACGTGGGTGAGTGCTCCCTCACGTCATAGACCAGAAACAATCAAGTAATGAAACGGCCTTTCTTCGGATGATTAACGTCCTCCTCCCAAACCATGCAGCCATTGAGCCCAGTAATAAATGAAATTTTAGAATCTCTCCAATACCTAGAAAATTAAAAACATTAAGCACTGAGAGCTTGTGCTTAATCCTAGTTAATAATTAAGCCTCTCAGGTCGGCTGATGAGCTCCTATTTCTATATTGTCTTGGCATCATTTGGAGCTCATTTGGTAAGTTTGGTGACGGTTTTTGACGATTTTCACGTTATTTAACCAATTCCGAATGCCTTATCATTTAGCACGATTTCTAGCGAATAATGAGGAGCCAAGAGACAAAGAGAAGCGTCCAAGGAAGGGTGAAGAAGGAGCATTGAAGAAATACCATGAGAAAGCCTTCCAAGGATCAAGCAAGCAACAATTGAAAAACGCATTCCAGGGCCTTTCTCGCACCGTGCGAGTTTCCAGACCCCAGAACTCGCACGGTGCGAGTTTTCTGGGTTGGTTCCGTTTTGTGTTACGGGCTTTGCCTATGTTAAGCCCATGATTATTAGGTTATGTTAGGCTATATATAGGATGTTTTCCTCTATGTTAAGACAGCTTATGCCACTTTAATTAATCAAGTTGTACTTTTGGGAATTATTCATCTTTGTTATTGAGTTTTAGATTTAGCATGGAGAACTAATCTCCCTTTCTTAATCCGGCTCAAAGGTGTAATCTTTGGTTGTAAGACTATTTAATCTTTCCTTAATTTTCATTATCATTGTTAATCCTTTGTGTTTATTGTTTGAATTTTGGAATACTTGTTTACATTGAGTAATTAAGTGTGATTTCCTTGTTACTTAATTAATCAAGTTCCTTAATTTATTGTTGTTGGGATTATTAAGTGTGATTTTCTTGTAATCTCATCTTTGCAATACCTTGTTATTATGCTAATGAATGTGATTTCTTCTTGGCTTAATTAGCAAGTAAAGGATTAACTTGTAATTAGGCATTAATCGTGATTTCATTGTGTCTAATTACCCCTATTGAATCTCTAGTGCTCATATCTTCTTGTTAATTTGACCAATGTATGTGATTTCTACTTGGTAGAATTGATAAGTTGGGTTATTTGATTAAGTGTGATTTCCTTGTCATTTGGCCATTATTAAGGAGATTTAGAAGATTTATCTTCACAATAGGGTGATAATATTTAATTAAAGGATTGATTTTGTGGTTTTACTAACTAAAGTGCCTCACTTTATTGAGTCGGATTAAGTCTCTCTCAAATTTGATAAATTTCCATCTCAAAAACTTGCTTGTTTAATTACTTGTTGCTTACTCTTGTTCTAATTTTGCTTTGTCTTTGTTACTTTTGTGGACATGGGCCACGGGGGCACTTGGGAACAAGCGTTTGCATTTGTGGAGTCGCCACCAATTTATTGTGGAATATTGGAAACCGTTCGAATACCTCGTGCTATGTCAAGACAGAAAGTAGTGACATGAACACCAAGAACTCGTTACCCTTAGCATTCTATGTCTAGAATGACTCTCGTGGATGCCAATGAACACGGATGTTCACAGAGATCTGGCGTAAGGGGTGAGGGTACGTATTAGGAAGCTCTTTTGATCGAACACCTAATCCCGCCCGTCTTGATAGCGGCCTCTACTAATGATTAGGGAAGTTATCTATACTCGATATATTGTCGATTATATGCATGCAATGCAACATCCAAGTTTTGATCCTAACATGTGAGAATTAGGCTATGTCGGTGAACAATTAATTTAGCATACAATTAGGTCGAAGTAGGGATTTAGATTCAATTACATGTGAAGACATACAAGCAATGCGATAAAAGAAATACAATAATGAAAATTACAATAATTACAACGGGTTCATTGATTTATGTCGAAAATACCTTTAAAACGGATAATTTGAGAAAAAAAGAATAAAGGAATAAACGAATGAGTTAGGCGATAATACGAACAATACCAGATTAAAAACGTAAACTAATTAAACTAGGTCAAGGCGAGAAGGGAGTTCAGGGACGAAATCAACCTGGAACAGGCGTAGCGAGTTGCGCCCTCTGGAAGAGCGCGGCGATTCTTTGCGTCATTCAAAAGGTCGAGTTCGGCCGTGGAGCTTAACGCAAATCGTTAATGTTCTTGGGTGAATTTAATGATTGATTATGATATTTGACTCGGATGAAAGTGATTTAATACATTAATTACATGTGAATGAGTCATAAAAGCGATAAAACATGGATGAGACGAATGTAGATGAATTAATTACATGAATGAAAGATTGATTAGTGACATGGGTGAACTAAATAGGTTAAATATGATGAGTTAATGAAGAACTAATGAGGGATATGACAATAGACAGATGAAAATATATCAAAGGTCGAATTCCAGAAACTCGATATGAAAGAATCGAATCTCTACAACCCGGATTGATTTTAATGACGAAAACCCGCAAATATTGGTTATAAGGGATTTAAGTCGGGATTTAATGATGAATTAAATACTAACAGTGATGAACGATATATTAAATTATTATACTTAAAATTATCGTGTTAAAGAAACAATGAACAATTGAAAACGAAACAAAACGATCGAATAATCAAAAGACGAAGGAAGAAGAAAGGAAGCGAGAATGCGGCGGCCCTCATTTAAGAGGCGCGGCGATTCTTTGCGTCATTTCTCGACGGTCATCTTCTGGTAATCCGTAAAAAGGGTTTTAAACATGGTTTTACAAATCGGTTTTTAGAAGTACTTTCGACATAAACCTTACATTAATGATACAAAAAGTAAATAACAATAAATAAAGGAGAGATTTACACCCTCAGACTTACATGTTTGACGAAACGAGATGAACTAAGTTTACGATTTAGTGATGCTCGACTCGAATGTAACGAAAGTGCCCTCGTAAGAGGAAAACGATTAAGTTGATTATGGTGGAGTTGGTCAAATTGGTCGGTCATGCAAAACGAGGCTGGTACTCAGAAGGATCCGAGCTTACGTGGTCGAAAGTTCAAGCACGTAGACGCCAAAAAGTAAGAACGTGGTCTAGAATGCAAAGGGAGAAGAGAAGGGCGGACACTCGCGTGAGAAATATGAGGAGCGAAGGCTCCTATTTATACTAATCACGTGGAGGAATTAGGGTTTTCGGAGAAACTTTGGAAGTGAATCTCGAAAAGATATGAAAAGATACGAAAAATACGCAGAAAAGGACCTGGGAAGAGGCGCATCATGCACTGCGTCTCTTGGAGGAGGCGTAGCACCTGCTACGTCTGTTCCCAGGTGGTTTCCCCCTGCGGAAGAAAGATTTCCGTGTTTAATTTATGGAATAACGGATTAATCTTATTTTCCTTAATATTTTGTGTGAATATTACGGGAAATTCTTTACCAAAGATTAAAAGAGTGTGAAATATGGAATAGAAATATCCGGAACATTCCAGAACATTCTGACTCGGGATTTAGCGGTTATCAGAAAATGAAGACGGTTTTAGGCCCGGACTCCAAATGTACTCTAATTATCAAAAACGACCGTATCGGCGCGTAGATCACAATTAAGAGGTAGACATAAATGTTTGAGCAATCACTTGACGATAAACTTACGAACTGTCACAAATCATTCCGCGTACCAAACATGCGGCCCAATCATCACCGGGTGGTTTGCGGGAGGTGCAGAAATGAAGTATCTACAGAGCCTCCACTTTGACTGAGGCTTGGACAAGGCGAAAGTCAAAGTATAGCCATCAGGTCAATCGAAGATTACAGCCTGACGACTATGGCGACGCGAGGCGGCTCAAGGGGTCTGAACCAAGGACCTGTCGTCGGGAACATTTTAGAGTATGTCGACTATCGGGGAGGGTCGTTTAAAGTCCGTTAGACTACATAAGGAGGCTTGCCAGCCATAAGAAGAGACCATACCTGAGACTTCTTTCTCGAGATGCTTCTGGAGGTGCATAGGAGCTAAGGTTAAGCGTAGGAGCTAAGGGTAAGCGTAGGAGCTAAGGGTAATACCTAAAAGATATATAAGGATTGTGCTAGGGTGTGGGACCCTAAAAGAAGGCATCAATGGGAAGGAGGCCCAATATAAGTTCGACCTAAGGGGTAACTAAGGCTCAAGTGTAAGAACTCTGCCGGTCTGGGAACTTCTGGAGAACGACACCCGTATCGCACTCCGTAGGGAAACAACAAATATTGTGAGCAGTAGGACACAGGCGGGAACTGCTGGGAGAAATCTGCTTGGGTCGTCTTCAAACAAACTTCAGAAGAACTCGAGAAGGACGATTGTATGTCGTGAACTCTCGTTGGGGAAACCTTATTGGGAATTCATCTCCATGTCTCGAGAGGGATTGTCTATCCGCTTACTCTCGCTAGGGGAATATAATGAAGGCGTGTCGAAACACCTATTAGAGAATACTTGCTCGTTGTGACAAACAAGGTCTTGGAATAAATAAATAATGTAGGGCAGTCTGTTGTTGGCTTAGAAATGCGGGTTTGAGGGAAGAATAATCGTCAAACGGACCAGAAAAGAAATAAATGGCATCGGGGAAGAGGCGCACCAAAGATGGGCCCACAAATAACGAACTCATAATGAATTTTTGAAAATTCATATGAAGGGAACTTTAGGAAGAGGCGCAGCGCCTGCTGCGTCTATTCCTGGAGGTGTCTTTCCTGCGTAAAAACGCGATGAAACAGGGGTTTCATTTCATTTGTTTCGAAACACAATTCCTCAATTACTCTCTTAAATTTCAACCATTTCCGTCAAAATTTGATCCAAAAGCTTGCATTTTCCATGACTAATCGAGGTATGTATATCATTCTTGCATTAATCTTCTATAATGGACGAATTTGATCGACAAAATTTAGGGTTTTCAACCCTAAAATGTCGAAAATTTGGGGCTTTTCCCGCAAATGATCTTGCCTTGTAAAATTGACCTTGTAAATGGCTAATTGGTATTATAAGGATCATAACCATGTATTTGTTTCGAATTTTCGTTGAGTTTTGGGCATTTGAGTGAAATTGAGACGGTTTCACAGCTAAACCGTAAATTGCTTCGAAAATGGCCTTAGGATTGCCCGTTTGCGATGAAACTTGATATTTGGAATCCTTGGATGATGGGTAAACTTCCTACCATCTCGGAATTTTGGTTTGTGACGGCTTTTTCAGGACACTTTTCTAGGGCATAATCGCCGTTATAACGAAATGCTGTCGAAATTTTGACTCGAATCCATGACTAGGCTTCAACTTAGGCTTGACTTAATCCAAATTACCACATGAGTGATCGGGTTTGTGGGAAAATTGCCAAAGATGGCGAGAAAAGAGCGACTTCGGGGCTTCTAAAGCTCGAAAATCCCCTAACCAAGGCTTGTCGTCACTTGACGCGACCTACAATTACTTTAACGTTGCAGGTGACGAGGCTTCTACTTCTGGGAGAGCTCCCATGGACATAGACACAGCCGTAAACGCTTCTCGTGCTCTCGAGGAGGCAGTTGCTGAGGACGAGGTGGAGGAGGAGGAGGCCCCGAGGCGGGCCAACGTTGGGCGAGGAGGTCGTCAGCTGAGGGGAGCACCCGCGTGGGCTGAGACCTGGGACAGTAGGCACTTGCTTTGGGCTGCGGAGGGTCACCTGTCCTATAGGACGGTGAAGAGCTTGGTAATCTTGAATTCATTACTCATCACTCACCTTCTTTCATTTCATTTGCTCATCTCTTTTCCAATTTTATTCTAACTAAAGATAGCTTTTGTTTCAAATCTCAATAGGAGGCCGGGAACATCAGATCGTTCTCGGGCTACACGACGGCGATGAAGTGCTACGAGAGGCTGTCGGCGGAGGAGCGAGCCATGATCGAGCGGGGAGCATTCGCGCCCAGTGCGAGCTTGGAGGGATATCGCGAAGAGGAAGCTGCGGGCTAACCTTAGCCTGGTCCGCGCTTTCTTGGACCGATTCTGGGATACGACTTCCACTTTTCACATGCCTTTTGGTGAGGTGGGAGTCACGCTGGAGGACTACGGCATGATCTCTGGTCTGCCGTGTGGGACCGAGGAGGTGGAGTGGCCGGAGACTGCCATGAGGGTGGACTTGGCCGAGGCTAGGAGGTTGATCGGCTGGAACTTGGCGCCGAAGGCTGCAGCAGTGCCTGGTTTGGTGCCTGGTTTGGTGCCTAGTTCTTATGTCCTAGACTACTTTGCGGGGAAGACCCCGGCATCGGTGGTGATTGACGGGAGAGAGATGGCTCCTCCTTTCCGTACAGCTGAGTAGAGGGCCCGTTTGTGGCTTTGGTGGTTTCTGTCTTCGATCTACCTCAGAGACAAGGGAGAGAGGCTGTCGACGAAGCTTCTTCCCTTCCTTTCTGACCTGAGCTCCCTAGGACGTTGGGACTGGGTCACTGCTGGTTTTGCGGTCCTCATCCGCTTCATTAGGGCCATGGTTCGTCCGGAGTTGATGGAGAAGGGAACTTCTCCTGGTGCTGTCGGCCATGGACTACTGTTGGAGGTATGAACCTTCATTTGGACTAATAATCACGTCTTTTCCTTATCGAATTATGAAATATCGTTCTTGACTATCTTGCTTCACAGGCGTGGGTGTACTCCTACTTTCCGAGCCTCTCGCTGTGGACAGCGGGCCGCCCACGGGGGCGCTTGGTGAGGAGCGAAAACAAGCGTTTGCATTTTGTATGGAGTCGCCACCAATTTTTATGGGAAATTGGAACCGTTCGAATACCTCGTGTCATGTCAAGACACAAAGTAGTGACATGAACACTAAGCAATCGTTACCCTTAGCATTCTATGTCTAGAATGACTCTCGTGGATGCCAATGAACACGGGTGCTCACGGAGATCTGGAGTAAGGGGTGAGGGTACGTATTAGGAAGCTCTTTTGATCGAACACCTAATCCCGCCCGCCTCGATAGCGGCCTCTACTAATGATTAGGGAAGTTATTCGTACTCGATATATTGTCGGCTATAATGCATGCAATGCAACATCCATAGATTAATCCTAGCATGTGA
The DNA here is from genome assembly GCF_048544455.1 of Silene latifolia. Classification (NCBI taxonomy): domain Eukaryota; kingdom Viridiplantae; phylum Streptophyta; class Magnoliopsida; order Caryophyllales; family Caryophyllaceae; genus Silene; species Silene latifolia. The sequence goes on from NW_027413640.1 coordinate 2,045,944, forward strand.
GAATTAATACTAAGTCGGTGAACAATTAATTTAGCATACAATTAGGTCGAAGTTGGGATTTAATGCTCATTTACATGTGAAGCATACAAATGATACGAAATACAATAATAAATATAATTACAATAAAGAAAATTACAATAATTACAATGGAATAGGCGATTTATGTCGAAAATACCTTTAAAACGAATGATTTGATAAAAAGAATAAAAGAATAAAACAAAGAAATACGAACAAGTCAGAAGGTGATAATACGATTATTAGTTAATTAATACGCAAATTAATTAATCTAGGTCAAGGCAGAAAAGGAGTTCAGGGACAAGTCGTCTGAACAGCGCAGAAGACATCGCGCCCTTTGGAAAAGGCGCGCGAGACAGACGCGTCTGCTCCAAGGACGCACCTCGGCTGTGAAGCCGGAACTGCAATTGTTAATGTCAATTGATGAATTTAATGGATTGATTTAATTATTTACTCGGATGAAAGTGATTAGCATGTTATTTACATATGATTGAGGTCATAAAAACAGTAAAACATGAATGAGACGGAATTAAACGAATTAATTATGTGAAGGGTCGATGTTAATGAATGAACAAACTAACAAACGAATTAACTAACTAAACTAAACATGATGGATTGATGACGAATTAGTGATGAATCAATAAATACACAGATGCAAATTTATCAACAACGAATTCCAGAAACTCAATATGAACGAATTGAACTTCTAAAACCCGGAACTTGAATTTAATGACGAAAACCCGCAAATATGAATTATAAGGGATTTAAATCGGACTTGACGACTAATTAAGCATGAATGATGAATTATATACAACATACATATGATTTATAAATTACCGTGATGAAGAATTAAAAGAACAAAACAAAAGAAATAATTTTGGCACGAATTACAGTGAACGGAGGAAGAAGAAAAGAAGCAGGAACTGCGGCAGCCTCACGAAGAGGCGCAGCAGGTGCTGCGCTCCTTCAAGAGGCGCAGCGGTTGCTGCGTCTTTTCTCGACGCCCGTCTACCGGAAATCCGCAAAAAAGGTTTTAAAGACGGTTTTAGAAATCGGTTTTAATGGTATATTCGACATAAACCTTACAATCGATGATTACAAGAAATAAATACAATAAATAAAGAGAATTATTACACCCTCAGACTTACATGTTGACGGAACGAGAAGAACTAAGAAGATCGATTAGTGATGCTCGACGCGAATGCAAGGAAAGAGTGCCCTCGTAAGAGGAAAACGATTTAACAAGTTGATTAATTAGATTGATTGAGTGTAGTGGTCAAATTGGTCGGTCATGCAACGGAGAGGTGGTACCGGAAAGATCCGAGCTTACGTGGTCGGAAGTCCAAGCACGTAGGCGCCAATTAGTAAGAACGAAGTCTAGAATGCAAAAGGAGAAGAGAAGGGCGGACACTCGCGTGAGAAATATGAGGAACGAAGGCTCCTATTTATACTAATCACGTGAAGGAATAGGGTTTCGGAGACTCTTTGGAAGTGAATCTCGGAAAGATATAAAAAAGATACGTAAATCATGCAAAGAAGGGCCTGGGAAGAGGCGCAGCAACCACTGCGTCTCTTGGAAGAGGCGCAGACTGCTGCGTCTGTTCCCGTGAGAGGTTTCCTCCCGCTAAGAAAGATTTCCGCGTTTTAGTTATGGTAGGACGGATTTAATTTGATTATCTTTTGAATATTACGGGATATTGTTTGCCAAAAGATAAAATTTGAGAAATATGGAATAGAAATATCCGGAACATTCCAAACATTCGACTCGGGATTTAACAACTATCGAAAAATGGAGACGGTTTTTGATCCGGACTCCAAATGTACTCTAATTATTGCCAAAACGACCGTATCGGCACGTAGATGACAACTAAGAGGTTGACATTTATATTTGAGCAATCACTTGACGATAATCTTACGAACCGTCACTAATCGTTCCGCGAATCAAACATGCGGCCCAATCATCACCGGTGGTTTTTGCGAGGGGTGCAGAAACGAGGTGTCTACAGAGCCCCCACTTTGACTGAGGCTTGGACAAGGCGAAAGTCAAAGTATAGCCATCAGGTCAATCGAAGATTACAACCTGACGACTATGGCGACGCAAGGCGGCTCAAGGGGTCTGAGCCAAGGACCTATCGTCGGGAACATTTTAGAGTCTGTCGACTATCGGGGAGGGTCGTTTAAAGTCCATTAGACTACGTAAGGAGGCTCGCCAGCCACAAGAAGAGATCATACCTGAGACTTAATCCAACTTCGCGGGGAATAAGAGATATTGAAAGCAGCAGGACGTCGCAGAAACCGCTGGGGGAATCCGCTCAAGGTCGCCTCGAGCGAACTCTGGCGAAATACGCCGACGACTAGGAACATCTGAATCGTCGTAGGGGAAACCTTGAATGAGCAGTACTGCAAAATACTACTGCGCCGGATAAAATGGTTGACGACTAGGAACATCTGAATCGTCATGAAAGAAAGTCTCGAGTGAGCAGTACTGCAAAATACTACTGCGCCAGATAAAATGGTTGAGCAATACTGCGAAATACTGCTGTGCGGGATAAAATGAATTCGGACAATACTGCGAAATATTGTCGCACTGGATAAAACGTGGGCCGGAACGAAAGGGAATCGTCGAAACGGACCAAAGTGATAAAATGTCATCGAGGAAGAGGCGCACCAAAGATGGGCCCACGGGTAACGAACTCATAACGGATTTTTGAAAATCCACCAGGAGGGAAACAAAGGAAGAGGCGCAGCAAGAGCTGCGTCTCTTGGAAGAGGCGCAGCGCCGCTTTATGATCTGTTCAATTTGGCAATTTCTGCGTAAAAACGCGAAATCAGAAGGTTTATGTTCATTTCATTCGAAACATAAATCACCCCATTCTCTCTCAAATCTTCACCATTTTCGTCGAGGTTGGATTCAAAAGCTTGCTTGGAATATGATTAATCGAGGTATGTGCTTTAATCTTGCATTAATCTTCCATATTGGTCGAATTTTGAGCCGCGAACATTAGGGTTTTCGACCCTTTTGATCGAAAATTTGGGGCTTTTCCCCCAAATGGATTTTTCATGCCAAATTGGTACTAGAAATGAGTAGTAGGCAATGTTAGGAACACAACCATGTATTTACTTCGAATTTTCATCAAGTTTTGAGCCCTTGAGCGAATTTTGAGACGGTTTCACAGCTAGATCGAAAATTGCTTCGAAAGTGGCCTTAGGATTGTCCATTTGTGATGAAATTTGATATTAGGGACCCTTGGATGATGGGTAAACTTCCTACCATCTCGGAATTTTGGTTTGTGACAACTTTTGCAGGACACCTTTTAGGGCATAATCGTCGTTATAGCGAAATGCTGCCGAATTTTCGACCGAACTCTAACTAGGCTTTGACTTGGGCCTGACTTGACCCTATTCATCACATGAGTGATTGATATGGCGGGACTATGGCCAAGGATGGCCAGAAAGGGGCGATTTCCGGGCTTTGAAGGCTCGAAATACTACTTAACCAAGGCTTGTCATCACGCGATGCGGCCTGGATTTGCTTTAATCGTTGCAGTGACGATGCTTCTACGTCCGGGAGATCCCATGGATATAGACGCCATTGCCGTTGTTGAGGAGGCTTTGGAGCGGCCTTCACCGCCGTGATGGTCGCTGCAGAGGAGGTCCCCGAGGAGGAGGTCTGGCGACGAGGAGGAGATTCCGAGACGGGCCCACCTCGGACGAGGGGTCGCCACCGAGAGGTGCTCCTACGTGGCCGAGACCGGGAGAGTAGGCACCTTGTGTGGGCTGCAGAGGGTCACTTGTCCTACAGGACGGTGAAGAGCTTGGTAAATAGGAATTCCCTAACTCATTACCTATCCTTTTCCATTTTGTTCAAATCTCTTTCAAATTTATTCTAAAACTAAAGATAGCTTTGTTTCAAATCATAATAGGAGGCCGGAACATCCGGTCGTTTCGGGTATACGACAACGATGGAACATTACGAGCGGTCAGTCGGAGGAGGAGAGGGCCATGATCGAGCGCGGAGCGTCGGTCCTCCGTGCAGTGTCCGGAGGGACATCGTGAAGAGGAAGTTGCGGGCCAACCTTAGCCTGGTCCGTGCTTTCTTGGATCGATTCTGGGACACGACTTCCACTTTTCACCTGCCTTTCGGTGAGGTGGGGGTCACCTTGGAGGATTACGGCATGATTTCTGGTCTGCCGTGCGGGATCGAGGAGATGACGCGTGGCCGGAGAGACTGGCATGAGGGCGGATTCGGCCGAGGCGAGGAGGTTGATCGGCCGGAACCTCGTCGCCGAAGGCTGTTGCGCATCTTGGGTTTGGTACCCAGACCTATGTTCGAGATTACTGCTGGGGAAGACCCCAGACGGTGATGATCGATGGGAGGGAGACGGCTCCTCCTCCTTGTCTGTGCAAATGAGCGAGGGCCTGCTCGTGGCTTTGGTGGTTCTTGTCTTCGATCTACCTCGAGACAAGGGTGAGAGGTCAGTCGACGAAGCTTCTTCCCTTTCTTTCCGACTTGAGTTCCCTAGGCGCCGGGACCGGTCATCTGCTGGTTTTGCGGTCCTCATCCGCTTTATGAGGGCCATGGTTCGTCCGGAGTTGATGGAGAAGGGGACTTCTCCCGCGCCGTCGGACTGGGTTACCGTTGGAGGTATGAACCTTCCTTTAGATCAACGTAAATTCCTTTCTTTCATCAAAGATCAAAAGATCGTCATTGACTATTCTGTTTTTTATAGGCGTGGGTGTACTCTTACTTTCCAGGCCTCGCGCCCAAGAGGACGGAGCCGTTGGAGAGGGCCTATCCCGTGGTGAGGGATTGGGTCATGTGCGGACGAAGAGCAAGCGTTCTTCTCACAACGTCTACCTACGGCGGGATGTGAACGCCCTTCACCGAGCAAAAGAGTATCCCTATTTGTATTCATTCATATTTTTGCTTTAACCCGATCATCATGACCTTTGCCTTCATATTGTCGCAGCAAGGTGCCTGGACCTTGGGCGGAGTACGCTAGAGCGCCTCCTTTTGTTCTTGAGATCCTTCGTCCTAGGAGCTCGAGTCGGCCTTGTTGTGGACGTCGATGGGTCCCGTATGGTATCCGGGCGAGCGGTTAGCACGCGGTGCTTTCGGGCGCGTTGACGGTTCCCGTCGATCCTCCTAGGACGATGTTCAGGGAGCCTTCTGAGGCTGAGAGGGAGGCGGACCTGGCCGGTGCCAGTGGCGACGACCTTCTTCTCCCTGAGGAGGATTACTCGGCGTTCCTTTACGGGAGGTTGGCCTATTGGCCGGTAGTGGTGAGTATCCTTTGTTTCCTTGTTGATTTGATTTTGAAAATTACGACGAAGGATCATCGATTAACGAGAGTCGTTTTGTCTTTGCAGGGAGGTTGAGGCGGCGGCATCGAGCCCCCGCAGTACCCCGAGACTCTCGAGTACACTGACGCTACTGGGAGGACGACGATCTCCGAGTTACGTGACTTTGACGTAGCTGTGACGGATGCTGGCCTAGATGACTGGCAGCATCTGATTCGGAGGGTGAGTTCCCATTTTGCATAGTTTTCGTGTAAGAACACATTTGACTGAATTTGTTTAGTTTGCTGAGAATTTCCTTTTGAAATGCAGGTCGCGCCATCTCGGTTCGTGGCACTATGGAGGGTGGCCAACCGGCTACGAGCTACGGCCATTGAGGCACTCGTCGGCGGTCGTGGTCGTCAGGTATGAACCTTTATACCCATTTTTCAATCTTTTCTCTTTTTGATTTTTGGTTTTCCAATTGAGTTGATTGACATGAGCCAATTCATTGCTTGTTTGCAGGGTGACCGCGAGTCGGGACGAGAGTTGGCCCAGGCTCGGGAGGAGACGGCTCGCCTGTCGAGGGAGCTCGAGTTTCGGGATGCCGAGATCGCTGCTCTTATGGCGAGGGTTGCCGAGCTGGAGGGCGCCAGCCAGAGCTTTTTGTAGTTTTGTACATCTGATTTTGAAACATTTTTGGACTCGGTTTGGGGCGCGAGCCCCCGCTTTTGGCCTTTTGACTTGTTTGGGGCGAAGCCCCGGCTTGCTTGTACATTTGTACCTTGTTCGGCGCAAGCCCCGCTTGCTCGTACATTTGCTTTTTGTTGTATATATGACGGCCGAGTGCCTTTCTTTCCGGGTTGTGTTGTTTGTACCTGCAGGTTAGTTCTTGAACAGGTTTGGTAGACGACGGTCTATGCCGTCATGCTGCCGGAATTTACATGCAAAAAATCACGCAACACATGCATTTTATATATACATAAGGCCTTTAATTAGTGCAAAACGAGACTCAAAAGGACCAAAATGCAAAAAATTTGTCGAAATGACCGGACGGTAGGGAGGGCTACCCCCTAAAAAAAAAGAAAAAAAAGAAATCTATAAGTTAGAAAATAGAAATTAAGAAAATGAAATAATTAAGGAAATGTTTGAAATAAGAAAGAATTAAAATGATAACTAAATGTAAAAGTGTGAGAAAAATGGCGGAAAATGTCGATGTCGCCTCGAAATGCGCGCCGCGAATTCAGAAACCCGAGGCATGGTGATTTTCTCGGATTTACCAAAATAAAATCCCGTAGGAATAGGAAATTATTCGATATAGGATTAGGAAAGATCCAAACACGGAAATCACAGAAAGCTAGGCTGGGGAAGAGGCGCAGCATGAGCTGCGTCCCTTTGAAGAGGCGCAAAGAGTGTCTGCGCCCTGTTCCTGCAGTCGGTTCGACGGATTTTTGGAAACAAAGAATTCGTATAAATAGAAGCGTCGCCGAAGCTTTAAATTATATAATTCTTCCGTCTCTTCTTCGTCGCCTTACATAAAATTCCCAAAACAAATTTTCAAGAGAGAATCATCATCATGAATACTTTGGAGATCCGCTTGAAGGAATGGACCAATGAATTCTCAAACATTGAGAAGCATGATATGGGTGCTTATAACCTTGGGTCTTTGTTGAGTTTGAAACTCATTAAAGTTGTAAAGCCGTTCTTGGATGCTTGCCTTGATTATTGGGATCCAAATTATCATGTTTTTGCGTTCCCGGAGGTGACATTTGTCCTTTTCCGCAGGAAATTGTCGCTATTGGCGGGTGGGACCCTGAACATCTACCTGCCATCCCTTCTACTGCTCAAGGGTATAAGAGCAAATTTAGAGATTTGCTTGGACTTACTAGACTCGAGGTGGATCGCCTTGTTACTTCGAAAGGCGTGCGGATGTTGGATTTTATAGATCGATTCATCAACAGGGCCGACCCTACTGTCTCCTATGTTGCTAGAAGGAGAGCGTTTGGCTTCTGTTTGCTTCATGTATATGTCTTTCAGGGACATGTTGACGAAGAACTGCGAGGTGATCCCCGTCTATTGGGCCTTATTGAGCAAATGGAGTCGCGCAGAGCCCACTTGTCTCGTGCTTAGGGAGATTATCTTGGGCTTGGATAACAGGAAATCCAACCGCGATCTTCCATTTTTGGGGAGTCCCGTCATCCTACAGGTAAAAGACACTTTTTTTTTTTTTTTTTTTTCTTTTTCTTCTTTTTTTTTTTTTTTTTTTTTTTTTTTTTTTTTTTGTTTTTTTTTTTTTTTTTTTTTTTTTTTTTTTTTTTTTGGTGTCTAATACCTGTCTTGGTAGGTTTGGCTTATGGAACGGCTCCGATTGCTCGAGCCCCCTGTTCATGCACTTTCCTATCATGCCCGTATGATTTCGATGAGGACACGGCTGTACATGGTAGATTTCACCCGGGTCTGCGACTATTGGAAGAACAAGCTGAAGACTGATGACGGCCCTTTGATCGTGGGGTTGTACCGTGGTGGCACCTCAAGTCCGTCACACGGGGTGTCTTCCTTAGATCCCACTAGGTCCGTGCGCATCCCTGGATTGGAGTTTATGGTGTGCATCTTTCCTGAGAGGTTGATGAGGCAAGTTGGGTTGAAGCAGATGATCCCTAGGCTTGACACCGTCCCGCAGACTGCTATGGCGTTGACTACCGAGAGCCGAAGAGAGTGGGCTATGAAATGGGCCCAAAGAAATATGTGGTTCCTGAGCTTCTCCGCCAATGCTTTGTGGGTGTCGGACTCTTATCTGAGGTGGAGAAAGGCTGCAACTTCGGAAGAGCGCGAAAGATCGAGGAAGCGCGAGCCCGTTGATTACAAGGTGCGCGAGGGAGAGAAAGAGAAAGAGAAGCATCTGACTGAAGGAGAAGAAGAAGCCGGGTTTCAAGTCATTCATCCTTCGAAGAAATCAAAGACTACTCCTGTCGCAGAGATGGTGGTTGACAAGAATGGGAGAGTCAGGCCTCGAGAAAGACCGTTGGTGATTAGGTCTGAAGTGGTGCAAGAGCGCCCGGCTCGAGGTCGTGACAAGAAATATGACAAGAACGACAAGGGCAAGGGAAAGATGGAGGAATAGCCCAAGTCTTAGTTATTATTATTTGATTATTATTATTATTGTTGTAATAAAAAGGAGGGATTTTTTAGAATCCTAGCCTATCTATTTTTATTATTTGTCGTACTATTATTATTAGAAAATGGATGAATAAATAAATAAAATAAATAAAAAAAGGTTAAATGGTTATGAAACCGTTGGCATTTTCTTTAATTATCCTTGTCGAATTTCAAATGCAACGCAAATGTCTTTCTATTTACATTTTAAATATAGTTGTGGGTTGAATCCCGTGAAGGATTGCCTACGTATTCACTTAAAGAAAGCGAAATCAAACCCTTGCGCGTAGTTCGAGTAAATGTAAAAGAATAATTGTTCGAAGCAAGAGCTTGTAATGAACATAGAAAATAAGCATGAGCTTTTGCTTACTCTGGAGGTGCGAATTTAGTTTGTTTGATGATATGAGGATGACAAGTTTGCCAAGATGCAAGAGCATAGTGACATTCAAATAGGCCAGGGGCCGTTTATTTAGTGCCACAAGAGCGACACGTGGGTTTACGCGAGGCGCGTTTCTGTTCTATCCTAGGCATAGTATCGTTTCAGTTGGTCGAGATTTGTGGGGTTTGAGAACTCATTCCCGTCTAGGTCTGTGATTCTAACCGCACCCCCTGGGAGTATGGATTTGACTAGATATGGTCCGGCCCAGTTAGGTTTGAATTTTCCCCTTGGGTCGACAGGTAAAAGAGCTCTAACCGATTTGAGAACTAAATCTCCTTCTTTGATGTTTCTTGGCCTAACTCTTTTGTTGAAAGCTCGTTTGATACGTGCTTGATATGTTTGGACATTATGTAAGGCACGTAGCCTACGCTCATCCAGGAGGATGAGTTCTTCGTATCTATCTTTCTTCCAATCGGCTTCCGGGATTTGACTTTCTAGCAGAATGCGTAGAGATGGTATTTCTAGCTCAACTGGTTGTACGGCTTCCATGCCGTAGGTCAAATAGAAAGGAGTAGCCCCAGTGGGCGTCCTAACTGATGTACGATACCCCCACAAAGCGAAGGGTATTTTGCTTGGCCAATCTCTATAATTGTCAGTCATTTTCTTGAGGATTGTGACGACATTCTTGTTAGCCGCTTCTACCGCGCCGTTAGTCTGTGGTCTATAGGGCGAGGAATGGTGATGCTTGATCTTGTACTTGGCTAGCAATTGTTCGGTTTCGGCTTGGAAGTGGGACCCATTATCGCTAATGATCTCATGTGGGCAACCATATCGGCAGATGATGTTATTCTCAGATGAATTTGGCCACGTTTTTGGCCGTAAGAGCGGTGTAGGAAGCCGCTTCTACCCACTTGGTGAAGTAGTCAATTGCTACTAGGATGAAACAGTGACCTCCTGTTCCGGCTGGGGTTATTTTCCCAATTATGTCAATTCCCCATGCGGAGAATGGCCAAGGAGATGTCATTGTATAGAGCAACGAAGGAGGGACGTGTTGTACGCGTCCCAAGATTTGACTGATTGTGGCAATGCCTCACATATTTGATGCAATCGGATTCCATTGTGGTCCAATAGTACCCTAGTCGTGTGATTTTCTTTGCCATCATAGGTCCACTCATGTGAGGACCGCATTCTCCGTCGTGGACTTCTTCCATCACTTTTCGTGCCTGTGAATGATCAAGGCAACGTAGGACTACACCAAGAGGTGTTCTTTTGTACAATTCTCCTTGCATTAGGATGTATTGGGAAGCTAGCAGGCATATAGCTCGTTGTCCCCTTTTGTCCATTTCTGGCGGATAGGTACCGTTAAGCTTGAAGTTTAGGATTGCTTGGAACCAGGGTTCTTGTGCGATTTCTTCTTCATCGGTAATCTGATGGACATACGCCGCTCCGACCGTCGTTCGATACACAAAGGCATTTCCATCATGTGATCCGGCATATTTATCAAAGATGCAAGTTTCGCAAGAGCGTCTGCAAATTGATTTTCTTCTCGAGGTAGGTGTAAGTAGGTTACATGATCAAAGAATTGAGCCACTTGGTCTATCCTGGCCTGATAGGGTGCAAGGCTTTCACTTCGGATTTTCCAGGATCCCGTAACTTGGTTGATGATCAGTGACGAATCCCCATGCACTCGTAGGTTTTTGATACCTAAGCTTACTGCCGCTTGTAGTCCAATGAGACAAGCTTCATACTCTGCAGCGTTGTTTGTCACCTCGAAGTCGAGTTTGACAAAGAATCGGTGTATGCTCACCTTCAGGAGAAATGAGCAACACTCCTATCCCAAATCCTCTTAGGTTTGATGCTCCATCAAAGTATAGATCCCAAGAGTCTACATCAGTTTGAAGTATATCCTCGTCGGAAATGACCAAGTATCTATGGTTTGTGCGTCGTTGATGGGATTTTCTCGCGAAGAATTCGGCGACGGCGCGACCCTTTTATTACTTTCATGGCACATATTTTAGGTCAAATTCGAGAGCATCATGGTCCATCTCGCCAGTACGTCCGTTGAGAACGGGTTTCTCGAAGAGGTATTTGACTGGATCCATTTTGGAGAATATCTTGACAGAGTAGCTAAGCATGTAATGACGTAGCTTCTTTGTTGCCCACACAAGAGCGAGGCATGTCTTTTCGAGTTGTGAATATTTGCACTCGTATTCCAAGAACTTCTTACTTAGATAGTAAATAGCTCTTTCTTCACTTCCTACAGTTTGAGCTAGCATAGCACCCATGGCAGTTTCAGTTACTGTGAGATATAAACCAAGAGGTTGATCTTGTTGTGGTGGCATGAGCACTGGTGGTTTAGCCAATATCTCCTTGATTCTGTCGAATGCCTTTTGACAGTCGTCGTCCCACATGGTGTGGTCTGTTTTCTTGAGCTTCTTGAAGATAGGCTCGCAAATCATCGTAAGTTTCGATATGAATCGACTTATGTATTGGACTTTTCCCAGGAATCCTCTGACTTCTTTTTCTGTTTGAGGTTGTGGCATTTCAATCAGAGCTTTGATTTTGGAAGGATCTATTTCTATACCTCGTTGGCTAACGACGTATCCTAGGAGTTTGCCAGATGTTACCCCAAATGTGCATTTTTGAGGGTTGAGTCTCATGTTGTACTTCCGTAGCCTTGCGAAGAACTTGCGAAGGTTCGCAATATGTCCCTCTCTTTCCTTGGATTTGACGATCATGTCATCCACATATACCTCGACTTCTTTATGCATCATGTCATGTAGAAGTGTAGTCGCGGTGCGTTGGTATGTAGCTCCGGCGTTGATCAATCCGAACGGCATTACTGTATAGCAATAGGTTCCCCATTGGGTGACGAACGTGGTCTTATGCATGTCTTCCATGGCCATTTTGATTTGGTTATATCCCGCATATCCATCCATGAAGGATAGTAATGCGTGGTCTGCAGTATTGTCCACCAATATGTCGATGTGAGGTAGAGGGAAGTCGTCTTTTGGGCTTGCTTTGTTCAAATCCCTAAAGTCAACACAAACTCGGATTCTCCCATCCTTTTTGGGCACGGGTACTATGTTAGCTACCCAGTCAGAATACTCGGAAACTTTGATGAACCCGGCTTTGAATTGTTTGTCAACTTCTTCCTTAATCTTTAGAGCCCACTGCTCTCATTCGTCGAAGCTTCTCGTTTCACAGTGTTTGAAACCCGGCTTAATCGGAATTCTATGTTCGGCGATATCCCTGTCGATCCCTGGCATGTCTTTGTAGGACCAAGCAAAGACGTCTTTGAATTCATTTAGGAGGTCTATGAAGTCGGCCCGTTCGGTAGAGCTCAAGGTAGTCCCTATCCTAAGTTCTTTGGGTTCTAGTTCAGTTCCTACATTGATGGGTTCGGTGTCCTCAATTACAGGTCCCCCTTCCCCTTCCTGTAGTATTTCTTTGGCTACGTAGGGAGGTATTTCGGTCAAGTCTGGGTTTTGGTCATCCTCGCATCATCATAAACAGAACTGCACTCAAGATAACGCAAAGAGTAAGCAGAACCTGATTTATTCATATTAAGATTTGAGTAAAGTTGAAACAAATGAGCCAACCGATCGATGGATAGTGGCGGCAAAGGACAAAGAATTGGGGCATTTCCCGAACTCGCCGTGACTACTTGAAAATAAGCTAGGAGAAACGAGGGGAGTGGGGATGACGACAGAGTAGACTCTCTAATGACTCCTCTGACTTTGACTCTGACTCCGACTCTGACTCCGATTCGAATTCGTCGTCTTCTGGTTCTTCTTTGAACATCTCTCCTTCTCCAGTGGTGAGCTTGAAGAGCCTTCCTTGATTGTTGGTCCATTTGATTGATTTTCTCCACCCTTTCTCGCTTTCGTGTCGATTTCCGTGATCAATGCGGTGGGGTTGAAGCGATCGTCTTGAAGTATCGTAGTAATGATCTCATCCTCGCGCCCTAACAAATCGGTCCTCTCCAAACAGGAGGCTAACAGCTTGTTCGTCTAAGCAAGGTGCTTGACGGGTTTTGACGATAGGAACCGTTTCTGGAGGGATGAAGTAGCAATCGTGAAAGATCTCGATTCCGGCTAACTTCTTCTCGAGGTAATGCCAAGGTTCGGGAAATCCATGAAAGAGTTCCGAACTTCCTTCTTGAACGAAGTATCCATTCAAGGTAGGGAGATATGGCCTCATTTGGACTCCTACATACTTGCGATTTTGGACTTGGGCGAGCATTTCGAGAACTTCTTCTGTTGTGGGTTTGTACCCTAGTCCAAGTGGTATTCTCGATGAGTTGCCTTTCTTGTATGGCGCGAAGGTGTTCTTCCGAACTGGGTTCAAAGGCATTCCAGGGAAGTATCCCTGGTTTTTGAGAATGTGGTTGACCACCAAGTTGGAGTAGGGATTATAGTATAAGGGTGCCAACTCACTTTCTATGACATTTACACTTTGGAAGCCCCCAAGTTCGTATATGGGATCCGCAAGGACTTGATTATTTGATTGCTTCTCGATTATGGCTTTGATGGGTGACGAGGTGATTGTCACAACTTTGCCATTTAGTGGGATTTTGATCTTTTGATGAAGGGTGGATGTTACTGCTTTGGAAGCATGAATCCAAGGCCTTCCCTGAAGTATGTTGAATGAAGCTTCGATGTCCACTATTTGGAAGTTGACCTTTCGTTCGATTGGTCCCGTTGCTATGGTTAGGTTAGCAAGTCCTACCACCTTTCGACGTGTACCGTCATATGCACGTACACCTTGATTTGTAGGGGTCCAAATGACTCTTTCATGCCTAGTTTGTATGCCGTTTTGAGGGGTATGACGTTGACCGCGGAGCCATCGTCCACCAAGGTCATTGGCACATTCTTCTTTAGACAGATGACGGTGATGTATAGAGCAAGGTTGTGACTGGCGCCAAAAGGTGGCAAGTCTTCATCCGAGAAAGTAACAGGGTTACTTAGTTTCGGGGATTCTTGGAAGACCAAGTTGACTACATCTTCAGGAGTAGAGTTATGTGCTACATTCAATTTGGCCAAAGCTTGCAAAGAAAGCTTGGCGGTGTGGAAATGAGCTTGCCACTAGTTGCCGACCAAAGATCACCTTGGTTTTTTGTAATTGCTTGAGCAAATGATCAGTGGGGTCATCTTCGTTGTCATTTGGTGTGATGACATTGGTGGGACCGTTTTGAGTAGTGCTTTGGTATGGACGACCCGAGCGAGTTAGGTGATCTACATCTTGGTCTTCGCCATTTTGGACTATTTCCTTGACTAAGGAGTTTTCAATGAGATATTCATCTTCATCGTCATCGGCCCAAACCCCATTGATTGCGGCTAGTTCCCTCATCCTCGTGATGTCACTTTCTAGTTGTATGATTTGATCGACTAGCTTGTCGACCGTGGTGACTACTTCTTGCATAGTAGCATTTTGAGAGAAGATCAATGGTACGCGTTCTTTAGGTGTTGCCTTGGGATTGCGCAAGATCATTACCATGCTTTCTAATTCCCACACTTGTCTATCTACACTCCTTGCCCATGCGATGAAGTCGGAAATGGTAGGGGAGATGGTAGAGTAGAGTCTTTCTTTCTCAATTGCATGAATTTCATCCTCGGCGGGAGAAATGAGATGTGAGCAATCTAAGGTAGATTCATCACTTGTAATCACTAGAACTCCAAGAGGATTCTGAGTGTTATTGGGCTTACCTCCTGGTGGAATTGGAAGTCGACCGTCTTCGATCATATCTTGAAGCACGTGTTTCAACTTGTAGCATTTTTCGGTGTCGTGCCCCTTGCCCCTATGGTATTCACAGTAGGAATTTTCGTCCCAGAATTTGGACTTCCTTTCGGGCTCGGGAGTAGGTCCAATGGGTTGGAGTTTGCCTTGCTTCACTAGCCTTTTTAGAGCATTGGAGTATGTATCCCCAAGGTTTGTGAACTTCCTTGGTGGGCTAGTTTTCTTGGATGGTTCGAGAAGGTTAACTTCGTCGGTCTTGCTAGTAGAGCCGTATGAACGACTTGTGGACCCTTGGTATCCTCGACCTACCGTTTTGGACAAGATTCCTTTCATGGATGTCATCTAATTCGTGTCCCTAATACGGTTAAGTCCTTGAAAGTCTTGATGTTTTGATATCTCAAATGGTTGGCATATATGGGCTTGAGATTGTCCACGAACTTTTCCACAAGAGTGGCCTCATCCGGGCGTTCAACTAGTTGAGTACTAGTCTTCCTCCACCTACTTAGGAAGTCGGTGAATCCTTCTTTGTCATTCTGGGTAAGAACCTCTAGAGTACGCATATTGACTTGGATCTCGGCATTATCCGCGTATTGTGATACGTGCCTAATGTACGGTCTTTTTGGCCTATTTCAGCACGTATTTCCATGCATTTATGTACTGTTTTTATAGTATTTTGCCCCGAATTGGCTACTTTGGTGTATTTTGTCCTTTTTGTAGGGATAATCGCGAAAGAAGCGAAACCATGCTCCATTTCGTCCTTTTTGCATGCATTTAGAGGAGACGGGATTGTCCCAGAGTGAGATGCTGCACTAGAAGTGTCGTTGCACGCATTACGAAGCATTTGGGTGAAGACGTGAGCTGAATTGAAGACCCAAGTGGTCTATCGAGTTAACAGTGGTCTATCGAGCGATTATAGGACGATCGAGTGGTCCCTAAGTCGCCCAAGTCCTCGATCGAGTTACTCCTTACTCGATCGAGTAAGTCGCTTTGATCAAGTCCTCGATCGAGAACCCTGTTGGTCGATCGAGGGACTTCTGCTGAAGAACGTGGTCGATCGAGTGGGTTTGCCTACTCGATCGAGAAGATTTCGTCTGTGGGCTTTAATTAGTCCGTGTTTTAGTATTTTCCGCATAAACACTTAGGCTTTTCGGCTATATAACCTATGTTTAACTAGGTTATTAGTCATCCTTTTTACTATCTTTTACACTCTTATCATCGGTTTTACTCTCTTTTTCCTTCACGTTAGCCTACTGTTACTTTTCAACGTTGGATTGCCTTTTCGGATTTCGTTCTTTACGCCGAATTTCTGGATTGTAATTCTCTTTCCCTTTTTAATAATAATTAACCTTCTTTTGTTGTTTTAATTCTGTTTTATGTTATTGTTTTCATTCCTTCCCCGCCTAATCATTATCATTGCTTTTTATTATTATTTCGCTATGTTTTCTCACTGAAATTTACATGTTGTTAGATTAGTTATGAATATGAGTAGCTAATTCCCCTTCATGTTGGGATTAGGGGATCTACGGTAGAATAATGACGACGTAGTAAATGAATTAGACGAACCGATTTAAGAGACTCTGTCACTATAGCAATATAACTGTAATCACCGACCTAGTTGAGTGCACGCTTCTATGTCACCTATTAAACTGGCTACAATTAACCCTGGATCGAAAGATTGGATTAAATAGGCCTGCTATAAACAGTAGACTACCCTAATGAGGACGAAAGTTAAGTTAGTGGTATTTTAGGGTGGGAAGTGGACCGAAAGGACCTTCTAATATCCGTCTCACATTAGTTTGTCTGAGTCATTTACTGCTAAGTTGTTGTACTACCGTAGTGAACCGAATTCCCGACATGTCCCTCTCTATTTGATAGTTTAAAAATCATTTTCTTGCCTTACTGCTCTTCCTTTATTTCTCTTCCTTCAACTCCGTAGTTAGAAACCAAAAATTAATCAAACCCAATTGTTACCATAGGATTAGAAATAGATAGCTGTAGTTACATTCCTCCCTGTGGATTCGATACTCGACTGCCTCTGCTACATAATTAGTTGAGACCGTTAGGTTTTATTTTTGACAGGTACGCGACAGACGTGTCATATTGTTTTGAGAATTCGATCGCGGCGTCCTCCCAAGTAGCGACCTTTTTGTGATCTAAAGTGTAGAACCATTGCTTTGGGATGGTGTCGAGAGATGAAGGAAAGATCCTTAAGAACATCTCGGGTTTGATGCCTTTGATAGACATGTAATCCTTGAAGGCACGGGTATGGTTCAAAGGGTTCTCGTGCCCCTTGAACTTAGGGATATCCGTCATGCTAAAGTTAGTGGGCAATTTGGAATTGACGGCTTCATACTTATGATTGTTCTCCCTATAAATGTCATCTCCTTTAAGGTACATCAATTG
The DNA here is from genome assembly GCF_048544455.1 of Silene latifolia. NCBI lineage: Eukaryota > Viridiplantae > Streptophyta > Magnoliopsida > Caryophyllales > Caryophyllaceae > Silene > Silene latifolia. Next base: position 2,062,910 of record NW_027413640.1, read on the forward strand.
CTCCTCTAGGTATTGGAGCCTTTTCTCACCAAGCAAGGTCGTCCCCATGAGAGGATTCTCATCCTTAGACTCGTCATCGGAAAATTGTAGTACTTCACCTTTAATGGGCGGCAACCTTCCCTCTACGTCAAAGATACGGCCTTCGATGAGCTCGAGGCGGTCATAGGTTTGGTTTTGGGTAACTTGCATTTGGGCTAGCGCGGCTAGGATTCGATCATTACTTTCTTGAATTTGCTGGAGGTTCGTATCATCACTTGACCCAGGCATCTTGAAAACTGAGTAAGAGATCGGCGACGAATCAAAACACGATCGACCATTCTATCACACTTGCTAAAAGAGGAAAAGTTTTGACTCGTGAAGTGGGTGTGTGCCACTTGTGTTGAGTGAGTTTTGAAGAAAGACAAGGTCTTTGAAAATGTGTGTCCTAGTCAACTGTAGTGTAGTTGTAGGAGTGGACTCTAGGTGAGGTTTGAAATGGGCTTGTGGCCCGAATTTTGACACGACAAACGGACAGAGTTTTGACCGGATTTTGTACTAATTAAAGGCCCTATTTCGAAATTCTTGTTTGAAAACGGGTTTTGATTTTTTGAAAATTCGTCATGGTTTTGTTTAGAAATGGCGATCACATAAGGTTTACATATTCATACAAGCATTATAACGGGATGCTGAGTGCTTTTAGAAGGGTTTTGGTTTAAAGGGTGGGTTGCCATACCGAACCATCAAACCCGAAGTCTGTGGAGAGGCTCGTGCCAAACAAGAGTAAGGCCGATTCCTAGTCCATTTCCTCAAGTAGTGAAGGTCCTTGATACAAACAAGAGTAAGCATCACGGTATGGATGACGTCAACCGCTATCCATCCTTAGGCCCAAATAGGAATTAGGACCGTTTAGACGGGACGATTGGTCGAATAGGTTGTGTTGGGCCTAGGAAGGCCGAATTAAACGGTCTAGGAAGACCGAGCTATGAAAACCGACAATTGTCTTGCACAAATTTATTCCCTAACCTTGTTCAAGTTTCACCCTAGCTACACGTAAGTGTATGTCCCCAGTGGAGTCGCCAAACTGTGGACAGCGGGCCGCCCACGGGGGCGCTTGGTGAGGAGCGAAAACAAGCGTTTGCATTTTGTATGGAGTCGCCACCAATTTTTATGGGAAATTGGAACCGTTCGAATACCTATTGTCATGTCAAGACACAAAGTAGTGACATGAACACTAAGCAATCGTTACCCTTAGCATTCTATGTCTAGAATGACTCTCGTGGATGCCAATGAACACGGGTGCTCACGGAGATCTGGAGTAAGGGGTGAGGGTACGTATTAGGAAGCTCTTTTGATCGAACACCTAATCCCGCCCGCCTCGATAGCGGCCTCTACTAATGATTAGGGAAGTTATTCGTACTCGATATATTGTCGGCTATAATGCATGCAATGCAACATCCATAGATTAATCCTAGCATGTGAGAATTAATACTAAGTCGGTGAACAATTAATTTAGCATACAATTAGGTCGAAGTTGGGATTTAATGCTCATTTACATGTGAAGCATACAAATGATACGAAATACAATAATAAATATAATTACAATAAAGAAAATTACAATAATTACAATGGAATAGGCGATTTATGTCGAAAATACCTTTAAAACGAATGATTTGATAAAAAGAATAAAAGAATAAAACAAAGAAATACGAACAAGTCAGAAGGTGATAATACGATTATTAGTTAATTAATACGCAAATTAATTAATCTAGGTCAAGGCAGAAAAGGAGTTCAGGGACAGAAGTCGTCCTGGAACAAAGAAGAGACATCGCGCCCTTTGGAAAAGGCGCGCAGACGCCGCGTCTGCTCCAAGGACGACTGGGCAATGGAAGCGAACTGCAATTGTTAATGTCAATTGATGAATTTAATGGATTGATTTAATTATTTACTCGGATGAAAGTGATTAGCATGTTATTTACATATGATTGAGGTCATAAAAACAAGAAAATGAATGAGACGGAATTAAACGAATTAATTATGTGAAGGGTCGATGTTAATGAATGAACAAACTAACAAACGAATTAACTAACTAAACTAAACATGATGGATTGATGACGAATTAGTGATGAATCAATAAATACACAGATGCAAATTTATCAACAACGAATTCCAGAAACTCAATATGAACGAATTGAACTTCTAAAACCCTAACTTGAATTTAATGACGAAAACCCGCAAATATGAATTATAAGGGATTTAAATCGGACTTGACGACTAATTAAGCATGAATGATGAATTATATACAACATACATATGATTTATAAATTACCGTGATGAAGAATTAAAAGAACAAAACAAAAGAAATAATTTTGGCACGAATTACAAGAACGGAGGAAGAAGAAAAGAAGCAGAATCTGGCGGCCCTCACGAAGAGGCGCAGCAGTGCTGCGCTCCTTCAAGAGGCGCAGCGGTTGCTGCGTCTTTTCTCGACGCCCCGTCTCCGGAAATCCGCAAAAAGGTTTTAAAGACGGTTTTAGAAATCGGTTTTAATGGTATATTCGACATAAACCTTACAATCGATGATTACAAGAAATAAATACAATAAATAAAGAGAATTATTACACCCTCGACTTACATGTTGACGGAACGAGAAGAACTAAGAAGATCGATTAGTGATGCTCGACGCGAATGCAAGGAAAGAGTGTCCTCGTAAGAGGAAAACGATTTAACAAGTTGATTAATTAGATTGATTGAGTGTAGTGGTCAAATTGGTCGGTCATGCAACGGAGAGGCTGGTACCCGGAAAGATCCGAGCTTACGTGGTCGGAAGTCCAAGCACGTAGGCGCCAATTAGTAAGAACGAAGTCTAGAATGCAAAGGGAGAAGAGAAGGGCGGACACTCGCGTGAGAAATATGAGGAACGAAGGCTCCTATTTATACTAATCACGTGAAGGAATAGGGTTTCGGAGACTCTTTGGAAGTGAATCTCGGAAAGATATAAAAAAGATACGTAAATCATGCAAAGAAGGGCCTGGGAAGAGGCGCAGCGCAGCAGCCACGTCTCTTGGAAGAGGCGCAGACTGCAAATGCTCTGTTCCCGTGAGGTTTCCTCCGCTAAGAAAGATTTCCGCGTTTTAGTTATGGTAGGACGGATTTAATTTGATTATCTTTTGAATATTACGGGATATTGTTTGCCAAAAGATAAAATTTGAGAAATATGGAATAGAAATATCCTAACATTCCGAACATTCGACTCGGGATTTAATAAAATATCGAAAAATGGAGACGGTTTTTGATCCGGACTCCGAATGTACTCTAATTACTGCCAAAACGACCGTATCGGCACGTAGATGACAACTAAGAGGTTGACATTTATATTTGAGCAATCACTTGACGATAAACTTACGAACTGTCACTAATCGTTCCGCGAATCAAACATGCGGCCCAATCATCACCGGGTGGTTTGCGAGGGGTGCAGAAACGAGGTGTCTACACTCGCCCAAGGGGACGAAGCCGCTGGAGAAGGCCTATCCCGTTGTGAGGGATTGGGTGATGTGTCGCACGAGGAGCAACCGTTCCTCTCACGGTGTCTACCGGCGGGACGTGAACGCTCTTCAACTGGACAGCGTGAGCATCTCACTTATATTCGTTTTGCTTCTTTATTACTTTTTACCGATCATAAGAATGATTTCTTGATTGTCTTTTCCCAGTGGGTGCCTAGGCCTTAGGCGGAGTACGCTGGCGCTCCTCCTTTCGTGGCTGAGGTCCTTCGACCTAGGAGCTCGAGCCGGTTGCTACTGAGGACGTCGATGGGTCTTGTGTGGTACTTGGGCGAGCGCTTGGCTCGTCAGTGCTCTCGGGATGTCTTGACGGTTCCCATCGATCCTCTTAGGACGATGTTCAGGGAGCCTTATGAGGCTGAGAGGGAGGCTGACTTGGTTGGCATTGGTGGTGACGCCCTTCTTCTTCCTGGTGAGGACTACTCGGCGTTCCTCTACGGGAGGTTGGCGTATTGGCCGGTTGTGGTAAGTATTTACTCTCCTTATGACCATTTCGAAAGCATGATGAATGATCATCGATTAATGGCAATCCTTTATCTTTGCAGGAGGTTGAGGCGGCGGGCATCGAGCCCCCAAAGTACCCCGAGGCTCTCGAGTACACTGACGCGACTGGGAGGACGACGATCTCCGAGCTGCGTGACTTTGACGTGGTTGTGACGGATGCTGGCTTGGACGAGTGGCAGCATCTGATTCGGAGGGTGAGCCTCTAAATTGTATGATTTTTGTGTAAGAACACATTTGCTCAAGTTTGCTTGATTGCTAAACATTTTTCTTTTGAAATGCAGGTCGCGCCGTCTCGGTTTGTGGCGTTATGGAGGGTAGCCAACCGGCTGCGAGCTACTGCCATCGAGACACTTGTCTGCGGTCGAGGTCGTCAGGTATGAACCTTTCGTCTACTTCATTTTCTAGTTTTCTAACTTTTCTTATAATTGCTTGAAATGATTGACATGAACCAATTGTGTTGTTTGCAGAGGGAGCGTGAGCTGGAGCGAGAGCTGGCCCAGTCTCGGGAGGAGACAGCTCGTTTGCTGAGGGAGCTCGAGATTCGCGACGTCGAGGTTGCTGTTCTCGAGGCGAGAGTTGCGGAGTTAGGCGGCGACCGACAGTAGTTTTGTTTTGTTGTTGTCTGTATCTTGCACATTTGTACATTTTAGGACCTACATTTTGGACATTTTGGTTTTTGCTTGGGGCTCGAGCCCCCAGTTTGTTGTACATATCCCTCTTTTGGTTGTATATACGACGGCCTGAGCACCTTTGCTGCTGGGTTGCGTTGTTTGTTCCTGCAGGTTAGCTTTGAACAGGTTTGGTAGATGACGGTTTACGCCGTCATGCTGCCGAAGTTTACATAGAAATCACATAGAACATGTATGCATACATATGGCCTGAATTAGCGCAAAACAATGACTCGAAAATACAAAAATGCAAAAAATTGACTCGAAAATGCAAAAATGTAATGCAAAAATTTGGTCGGAAATGACCGGACGGTAGGGAGGGTTACCCCCTAAAAAAAGAAAAAAAGAAAAACATATAAGTTGGAAACGGAGAGTGAAATGATTCCTTGAAAAGAAAATGTAAAAAAGAAGTGTACAAGTGTGCTAAAATGATGAAAATGTCGATATCGTCTCGAAATGCGCATCCGCGAAATTAGGAAACACGAAATATGGTAACTTTGACGTATTTACCAAAATAATAACCCGTATGAATAGGAAATTATTCGTTAAGGAATTTAGGAAAGATCCAACGCGAAAATCACGAAACGTTGTTTGTGGAAGAGGCGCAAAGCAGAGTCTGCGTCTCTTTGAAGAGGCGCAAAGAGTCCGCGCCTGTTCCCCGATGTATCCGTCCTGGCGGATTTTAGGAAACAGATTTTAGTATAAATAGAGACGTCGATAGAGGTTTTATTCACACAATTCTTCCGTCTCTTCCTTCGTCTTATTACATAAAATTCTCAAAACAATCCTTCATCATGAATACTTTAGAAATTCGTCTAAAGGAGTGGACCAATGAGTTTTCTAGCATGGAGAAGTATGACATGGGTGCCTATAATCTTGGATCGTTGTTGAGTTGGAAGCTTATCAAGGTGGTCAAACCATTCCTAGATGCTTGTCTTGATTATTGGGACCCGAATTATCATGTTTTTGCTTTCCCCGGAGGTGACATTTGCCCATTTCCTGAAGAAATTGCTGCGATTAGTGGGTGGGACCCAGAACACTTGCCTGCTATTCCTTCTACTTCACAAGGGTATAAGAACAAATTTAGAGACTTGCTTGGGTTGACCAGAATTGAGGTGGACCGTTTAGTGACCTTGAAAGGAGTGTGAATGTTGGACTTTATTGACCGATTCATTAACAAGGCCGACCCCACCATCTCTTATGTTGCTAGGAGAAGGGCATTCGGATTTTGCTTGTTACATGTGTATGTCCTTCAAGGGCATGTTGATGAGGATTTGAGGGGTGATCCCCGTCTCCTGGGCCTAGTTGAGCAAATGGAACTGCGCAGGAGCCCAGCCTGTTTATTTTTAGGAGAGATCCTATTGGGTTTGGATAACAGGAAAGCCAATCGTGACCTACCTTATTTGGGAAGTCCCGTTATTTTGCAGGTAAAAGAACACACTTTTTTGTTGTTTTTTTTTCGTTTCTTCTTCGTTTTTTTCTCTTTTTTTGACACCTGCTTTTTGGTAGGTTTGGCTTATGGAGCGTCTTCGATTGATCGAGCCCCCAGTTAATGTTCCTGCCTATCATGCTCGCTCAATTGCTATGAGGACTAGGCTCTACATGGTGGACTTCACTCGAGTCTGCAATTATTGGGAAAACAAATTGAAGAGTGATGATGGCCTCTTGATTAGATGCGTTGTACCATGGTGGCATCTCAAATCTGTCACTAGAGTATCTTCCTTGGATCCTACCCGATCTGTGCGCATTCCTGGCTTGGAATTCATGGTATGCATCTTCCCGGAGAGGCTGATGAGACAGGTTGGACTGAAGCAGACAATCCCGAAGCTTGACACTGTCCCGCAGACGGCCGTGGCGCTTACTACTGAGAGTCGAAGGGAGTGGGCCATTAAATGGGCTCAAAGAAACGTATGGTTCTTGAACTCTTCTGTTAGTGCCTTATGGGTGTCGGACTCCTATCTGCGGTGGAGGAAAGCTACTACTTCGGTGGAGTGTGATAGATGGAGGAAGCGCGAGCCCGTTGACTACAAGGTGCGCGAGGTGGAAAAGGAGAAAGAGAAGCATCTGACTGAGGAAAAAAAAGCACAATAATAGCAGAATAACACGAGGTAAAAAAAAAGGAGCAAAAAAAATTTAAGTAAAAAAAATCAGAGTAACACCAGAAAAACAAGTGGTACAAAAAAGAAAAATAAAAAAAAGGTAACATAATGCGAAAATTAGAGAAAAACATAAGAACTTAAGAATAACACTACAAATAAGAGTGTAAGCACAAACTTACCATAAGAAACCAAACTCACAAGACCCTCTCTTTCTCTCTCTCTCTCTCTCTCTCTCTCTATATATATATATATATATATATATATATATATATATATATATATATATATATATATATATATATATATATATATATATATATATATATAAATGGGATCATGTAAGTCCACCTTGTAAGGGTGAGTCCATAAATCTTGAGGACCATTGGATGAGGGAAATGGAGGGGTAGGATGAAAACCAAAAAAAGGGGATTAATTAGCTAATTTACACACACTCTCTCTCTCTCTCTCTCTCTCTCTCTCTCTCTCTCTCTACCTTCACTAATTTATCCTAATTAATCACTAATTCACCATATATCATTTTTCCACTCATCCACTTATCTCTCATCTCACACATTTCACACATTTCTCTCAACTTCTCTCTCAAAAACCCCAAAAATAAAAACCCAAATAAATCACTCACCCTCACCCTCTCCTACATCGTCAACCACCACTAACGCCACCACCCACGACCCCGACCTACCACCACACCTTCCTCACGCCACCTAACCACCATTCCACTGCCCCCCACCCACGCGCATCCCCACCACCCACGACCCCGACCTACCACCACACCTTCCTCGCGTATCCCCACCACCACCACTACTCACGGCACACCTCCACCATCCCGACAACACCACCACCACCACCTTCTGTCCACGTCAAAAACCGGCACACAAGCCCACCAACCGCCACCTGCCTGCGTAAAAAACCGGCACACCTTCTGCCCACGCCTCCCTCCTCTCCTCCACCACTGTCGCCTCCTTCCTCCTCTCATCTAGGATCTCGGTTTTTGGCAATAAATTTGTTGTTGAATGTCGTTGTTGCTGTTGTCTTTTGTTTTTTTATTTTTTGTTTTCTTTTTCTTTTTCCTTCCTGTCTTCTCAGATCTACGTGTGTTGTTTTAATTTTTTTTTTAATTTTTTTTTTCCAAATTTGGGTGTTTGTATTTTGGGTTTTTTCCCCTTCAAATGTCTTGTAAATTAGTCTTGTTGTACATATTTTTTTCAAATTTCCTGTATATTTTTTTCTTAGATTTTATTTATATTTTGTGAGATCTCATTTTTTAACTTTTTTCACTAAATATTTTTATAGTCTTGTAACTTTTTTTATTTTTTTCGAGTAAAAGTTGTGTTGGTGTTGTTGTTGTGATGGTGGTGGAGATTTGAGTTTTTTTTTTTTTTAAAAACAAATGAAAAAGTTAGATCTAGTTTTCAAAAGTTAAACCTAAATTTTTGTTCCCATTTTTTTTCTTTATTTGTTGATTTTTTTTCTTCTAGTAAAGTTAAGATTACACTTATCTTTATCTTTATTAAAGTTACACTTTTCACTATTAAAGTTACACTTTTCTCTATTAAAGTTACACTTCTTAAAATTACAGTTTTCTATATTAAAATTACATTTTTCTCTATTAAAGTTACACTTTTCTCCATTAAAATTACACTTTCTTCTATTAAAGTTACATTTTTTTTCTGTTAAAGTTATATTTTTCTCTATTATTAAAGTTACACTTTTTTCCATTAAAATTATACTTTTTTCTGCTAAAGTTACACTTTTTTCTGCTAAAGTTACATTTTTCTCTATTATTAAAGTTACACTTTTCTCCATTAAAATTACACTTTTATCTATTAAAATTACACTTTTTTCTATTAAAATTACATTTTTCTCTATTATTAAAGTTACACATTTCTCCATTAAAATTACACTTTTATCTATTAAAATTACACTTTTTTCTATTAAAATTACACTTTTTTCTGTTAAAGTTACACTTATCTCTATTAAGGGTACCCTCTCAAGGACTAAATTTTATACTCTCAATGGACTAAAGTTACACTATCAAAGGACTAAAGTTATATTCTCAATGGATTAAAGTTACACATTGAATATGGACTAGAGATATACTCTCAATGGACTAAAATTACAATTTAATGGACTAAAATTACACTTTAGTTGACTAAAGTTATACTTCTGGACTAAAATTATAATTTAATGGATTAAAGTTACACTTCTGGACTAAAATTACAATTTAATTGACTTAAATTACACATTAATGGACTAAAATTACACTTTAGTTGACTAAAGTTACACTTCTAAAAGACTAAAGTTACACTTATAAGTTATAAACCACTCAATTTACAATGAGTTGTGTTAAAATTTGAAAAAAAAATCTCAAAAATTGACGTAAAATTGCTTCAAAATTTCAAATTTGTCGTAAAACGCAAAATTTGTCGTAAACTTGCTTCAAAATTTGAAATTTCAAAATAATATCCGTCAAAACTGCTATCTTTTGTTAAAATTACACTTTATTTTGTTAGAATTACACTCGTAAAATTTGTATAAACTTTGAAGTATAAGAAGACCTTTTTTTGTTAAGTGTATAATAATGAATTAGTGAATGTATAATTAAAGCTAGAGAGAGAAAGTGGGATTAATTAGTGTATAGGAAACTCATTAATGTTAAGTGTGTTTGTTATCTTCAATCTCAACCATCCATATTGGAGGATCTAATGGTAAGGGATAGGACTTAGGGGACACATTATTAATATTAGAGATACATTAAATATAAAGTATAGATATAAAGAATAATTACCATAAGTACATAAAATATGTTATTCAATTTTTATCAAGTACACTTAACTTACTCAGCATGTACATTGATTTTCTACTGAAGGTACATTTAATATAAGCTAGGAGCACATTTTATTGAGAATTGAACCGGAAAGTGATACAGATACACATTATGTATGGAATTTTCATACACAACCCAATAACATTTTGACACATGGCAAACTATAGTTAACTTTCATTAGTTAGTTTAAGGGTAGTTTAGTAATTTAGCATTTGTTGTTAAATTGTTAGCACATTTAGTTAACTATGTAAGTCAAACCTCAAAAAAAGATGTTGGTGAGGTTTGAACCCATGGCCTCTTGGTTTGGTTGGCCTTGCTATTACCACTATGACATATCCATCTTGTTTACATTTTTGTATCTATTTTGATATATATTTTTGTTAAGACATGAGTTAAAATAATATGTACATATATATATATATATATATATATATATATATATATATATATATATATATATATATATATATATATATATATATATATATATATAATAACTATTAATTGTACCTCTAACTTATATTCAATGTACCTTCATTATAAAATTAATGTACATGTTGAGTTAGTTCAATATACTTGATAAAATTAACTAAATATTTTATGTACCTATGGTAATTTTTATTTTTAATTATAATTACATAATTATTATAAAATTTACATTCATGCAGAGTAAAAGTCATTCAACGATTGAGTAAGATAAAACCATATATCTCGTAAAAACAAAGAAAATTTGAAAACATTTGTTTAAGTAAAACCATATCCGTTTGAAATTTCAATAGTGCTCAGTTTTATTTGATGGTACACCGTACCATATGCGCTTGAAATTACAGTATACCTACTTTCAGAACAATATTTGGTGGAGATTTAGTGACGTTTCTCATGATTCTCAATTATTATCATGTTGGTGGTTCTCACCGAATCCTAACCTACATTATTGACTATATTATATATGTACATCTTATAATAAATATTGTAATTAATTATATCAAAGTATTTAGATTTATTTGAATTATTTACCAACCACGTTTCAACGAATTACCAGGTACCTTAATTTTTTTAGGAGGTACATTAAAACAATCTTTACGTTTATGTTTTGTATGTAAATATAAATTATTACGAAGTAATAAATAATGCATAATCTCCTAATTTATCTTATAATCTTATATTATATTTTAGTGATTCCTAATTTATAGGAATTATACAAAACTATAGATTATATAATCACATACCAACTATGTAAAATCAAAGCTAATACAATTACATTTCCTAAAATATTACCAATCTAATCTGAACACAGTATTAAAAAAATATTATCGAAATAATTTTATTTTTTGGTTGATAAAAACGGTAGATCAAAAACATTAAAAAAATAGCATTCCTTGCCAGAAAAATCGTAAAATAATAAAAATTAAGACCAAGAATTTAAAAATTGTAGAAAAAAACAAAATTTATTCCGTCTTTAACTTGAATGGTAGATTTGCAAACAATAAATTAAATGGCATATCTGTAAACTCCTGCAGAAAAAAAAAATTATAATGATATTAAAATATTAATAATCAAAATATATGCAAAAAAACGTTAAATAAAAAGTGAAAAAAATTATTAAAAACGGTTTATATTCGCTTTAATCTTAAAACTAGTCAAGAATAGTTAGAATAAAACAAAAGTAGAGTGCATATGGAATAAGGTTCGATGTGTCTTATATACACAAGTAGGATGATCTCGTTTTAATAATTAAACGATGTATCCATTTTAAGGGAGACTTACTCAAAGGATTATGTCTTTTTATTTGGTTCAGATAAATTTTATACTCACTAACTCGATTTGTGATGATTTTGTTTTATTTGGTTGGTATTTAGCGGATACGATACTAGCATTTCGGCTGATTTAGTTACTAGGCTAGGGCTCTGTTTGGCACGACACTTCAGGTACCTTTTTTGACCGAAGTAACTTTTTTGACAAAAATTTCTGGTAATATACTTTTTTGCAAGTGTTTGGCAAATAGCTTATTTGCACAAATAAGCTACCTGAAATGAAATGCTACTCAGGGTAGTATTTGAGATTTCAGGTACCTGATCCTGCTTTAAATTACGTTATTACCCCTTCAATTTATAATAATAAATAATTATCATATCCTTTTACGTCATTTCACCAAAATAAGCTACATTTTCAGTTAGTTTGCCAAACATAATTTTACATAATCAGCTACCTTATCATGTCCTAATTTTCAGCTAACTTATCAGCTACCTTTTCAGGTTTCAGTTAGTTTTTTCAGTTTTCAGGTACCTTTTCAGGTTTCAGGTACCTTTTCAGCTAGTTTTACCAAACATGGCCTAGGTATTTTGCGGATACGGTACTGGCATTTGGGCTGATTAGTTACGAGGCTAGACCATTAACTCGTTTTACAAATTGAGACTTCAGTTTCGTTAATTTAATCTTTTATAAAAATAATTATAGAAAAGTTAATCATAAAAGAATGACGTGACATTAAAATTTTATACTCCCTCCGCTTCAGTTTTTGCATTTGCTTAGAATACCCCTCACAAAGAATAAAAGAGACAAGCAAACAATTAAGACAAACGGAGTAATATACTACGCATATTATAATTCAAATTTATTATCGAAATAAGCAACAAGGAAATCTTATTTACAAATAAATATTTGAGTATTTGTAATATATTTAAACGACTGATATTCACTATCACAAAACTCTTGAATACCTATTTATTTAGTTCAACAATTGAACAATTTATCATGTGCAATTATATTTGCAGAACTTTAAAACTTTAACACGATATATATCGCTTTTATTAAAAGTGTCATTCAAATTTTAATAAAAAAATTACGGCTAAATATAAAAGTATCGACTACCATAAATTCAACAACATATTTAAAAAGACAACCCGTGCATTTTGTGCACGGGATTAAAACTAGTAAATGTACAATTTGTAATAACTATAGGTACATATCATGTTCCCTACAATTATTTATTAACCTTATTTATTAACTCAAATCTTAATAAAACTATATACAAAAAGAAATACGCAAATGAGAACAAGATGAATGTGTCACAGTGGTAATCGCAAGTGCTCAATAACCAAAAGGTTGTGGGTTCAAACCTCACCAACTACATTTTTTACCTTTGACCTAAAGATTGAATCGTCGTTAACCACTGGTGGCTGTTGACCATCGTTGACCCGATGCCGACCACCGTTGACCGGCAGTGAACCGCCGCCATTGACCATTAGAGTTGACCGGAGTTTATAACTTAACTACATATGTTAAATTACTAATCTAACCCTTAATTAACGACTAAAAATTAACTCAAGTTTGCCACATGTCGCGATATTATTGGTTGTGTAAGAAATTCTCATACACAATGTGTATCCGTAGCCTTTTCGGGATTGAACCCATGACCTCTTGGTTATATTCAATGTGCCTTAAGTATAAAATCAATGTAATGCTCAGTTAGTTAAATGTATTTTATACAAATTGAACAAACTATTTTATATACATATGATACTTTTTAATTACTGTTTACATAATTATTATAAAATTTTAATTTATTATAGATCCTATTATTTTAACGAATATGTATGTACGTACAATATATTTATGTCAAAGGTACATTTTATTTTCATTGGAGGTACATAATATATTCATGTATGACAAGTCATGTATATTTCAATTACTTATCAAATACATAACATTTTGTAATAATTATAGGTACATATCATGTTTACTACAATTACCTATCAACTTTATTTCACTTACTCATCGGGGACACATTATTTATATTGGAGATACATTAAATATAAAGTATAGATATAAAGAATAATTACCATAAGTACATAAAATATGTTGTTCAATTTTTATCAAGTATACTTAACTAACTCAACATGTACATTGATTTTCTACTAAAGCTACATTTAATATAAGCTAGGAGCACATTTTAGTGAGGCTTAAACCCATGACCTCTTGGTGGAGATGCACTTGCTATTACCACTATGTCATATGCATCTTGTTGTACTTTTTATATCTCTTGTTATACGTATCTATATTAAGACCTGAGTTAAAACAATATGTACCTTTAATAACTCCTAAATGTACTTCTAACTTATATTCAATGTACCTTCAGTATAAATCAATGTAATGCCCAGTTAGTTAAATGTACATGATAAAAATTGATCAAAATAATTTATGTACTTATGATAATTATTATTTGAACTTATAATTTAAATAGTTATTATAACATTTAAATTTATTATAGGTCATATTATTAACGAAAAATGTATATTCGTACAATATATTTATGTCAAAGATACATTTTATTACCACTGGAGGTACATAATATTTTTCTATATGACATGTCATGTATATTTCAATTACTTATCAAATACATATCATTAATTTGTTATGTGCATCTTAAATATATATATATAGAGAGAGAGAGAGGGGGGGATCAACTAAGTCCTCTATATAGTTTTTAGTCCATAAGTCTTCATGTAGGCCATTGGATGGAGGGAATGGAGGGATGAGATTCCATCTCAATGAATGGCTACAAATGAATCTCCTCTAATTGTCTCCTAAACTTAATCATCTCCCTCACTAATCATTCTTCCATCTTTCATTAATTCATTATCACAATCATCTTCTCTTCTCTCTATATCTCACTTTTCTCTCATCTCTAAAAAACCCAAAAAAACCCAAAACCCAAAACACAAATAAATCACCCACTCCTCTTTTCCTCATTCACCACCACCCCACCCGACACCACCTCACCACCCACCCCACCGCCGCCGCCAACCCCACCACCACCACCTCGGTATTTTTTTTTTTGTTTTTTTCGTGTGTTAGTTTCTATATTTTGGGTTGTTTTTTCCATTCGTTTTTTTGTTGTTGTTTTTTTCTTTTAGTTGTCTTTTATTTTATTATTTTTCGTCTTTTTATTTATTTTCTCAAATCTCGATTTTTTTTCTTAAGATTTTGAGTTTTCAAATCTTGTTTTTACCTTGTAAAATTCTTTTATTTTGATTTTGGATCTACAAAAATAAATCTCATATAATAAGTTAATTGTAATCTTAGATTTACTAAATAAGAAATAATTTTTTGAAAAAATAACCATATTATCTCGTTTGTGGTGTTAGTTTGGTGGTGATTGTTGTTAATTGTAGTTGGTGATGATGTTGTTGGTGGTTGAGACTAAAGTTATACGCGTCCTCTATTAAAGTTATACACTGCATATATTAAAGTTATACACACGATACACACAATATACACTATACATTTTTTTTTCTTAAGATTTTGAGTTTTCAAATCTCGTTTTTACCTTTTAAAATTCTTTTATTTTGATTTTGGATCTATAAAAATAAATCTCATATAATAAGTTAATTTTAATCTTAAATCTACTAAATAAGAAATAATTTTTTGAACAAATAAATTATCTCGTTTGTGGTCGTAGTTTGGTGGTGATTGTTGGTAGTTTTTGTTGGTGATGATGTTGGTGGTGGTTGAGACTAAAGTTATACGCGTCCTCTATTAATGTTATACACTGCATGTATTAAAGTTATACACACGATACATTAAAGTTATCATAATTCAAAATTTATATATAAAATAACTTAAAATGACTAAAGTTACACCGTCATGGACTAAAGTTACACTAGAACTAAAGTTATATTAATTTGTCTTAAATTTTAAAAAAAATTGAATTAATTTTCCAAAAAGGAGTAAAGTTATAATATTATGGACTAAAGTTACACTATCAGTAAACTAAAGTTACACTCAATGAAATAACTGCAGTAAGGATATGTGTAACTTCTACTCAATGAATGTATAACTCCAACGCGGATATGTGTAACTTCTACTCAATGAATGTATAACTACATTAGGAATGTGTAGAACTTCTACTCGATGAATGTATAACTCTAGTAACGATACGAGTAACTTCTACTCAACGAATGTATAACTCCAATAGGAATGAAAAAAATATAAGTATAACAACAACAAAAATAACAAATAAAAATCAACACTACAAATTTGAATTTATATAAGTACTGTTTGTATAAATTTAGTCCATATTTGTATAACTGTAGTCTATATATGTATAATTTTAGTCCATTTTTGTACAACTTTAGTCCATTTTTGTATAATTTTAGTCCATTTTTGTATAACTTTGGTCCATATTTGTATAACTTTAGTCATTTTCGATAAATTAATTGGAATTTATATAATTTTATGTAACTTTGGTCCAATTTTGTTTTATGAGTGTAACTTTAGTCCAAAATCGTATAACTTTAGTCCAAATTCGTATAACTTTAGTCCAAATTTGTATAACTTTAGTCCAAAATCGTATAACTTTAGTCCAATATATAACCGAAATCCTAAAAACCAGCAATACTAACTTTAAAACAACAATACTAGATCTGAAAAAAAAAAAGCCATTATCTAAATATCAAAATGTAAAATACGACATATTTGAAAAAAAAAAATATAAAACAAGACCTAACAAATAAATGTAATGTAAAAACAAAAAAAATTAAAACATGAACAGGAACAACAACGCAGCAAACATTCGCCAAACATTTTAACAAAAAAAAAACAAACCAAAACCAAATAGATATGAAAACAAAATGAGAAGAAAATGGGGTTTATTATGTAACTTTAATGTTAAAAGCGTATAACTTTAGCTGTAAATAGTATAACTTTAATGTTTTAAGGGTATAACTTTAATTGCAATAATATGACGAATTTAGATTTGAAAAATTAATAGATCTGAAAAAAACCAACAACACACAAAATTAATACCAAATCTCAAATAATAATAAAAAAATCTAAACTAAAAAACTATTAGTCGTAAATTGTATAACTTTAATGTTTTAAGAGTATAACATTAGTCGTAAATAGTATAACTTTAATATTTTAAGGGTATAACTTTAGTCGTAAATAGTGTAACTTTAATGTTAAAAGGGTATAACTTTAGTCGTAAATAGTGTAACCTCAGTCATAAATAGCGTAAGTTTAATAAATATTAACAAAAAACAAATCTGAAAATATATAAAAAAAATTCAAATCTGAAAAAATAAAATCTAAAAATAAAGAACTCAAATTTGAAAAAAAAAAACATCAAATCTGAAATTACCAAAACCAGCGACACAACAAAATTAACAATATCAAATCTGAAATTAATAAAAATAAAGAACTCAAATTTAACAAATTAACCAACCATCAGCCTTAATTTAAAAATAACAACAGAAACAAAAAAACAAATAAGAATAACAGCAACTAACAAAAACAAAATTAAAAAAAACAAAAAAAAACAAAAAAAGGAGCAACAACACTGACAACACCAACAACACTGACAACCGACAACAACATTGACACCAACCACCACAAACAACACCACCAGTCGCAACAACCAACAACAATCGAAATAAGGAAAAAAATTGAAAAAAAATAGAAAACCAGATCTGGAATGAGGCAATGTCGGAGGAAGGTGGAGAAGGAGGAAGGATGGCGGGTGGAAGGACGGCGGGAGGATGAGAGGTAGAGAGCAGATGAGTTTGAAGATGAGAGGGAGAAGGAGTCGGTATCGGGTTTGTGAATGGTTGAGGGCCGCAGGGTGGTGGTAGCGGAAGGCGAGAGGGAGAAGGAGGCGGCAGGCAGATCTGGGCATGTAGTGGTGGTTGTGTGCGTGCTGGCGGTGGGGTTAGTGGTAGTGGCTGGTGGACGGTTGTGTAGGGTGAGTGGTCGGGTTGGGAAAAGGGTTCATTTTTGGGTTTTTATGTTGTTGGGAATTTGAGAGAAAAGAGAGATATAGAGATAGAGGAGGAGGGTGGGATAATGAGAGGAGATTAGGAGAGGCTGAATGTTTAAGAAGTTAGAAGGATTAAGGGAGGTAATTAGATGGGATTAATTTATGGCCACTCATTGAGAGACAATCCCATCCCTCCATTCCCTTCATCCAAAGGCCTAGATGAAGACTTAGGGACTCATAATATATGAAGGAATTATATATATATATATATATATATATATATATATATATATAGGGCGTACATTGACCATATGATATGGGTACATCTTATAATAACTATAGGTACATTTAAAGTATTTGTGTTTATTTGAATTATTTATCAATCACGTTTCAACAAATCATCAAGTACCTTTAATTTGTATAGGAGGTACAATAAATATATCTACTATAGGTACATTAAATATATCTACTATATTTATTAACGATTATAGATACATATCATATTTATTTTAATTAATTATCTTGCACGAATGAATAAATCATTTTTATTTTATGTATATGAGACATACATTAAATTTATAAAATGGTCCTTATAATACTTATTAAAGGTACATATCATATTTATTTTAATTAGTTATCAATTATGACTCGATTTTTTATTATGTACATTTTATGTATATAAGAGGTGCATTAAATATATATTATAGGTACATATAACAAATATTAAAGTTACATACTATGTGTATCTTAATTAGCTAAGCTCCTACGGCTTTCTGGTATTGTAGATGCTGGTCCTACCTTCGCCGATGCTGCACGACTGTTTTTTGAGACTATATGTTCTGATATCTTAAGTAACCCTAGTGAAATTGCTGCCCCCAAACTTATGAAGAAATTGACAGATATCTATTTCGCGACGGTTGCTGCTACTTCAGAGTCTGCTTTCTCTTTAACACTGCGTCAGCTTGCTTTGTGGAAGTCTCAGTCGGGTGCCCACTCCTCCGATTGGTTGCGTGCGGTTCCTATTTCTGAGTTGGGTCAGACTATGAACGGGAGGACTTACCGTAGTGTGCGTGGGTATCGACTGGGGGTTCCGTTATTCACGATATCTCGGCCTTGTCCTGCTTGCTCTCGGGTTTTTTCTGATGATGTTTACGGGGACCACGCTGTTTCTTGTACTGGTACTGTGGGTGTTAAGCATCGGCACAACCTCGTCTGTGACACCTTATTCGACATCTGCTATCGGTCAAGTATTTCTACGGGTAAGGAGGTCGATATCGGTTTGGTTGACGGGCATGGTGGCTCCCTTCGTCCTGCGGATTTGCTGCTTTATTCCTGGGACAGAGGGCGTGATGTGTGCGTTGATTTGATAGGGTCTTCTCCTTTGACTCAGACTTGGATGATGGATTTTGTACCCGGCCGGGTTGTCGCTGATGCTGCTCAGCGTAAGTGTGCTAAGTATAGGGATTTATGCGCGACAGCTGGTTATGGTTTCCTTCCCTTCTCTTTCTCTTCGCTTAGGGAGCTGGGTTCAGATGCTGTTGCCTTGCTCAAGCGGATCCAGAAATTCTCGGTATCTCAGGATGCGGGGGCTCGAGTGGCCGCTTATATTTTCACTAGACTTAGCTTTGCTGTAGCTAAGGGTGTGGGAGCCCAGATTGGCTCTCGGCTCCCCACCAATTTCATGTAAACGTTTACTTTTCTTTTAATGAAAGATGCGCGCATCCTTTTATAAAAAATAATAAAAAATTAAAAAATTAAAAAAATAATAATAACTAGTATAAATCCCGCGCACACGCAGTTTTTTAGATAGGGATATTAGAGAATTTAACAATTTAATTATATTTAACTTATTTTAACTCCGTTTGAAATTTTAGTATAGAATAAAACTTAATATTAGTAATGTTTTGTATTAAGAGATAGAAAAAAAGAAGGTTCAACACTGTTACTCCATATAAAATTGCCGAAACTATTTTGTGTGTATATGTGTTGTAATAAATATACTTATGTATATATTAAATCAAAAAAATTAAAAAATTAACCAAAATTTAAATGCTCGCGTTGCATAGAGTAAAAATAGATATTAAATTAAAGTGTGAGAAAAATATATATTATTGGCAATTTTTTCATTTTAGAAGTAAAAAGAATATATGAATGCTCTTATTAGTAGGTTAGTTATTGTATGTAATTAATCAGTATTGGCCCAGTTGTAGGTATATAAATGTGTAAATGAAATAGAATTATTTGGAATTAAGCAGTTTGGCCCAATTGTAAATAGAATATAATGAAGCCCAAATATGGAATATTCATTTAGGCTGGAAAATATTAGAGCTTTCTTATTCTTTTAGTTTAGTGAGGATAATTATACGCATACATATATATTATATACACCCACCTTATATACTCCACCGTACCTCTTATCCCCTCACCTTATCCACCCACTTTATCCATTCACAATCACAACAAAATCCACCACACTTCTAAAGAGAGAGAAAAGAGAGATTAGAAGAATGAAGGGAGATTTGCCCTCCGCGCTCGATATCGTAAGGTAAAACTGTATTATACTAGCTTATATATTAATTAATTAATACCGTTGACCCGCCTCAACCTTGACCCGTCTCTGACCGTCCTTGACCACCCCTTTGACCACCCAAACTCGGGTTTGACCGAGAGATCAAGGGCTTATTGTTTTTGTTTGTGACTCGGTTTTGGGTTGGGTTTTGACCCACATTCGTGGCCTTACCTAGAAGGGTATTGGGCGGTTGTTGTCGTGGGTTAAGTGGAGGCTATGGTGGAGGTCGTGTGTGGTGGGTTAGGCGTCGGTAAGGGGCTGTTTACTCGGGTTTTTCAGGGGCTACACGGGTTGTGTTGGTGTTTGTTGTGTCGTGTGTTGTTGTAGGTTGGGCTGGCATTCGGTGGTGGCTCGGGTGGCGGTGCTGGGCAGTGGCGACAAGCTGTGACCACGGTGGTGGTGGTGGCCCACGATGGTGGCTGTTTTGGTGGTGGTTGGTATGTATATGTCGTGTGGTTTAGGGAGTGTGTATGGTTGTTGTTGTCGTGCTTTGTTGTTGTTGTTGCTGCAGTTTTAGGTACTGGCCGTGGACCACCATGGCTGGTGGTGGTGGCCCACGGTGGCAGCAGCAGGTAGTGGTAGGTGGCGGTTGTTGTCGTGGTTAAGGAGGGAGTTTGGGTGTTAGTGAGTCACGATTTGAGCCGTGTTTAGTGAGGAGTACGAGTCGGGTTTCAATTATTGAATAAGAAGTTACGTCGAACCATATAGTTAGCAGGTTGTGAGTCGAGATTTTAATTTAATTTATTAAATTATATAATTATAATTTAATTAGATTAGTTAGTTAGTTAGTAGTTAAATGTATTTAGTTATTTTATTTAGGTGACGGTATTGTGGAAGATTATTATTATTCGGATTGCATACGGAGTACGCCAAAAGGTAGGTTTATCCTACTCAGTTTCAATAATGTGTATGTTTGTTAGTGGGTCATTTGTCATTACTTGTATTATATGTGACGTACTGCATATCGTATTTGGGAATGTGTATCATGATGAATCGGTATTAGGCATATTGTGTGGTATCTTACATTTGTGGTGTTTCACTTATATATTGGAGGACATGACGGTTTGTGTTGGTTACATGTTGTTGAGGAGACGTGAGGCGGTTTGGAGACCGTCTCACGCTCGGGCCGCCTCTTGGAACTTCCCACTTAAAGAGGGATGTGTACATTAATGACTTGAGTACGAAGGGACTCGTGTAGTTGAGACACGACGTCTGACAGGGGATCCGGTTGGCGTTTGGCCCGGTACGTCTGGGCTTGTCCCGGTACCTGTTTGTGTTGTGCGGTGTCATGGGCGTGTCCCTGACGCCGGGGGTTGTGGGTACGTCTGGGCGTGTCCTGGTACCGGCGTGGTGGTTGTTTGATCGTGTCTCATTCATATCGTAGTCATGTTGCATACTCACACACTTTCTGTCGTGTCTCACTTTATTTATTGAAATTGACGTGTTGTGTGTCTGTGTAATTGTCGCTTATTTCCGGGGTGGCATGTGTCGATCCATATGATATTTCCGATCTTATGGGGAGCAGGTTGAGTGCAGGTGTTGCTTGTGGACATGATCGGGATTCGGGCCGCGCTACGGACTTTGGAGTCGAGTACATAGCCACTAGGTGGATGATATAGTCATAGACGGATTGTATTTCATTTATTCATTTGTTTACATTTATGTAATCACTAAACTTGTTATTTCTTTAAAAAGTTTCTTAATTGTAATTTCGATTTCACTGATTGGGAAACTGAGACGGTAACATTTTCTAATTACCTTAGCCGGGTAAGAAAGGAGTGTTACAGCTAGTTTTACAACTTATGGTAATTTATTTTCTAAAAGTGGTCACATTTAGCTATAAAATGGTCATAAAATTTAATATTTTAAAAAAACACCAAAATGACTCGTCAGAAGGGAAACGAAGTATAAGTGGTCATGGAACCTTTGCATCTTGAATTCCAATTAGATGTTGGATGAATAATAAACTCGTGTTTATAAATTAAAGTCGAGTGTCACTTTTGGACATCAAGTGGTCATATACTCATATACGCATCTAGTCTATTCAATTAGCGGTGTTCGTTGGTCAAGACGACAAATTATATCCTACTCCCAGGAGTAGGGAGTAGTATACACTCATAGTAGTTAAAAAAAAGGACAAAATTAACTATACCCAATATATCACTGTATGTTTCTTCTTTTTCTTTTTTTCCAAATTACTCGATTTATCAAATTTAAAATTCTATCAAATCCAACATTTTTTCTTCTATTTGTACTCGAATTTATCAAGTTTATAATTCGTAATCGTTAAATTACACTATCATATTCACTTAATTAAAAGTCAATGCAATATTATCATATGGTGAATATCACACTACGTGGTACATATTTATCAAATTACATTATCATTATCATCACTAAATTAAAAATGTATATAATAGTATCGTTTGGTCGTATCCTTTTTTCGTATTGTTCCCAACAACTTCTTCATCTCCTAAGACATCAATGGTACTATTAGACTTCATATTCACAATCGAATCTTCTCTTGTTTTGCGCCAGACATTTTTAGCTCTACATTCTTCATCACTGACGTTGTTTCTGGCACCAACACTGCATCATAAATCATAAAACAAAATTACATATTCACACCGTACAGCTGTTGTATTCACATGGAAATTGATCTCATATTCACAACACACAACTATCATATTAAAAATATTCAACTTATTCATTCATGAACACCCCCTATTATTCATATTTAAACCACACACCTTGTATCATTCTGCATTCATATTCTCAAATGTTAGATATTCACACAATATGGGTGCCATATTCGTAAATAACTATCATAGTCAAAGAACTTGAGTACCTCGCACATATAAGATTTATCACATATTCATACCTTGTATCATGCATATTCATAGTTGTCTAATATTTCCAGCATATGTATATCATATCCACGTTAACGAACATTCATAGTCACAGATTTTGATCATGTAATTCAGTTGATGACATATTCTCACCGTATATCATTCATCACAATTGTGTGATATTCAAAACATTTTTGTCTCATGTGGTCACTTAGGTCTATCTGACCTTGTATTCACTACTACTGCTACTTCTTTGAAACAAGGCATCTTGGCGATTTGACCAAATCACTAATAAAACCGTCGATTAACGAAAAATCACCGACACCAAAGAACTATCAGTGTCAATACTTGGTTGGTCACCTAAAAATAGGTTGATGACATATTCATACCTATTGTCATTCAAATTCACAAATTACTCAATATTCACAACATATATGTAACATATTCACATCTGATATTCAAAACAATTATACGTCATATTCAAAAAAAGTCAAGAGTACTTTATCACCTAACAACAAACTCACAAGGTTTTTCAATCATACATGCTTGTTGTTGAATATTCACAAATATATGTGTTGTATTAGCGGAACTGCAAATTAAAATCACCTAATTCAATTAGCCGAATAGCAGATTAAAATCACATAAACTTAATTCAATTAACTTTAGGGGGCAAATGAAGTTTTACAACATACCTGATTAGCCGTTTAAAAATGAGCACAAATGCATGATTGTTTGGTTGTTGTGAATATAGGAGGAAAGGCTTGAAATGAAGAAGAAAATATTATTTTTGCTCTTTAGGTAACTGTTTTGTTGAAACTGAAAATTCAAATGAGTAATGGGCATGTGGTTTTCATATTTTATGGACTTAGTTCTTTTTTCTTTTTCTTTTTTTTTAAAAAAGAAAATTGGATAGGGAGTAGGATGCACTATACTCCTCGGAGTATAGTCTAAGAATTGATGCGAGGTAAATAGGATAAGACCTGATCAAAATCTACCGGATGAATTCTGAATTAAAAATTTCCGATTTTTGGTCAAAACTCGGTTTCGATAAATCTAAAGCAGTTCAGACTGAAATATCTGGAACTATTATCCACTTTTTCCTCATATATTAGTTTAAATGAGATTCTTTTTATGTTGTTTAAGTATAACTAATTTGTCGATGTCACACTTTAAGTATCAGCCTAATAATCGATCCTCTCACACAATCTCTTTCGCTTGCTACAACATCGTTTCCAAACCACTGGCCGGAGATGGCAGTCCTATTACCATCTCCGGCTGGTCATAATTACATAACGTCTCTTTCATGCTATTAGGATTAGGACTCGTATTTGTTAATAAACTAATTTAGGTTTCATCACCACACGTACAATTCCAACTCACACCAATTCCCCACGTACAATTCTGATTCCCAATATCTCATCATCTTCCCCATCACCCAAACCCCACCATGACCGCCCGCCCTAAGCCAACCATCCTGTTTGTCACCCTTTCCATTCACCAGACCAACGAAACCCTAGATTTTCGATTAGGAATAAATGCTCTTTGCCTCCGATCGTTCTTTATGTCGGATTGCCGCCATGTCGCCTGAGTTGATTCCGTCCATGCCACCACTGCTCTCAAACTTGTCGTTGTCCATGGTTGCTAAAACAACCCTCCTTGCTATGTTCCTTGGCAACCGCCACCGTACTAAACCTCCACCACGTCTCGTTATT
Source organism: Silene latifolia (assembly GCF_048544455.1). Taxonomy (NCBI): domain Eukaryota; kingdom Viridiplantae; phylum Streptophyta; class Magnoliopsida; order Caryophyllales; family Caryophyllaceae; genus Silene; species Silene latifolia. The sequence continues at coordinate 2,087,448 of NW_027413640.1, forward strand.
GCCTTCTCTTTGTCCGCCTCAGGTTCGCCCTTGCAACTACCCCTGCCTAACGGGCCGGGTGGTATGACTCCGCCGGTTTCGACCCGCACGGCCAACCACCACCGCCACAGGATCGAAGTGCCTCTCGGATGTGTGCTTTTGTATTTGGTTTAGTAGTATTGTTTTTTATTTTAATTATACTGTTGAGTCTGCCTCAGTCCTCATAGTTTGTCGGTGTTTCACGGGTTTGCTTCGGCCCTCGTGCGCCATTTGTTTTTTCAGTCGGTGTTTCACGAGATTGCTTCGGCCCTCGTGCACCTTGACGTCCATATGTTTGTGTCTCACAAGTTGTTTCGACGCTCGTGCACAATTAGTCTTATTAGTCTTCGTGTTATTATTGTGTGTGGCTCTTACTATGGCATGATCAAGACAAGCGAGGCATTGTATCGAGTCCAGCGCACCGACAACTTCAACTTAGCCCTTCAACAATGGTATCTTCAAATGTATTTTGGTCCAGTCAAATTGTCCGTTAACTACCGATTTGACTGAGAGGGTGTATTAGAGAATATATTATAAGATTAGGAAAATATTATTTAGTGTATAATAGAATATTATGGGTATCATAATATTCTATAGAATATATTAGGGATATTCTTGGATTATCCTTCAAGACGGTCTACTATATAATGTAACCAACTCATTAATAATAATTATCTCATTCAGTTATATCCAAAGACGAAGCTAAGGCTTGGCCCAATAGGCCATGGCCCGGGTGATGATTTTAAGTTAAGTATAAAATTGTGGTAGTACATAGCAACATTCTCGTAGTTGCACAGTTGTAAACGCTTCATTTAATTCTTAAGTAGTCTTTGAAGTCATGTGTTCGAGTCACTCAAGCGGTATTTTTTCAGATTTGCTTTTTGCTTTGTTTTGTTTTCTTTCATATTTCTTATTCACAAAATCTCATTGTAGCCTTGATTATTATACACTATATGTCTCTTAAACTATTATATTTTTAAATTAACAAGGATTCTTGTAATGTGAAAGTAGGAAACCATTTTTCACTCAAGCGGTATTTTTTCAGATTTGCTTTTTGTTTTTTTTTGTTTTCTTTCATATTTCTTATTCACAAAATCTCATTGAAGACGGCACGTATCCGTCACTCTGGAGTGACGGATACCATTTCCTCTCACAAATGACCCAATAGAGGAGAGAGGGAAGCACATGGGGGTGCCCCCACCTTGTCCCCCCTATTCATTTTGTGAATGGCATTACCTGTCACTTGCTCCGACCCATCTTCAGCAAAACTAACTACTTCTTATTTAGCCTTGATTATTATACACTATATGTCTCTTAAACTATTATATTTTTAAATTAACAAGGATTCTTGTAATGTGAAAGTAGGAAACCATTTTTCATCATTGGGAAATGGTCCTTATTTAGTGAAGAATATTAATGTTTATTAGGATTTATGTTTTCGATTTGTTACTTCATGTATATAAAAAACGCTCTATAAAATATAGAGTAAGCTTATTAAATAACTCAGTGTATAATTTAATATTTAATATTTACATAAAAAATGTTTTGTATATAACCTAATCTAAAAATCTACTATAATTAATATCGAAAAATGTTAAAATAAAATATTGGTATGAGGTCTATGATAGACGCGGACGAAGTGAAATGCGGCCCCGGTCATTATCTTACCCTAGCTTCTTCCTGGTTATATCTCCCTTCTATTATATCGTTAACAAGCACCAAAGCGGTGGTTACATTTCCTATTTTTTCCCCTCTTTTTCTTGGTTAGTTATTAGTCAGTCTAATGCCCCTAGTTATCTAGAGGCTAATCAGACTTCCAGGTAATTAAGTTGAACTATTATCATCCCGGTGATAAGTGAGGTGGTGACCATCAAAACATACAACTTATAAACAATATCATTCTTTATTAAATTCACAAGTCCTTTCACAAACTTAGTCAAACTAATATATAACTAGTATAGACCCCGTGCATTACATGCACGGTGTTTATAGAATTTTACCTTTTAGTATACTATATTTATAGAGTGTCAATTGACAATTCGTTATTTTTTAAACGTTTTTCATCATTATATTTTGATTTGAGAGAAAAAAAACAACAATTTAAGTAATACTCCTAACATAAAACGTGTATTTTAATGAAAAAAAGTTTTTACACAAATTTAATGATATTGTTTTATAACTTTTTTTAATAGCATATTTTTTAGCTACAACTTATCTTACCAAGAACGAAATTTTTATCATAAAAAAACCTAGAACAAATCTTCCTATTCATTTAATAAATAGGGGATAGATGCGTGTATTTTATATAGGGTTTTTACCTCATTTTTACATGCATTTCTTTGTTATTTATGTGGCATCTAGCTACAAATGCCCCCGAATAGTCTACTTTGGTTTGTCTTGTATTAATTGTAGGTATGAACCAGAAAAGGAGCAAAATCAGGCTTGAACTTGTCCTAATCGCATGCATTTTGGAGAACAAGGAATAGGAGCTTGGAATCTGTCACTTAGAGATGCGTGAAGTAGCCTTAGAAAGTGTCAAAGGAGTTCACCCGTGCTTATATAGCTCGATCGACCCATTTTGCTACTCAACATGGTCGATCGAATGCTTTATCCTCCAAGAATCACTCGATCGAGCTCTGCTATTACTCGATCGAGATAGCCATCCTCTGAGGTCTTTGATCGAACACTTTGTTTACTCGATCGAATGGTTTGTCAAGTGTTTCTCTCGATCGAGTTGTTTCATTTCACTCGATCGAGAGCCTAGGTGTTTTATGCGAATCTTGAGTTTATTTCGAGCTTTGCCCTTTTGTAATTAGAATAAATAAGTATGACGGCAGTCATAATACTTCTCTTCTCTTTTTCTCTTCTGCTCCCTTTGACTGGACTACCTATTATCTCTCCTTTTTAGAACTTTGCACTCGGAACCCTAATCTTGGATTACTTTTCTCCTTGTAATCGGTATTCTTTACTCTATTCTTAATCTTTAGTTGATTACTTTGTTCTATTGCCTTCTTCTCCTTTTTTCCCAAGTGTTGTTATTCTCTCTTTTATACTTTTATTATGTTGAATTTCTATAGTTTATGGATGGTTGTTGTTTGCTCGATAATTATGCATAGCTAATTCTCCTTCGCTAAGACATAGGGGAGCCATGATTTTAATGGAACTATGAAAAGGTGATTAGAACTTGATGCGAATTAGATCTATGTTGTTAATCATTGCATATAATTGTTCTTGTCTATTTGAGTCGACACAATTAGATAATTAACTTTGGTAAACCTTGACCTGGATCGGAAGATTGGAAAAGGTGAGACCTGCAGTGAACATTAGGGCATTCTAATGAGGGCAGAAGTTAAGTTAGAATTGTCTTAGGGCGCGAATAGCGGACCGGAAGGACCTTTTCATTACCCTGTAAATCGAATTTGCATTGCCTGAGACCCTAGATTACGTTTCCTGAGAATCATGGTGAACCGATTGTCTTAGCTGTTTCTCTTACTTGATTCCTTCATCGAATTCTCTCCTTTATTTCTCTTGCTTTAAGTCTCTCTTTTTGATCTCCTTAGATTAGAACAATCAATAAAACCCCTAAGAAATGGTTACTCAGACGAACTTAGTTTAGCAGACATTTTTCCATCTCCCTGTGGAGATCGACTCTACGTACCGCTGACTTCTGTTAGTAGTACTTAGGTATTTATTTTAGATACTATACGACGGTATTAGGGATTTAGTAAATATTCCTCCCTCCTAAATCTTGCTTTATTATCACAGATTTGGCCTTTGTTAATATATCACATTTCTTGAATAGAAGGACGCTATATTTTTTTTTGGCATTCATTTTTTACGTTAGACTTGGCCCATAGTAGAATGCAAAATTAAAAGCCCAATTAGAAGCTAATATTTTAGGCGGGAAAAAACGTAGAATCGCCTATTCATTTAGTAAATAGAGGATTATTAAAACACAATGAAATTATCAAGCTACTACATGAAATACATTTTACTCAATATGATCGACCAAATCCTACTAAGACAATTCTAAGTCGCGTCTCATCCTGTACATACATCCAACACTTCAAATATGCGCCATCATTGAAGTACCTGCAAGATACAATGCTCCCCATTTGACCGAAATATCAATTGGATCATCACAGGTCACCAAAGAAAAGGTTTGGGTGGACGAAATGACACAACACCAACACACATCAATCGCAGTCGAGTAAGGATAAATAAATACAGTCTGGCTACGGGAGCGAAGGTCTCATCATAATCAATTCCTTCTTGTTGATTATACCCTTGTACAACCAATCTAGCTTTATTTCGAACAATAACTCCCGTATCGTCCAACTTGTTTCTAAAAACCCATCTCGTACCGATAACCGTTCGGTCTTTAGGTCTTGGAACCAAATGCCACACTTTGTTTCGTTCGAACTGTTGAAGCTCTTCTTGCATAGCAACGATCCAATCTGGTTCGGCAAGTGCTTCTTTGATATTTGTTGGCTCAATGGTTGACAGAAAGGAGTAGAAAGAGCAAAAGTTGTTAAGTCTTCTCCGAGTTGGAACGCCTTCATTCAGACTTCCTAGGATGGTTTCCATTAGATGGGAATCCTTATATTTCCATTTCTTTGAAACATGAGGCACATCTTCATCTGAACTAGTTTCATCATCTTCGAATGGTCGGGGTTCATGACTTGTTCCCCCTAAATCCAAGCCTGGAGTTATAACAGAATCAGTTATAACATTGGACTTAGTTTGTTGATTTGGAGTTAAAGTTATAGCTTCATCAGTTATAACCTTATTCTCTAAATTCTTAGATTGAGAAGAGGTTTTAGTATCATCAACTAAACTCTCAGTTCTCTTTCCTTTATCATTCGAAGGGCTTCTTTGTTCATCATTTGTGCCCTCAATTTCTTTATCTTCGTCATTCAATTCTGGAAGTTCATCCCTGGATAGTCGGAAATCAGGTTCATTCAAATCTTCTTCCTCATCCTGTTCAGCTTTGTCAAACATATTATTTTCATCAAAAACAACATGGATACTTTCTTCGATGCATAAGGTTCTCTTATTAAAAACCTTATATGCTTTACTATGATTAGAATAACCTACAAACACCGCTTCGTCGCTTTTGGGATCGAATTTGCTTAATCTATTTTTGCCATTATTATGAACAAAACATTTGCTCCCGAAGCAACGTAGATGTGATACGTTAGGTTTACGTCCCCTAAGAAGCTCATAAGGAGTCTTCTTGAGAATTGGTCTAATCAAAGCTCGATTATGAACATAACATCCAGTACTAATAGCTTCAGCCCAGAAATATCGAGGTAGTCCACTACACAATAACATTGTGCGTGCCATATCCTCCAATGTTCTATTCATACGTTCAACAACACCGTTTTGCTGTGGGGTTCGTGGTGCCGAAAAGTTATGCCCAACACCATTCTCCCTACAATATTCTATAAACGCATGATTATCAAATTCGGTGCCATGATCCGTACGAATGGAAACTTATTTTAATTTATACTTATTTTGGGCAAGCTTCATTAGAACTGCAAATTCTTCAAAAGTCTCATCTTTTGAATTGAGAAAGATTGACCAAACAAATCTAGAATAGTCATCAACTAGAACAAAGACATACCTGGATCCACCTCTACTTCTTACCTTCATTGGGCCACAGAGATCCATATGCACGAGTTCTAGTGGTTCATTGGTACTTATCATCCTCTTGGGTTTGAACGATGATCTTACATGTTTGCAACGAGCACATGAATCACATAAGGTTTCTGATCGAATTTGATTGAGGGAAGTCCTTCAACCAAATCCCACATCTTTAGCTTATTCAATGTAGTTGAATTTATGTGAGCCAATCTTTTGTGCCAAAGGCATGGATCATCTGTTGTTACTTTCATGCATGTAAATGAATTAGTAGGAATATTATTTAAATCAATCATATAAACATTCCTTCTACGGTGTCCTTCAAGCACAACACTACTCGTTCCTTCAATTATTATTCGACAGGAATCTGAATGAAAGACAACTTTATTTCCTTTGTCGCATAATTGAGAGATACTCAGTAAATTGTGCTTGAGACCACTAACAAGATAAACATCACTAATTGCATGAGAAGAGGATATTCCAACTTTACCAACACCGATGATCTTACCCTTCTTGCTATCACCAAATGTGACCTTACCTCCATCGAAGGGTTTAAGTGAAAGAAATAAATTTACATCTCCAGTCATGTGCCTTGAGCAACCACTATCAAGGTACCATAGGTTATTTTCTTTCACCACAACCTGGAAAATGATTAGATACAGTTTTTAGGTACCCAAGCTAAGTTGGGTCCTTTGACGTTAGTCACTCTAAAAACTAGATATTTTCTAACGCAAACCCTTTTTATAACGTTTCGTTTTGGAGCTGAATGGGTTTGTTTAGGAACCGTCTTAGGTTTAGTTGTGGGTTCCTTATGTCGTGGTCTTTCAGGTTGTTTTGGGGGAGCTTTGGTTTTAACGGGCTCCTTAGGTTTTGGTGTTTGTTTAGCTTTGGTAGCCTTTTTGAAATCAAAGCTCATGTCATAGAACCAACGATGATTATTGTTGCGTTTTTCATTGGTACTTGGTTCAGATGGGGTACTATCACTTTCCTCGAAAGTAGTGTCAAATGCTTTGACAAAGTTGATTCCTTTTCTTAAGTCTTGAGCATATTTGACACAATTTTCTTGGATATGTCCAGTATGACCACAGTAATTGCAAATCAAATATTCTGATAAATTTGTATATTTTCTCCTTCTGAAGTCTCGTTCGGAAGGGGTTGATTTGAATTTAGAGTGATTTCTACGACCATAGCACTCGTGCCCTAATCCCATTTTCATGTTATTATCTGATTGCTCAGTTAGGAAATTTAGAACACGTGTGCTACCTTCCCATTTCTCATGAACCTTTCTAGCATGCAAGAGTAACTCTTTTAAGGACTCTATTTCTTTGTTCCATTTGGAATGATCTAACCCTGTGACTTTGGGAGGATGAGTCTCTTCATAGTTATCACGGAAGTTCTGGAACCTATCATTAAGAACCCGTACCATCTCGGTATGTGTTCTTTTAGTATTTGAAAGATCGTTTTTAGATTCCTTTAATTGCTGAGTTAGAGATTCGATCTCCTTCTTTTGATTTGAGATTACGGCCTCTCTAGCCGAAGCATTTGTCTCAAGAAGCTCTTTGACTTTCCTCAATTCTAATGTTATAGCTTCACTAGCTATAACTTTGGTTTGAAGATGCTTTATGTTGAGTTTTAGGTCTGAGGTTATAGCTTCATTAGCTATAACTTTAGACTCAAGAACCTTCTTCTCAGCATTTGTCGTATCTGAAGTTGTAGCCATGTTGGCTGTAACTTTAGATTTGAGCTTTTTGGCCTTTGTTTTAAGGAGATGATTCTCTTCAGCAATATCAAGGATTTGTTCTTTCAAGTCTTTCAATTCCATTTCTTGTTCGTGACACTTATCAAGAAATTGCTCAAAGTATTCAATTAAAGCATTCTTAGACAACTTCTTAACACTTTTCTTAAGTTCAAGATAACTTACCTCTTCTTCTTCTTCTGAATCGGAATCTCCTAGAAAGCAGCAGTAGGAGTCCACACTATCTTTATCATTGTCTGAGAAGAGGTCAAGACTGACGTTGCTTAAGCATAGGTTAGCTACTTCTTCTTCTTCAGATGCTTCGTCGTCCTCAGGGTCGAGATCTCCCCAGCATGATGTTATCATAACTTGCTTGAATTCCTTCTTGGTCTTCTCCCGTTTTGCTTTGTCTTTGATTTTCTCCCATGTGGGACAATCCTTAATCATATGACCGGATTCTCCACACTTAAAGCATCCTCTATTAGCAAACGTATTTTTTGACTCGGAAACTTTCTTATTAGAGAACTTGTTGTTATTATTATTGAACGATTTGGCTTGCTTATTTCTGAAAATGCGTTTGTTGAACCGTTTAGCAAACAAGACCGTTTCGTCCTCTATTTCAACATCTTCTTCTTCTTTAGAAGAAGCTTGTAGAGCCATGCTCTTAGTGTTACTGGCCTTGGCCTCATCGTCTTCCAGGACAAGTTCATGAGCCATGAGAGCACCAATAAGTTCTGCATAAGGGAGAGAAGTGAGATCTCTGACTTCTTCCATAACCGTGACCTTGGGACGCCATTTCTTGGTTAGACTCCTAAGTACTTTTCTAGCAATATCCTCGGAGTTGAAAGTTTTACCAAGATTTTTGAGCTCATTGACTATGGTAGAAAATCGTGCTGACATGCTATCAAGTGATTCATTATTTTCCATTCTGACAAGTTCGTATTTTTGAATCAGCAGGTCAATGCGATATTTTCTTACAGCCGACGTTCCTTCATAAGCCAATTCAAGAGCATCCCATATTTCCTTGGCCGAAGTGCAAGAAGAAAAACGATCGAATTCAGTCGATGTCATGCCGTTTTGTAACAGGCTTATCGCTTTCGAGTTTTTTTCAGCCTTCTTGTAATCAGCCTCAACATAGTCTTCTTCCTTTTTCTCATAGGTAGTGCCCTCCGAAGATGCGACCAAAATTTTATGTGGTCCGTTCTTTATTATCGTCCAGCACTCCCAATCATGTCCTTTTATGTAGTGTGTCATCATGTTTTTCCAAAGTCCATAATTCTTCCCATCAAAGACGGGACACTTAAGATACTTGGAATCCATTTCACACGTGTAAGGCAGCGGAATAAAAATAAAATAAAAAGATGAAAAGATAGACGGATCTAGCCTCTTTGCGGTTAGGCAATCAAGAGCACGAGGCTCTGATACCAATTGAAGAGTCTATCACACCCGAAATACTCGAGAGGGGGGGGGGGTGAATTGAGTATTTAAAAATTATGCCTACTTTTTATTTTATATCAAGTTAATTAATTACTTAAAGTTTATTGATTAAACTCTAACTAATTAACTAATTGATTATGAACGTAATGAAATGACTGAAATGAAAGATGCAAGGACACACGATATTTGATGTGGTTCAGCTTCACACGTCGAAGCCTACGTCCACTATTCTCGATTAATAGTTTTAGTACCTTACTCCGGATTACAAAATTATCAACCCAACTCGTATAGTTAACTCTAACTATAACTCGATTTGAATATCACTAGATATTCGATTTGACTATCTTAAGTTACTAAGAAAGCACTTGATTGTTCTTCTAAGTGTTCACACAATAGAACGAGTAAGAAACAATATGAAGTACTATTATCTTATGACATAATCTTAAGAAAGATAAGCAATTTAAATAGCACGAATTTTCGCAATATTTTCAAAAACAAAACAATAAGACAATTAAGATTTAAACTCAAATATGTTTTGCAAGGATTGTTGTATTTCGAAAAGCTTACTTGAATAAGGAATGATCAAGTGTATTTATAGTAGAAGAGAGAACTAGGGTTTGCACGAAACCCTAGGATGCCGTGAGATAGGCGGCAAGGATTACAAGAGATAAAACTTTATCTCTTTCCTAATTTAATCCAAGATATTATAGTTTAGGTAAATAAGATAAAAGTAAATCTTATTTGTTTTCTAAAACTATATCTTTAAGATGTTTGGATAAGTAAACAAATCAAATCATATATTATAAAGATAGGAAAATATCTTATATAAATATAAGCTAGATTTGATTAGATAGGTTACTTATGCACAACAACCTCACACGCCCCAACGGTTTACGGCTCACGGCCGAAACCCTAGGCCCGTGCCTATCTTGGATAAATATCTCTCTTCTTGAATTAGGGTTAGGTTAAATAGACTAGCAAACCCTAGGTAGCATGACGACCCATAAGTCGTTTTACTAACCAATAGAGATAAGCAGGTCACTCATTATAACAACCTATATATTATCTTTACTATAGATACAAATGATTTCGAAATATGTTTAAAGAATTTTATCCTTTGAAAAATGATTTTAAAACTATTAAAATCGTGTTATTAAAATGCTACCTAAAGTTATAGTAGAAACAACTATAACTTTAAGTTTGGTGACTAAAGTTATAGGTGAAATAGCTATAACTTTACTTTCCCAATATTCTTATCTTAAGATACTGTCATCAGATGAAGACCTATACTAACTAATCTTCCTGGAGATCTTCAGTAAAGGATCTTCTCTTTATCTTGACCAAAAGCTCTTCATCTTGAGCTTTGTTAAAGACTTGATCTAGCCTTTTGCCTGAATGATCATCATACTTGAAACTTGTTACAGTCGCTTATGATGCTTTGAGAATCTTCAATGTTATAGCTCAAGCTGCTATAACATTACTTGAATGATGACTCACAAATCTTTAATGTTATAGCTAGGAATGCTATAACATTACTTGCTAACTTGTAATCCTAAGTTAATCTGACAAAGACTAAACAAACGATTACGAGCAAGAGTTTATACAACACGAGGCAAATACTTGTCATTATCAAAACTTAATCATATATCTATATTGTCCAACAAATGTGTAAGAGTTAAACCTTTGATATAGTAGTAGTGAAGTTAATTCTTGCTAAATATGTCAAATTGTTACAGCTGTAGAGACCGTCTGACTATTTAATTGAGGAGTTTGCTCATAATGTAGAATGTTGGTGATGGTGTGTACTTAGTTGCCTTTCTATGAGCATACATAAATGTTTCACCTGTTTTAAAGTATATATGGAGTAGTATTTGAGCCATGTCTTGACAGTTGAAGTAGTCGAATAAATCATGTTTATCCATGCTAAAATTTTTACAGCTATAGAGATCATCTGAAATGCTATGAACTGAATTTATATATATAATTTGGGAATTGGTTGGTGAAATTGTGTACATAGATGATTATTCAATGTTCAATGTGTGTAAATTACATGTTTTAAGTGCCTATGCAAGTATGTGTAAATTATATGCTGAAACAGATGCCGAGACTGAACCTGGGGACCCGTCAAAGTAAGAGGGGGAGGGCTTCTCAGCCCGAAATTAGGGAGGGTAGCGGACCGATCGTACCGTCTGTACCCGAGTATCCTTCGGTAGTCTTTGTGGACTTCAAACAGAGAGAGAGAGAGATTTGTAGCGTTGCAGAAACGCAAGATGAGACCCACCCGTTGTGTGGACACCACACTTCTTGATGACCTGGGGATTGAGACGGATGTCCGTCATATCTTTGAGACCTTGGGGTTCACGGGGTTGTATCGTTTGAGAAAACATACCTATCCTTTTCTGACTTTGGAATTCATGAGCTCGTTTAAATACAAGCCAGCTCAACAGTCTGTTGAGTTCCGTCTTATGAACGCGAGTTTTGTGTTGACCATGGACCTCTTTGCTTCTCACCTTGGTTTGGCTAAGCCTCCAAAGGATTCCATCAGCGAGATTCCATCTGAGTGCGGGGTTTGCCGCCTTATGCCTTGTTTGTCTGGGAAGTCACCTCCCACCTCCAGTAACATGTTGATTAATGATGTTCAACATGTCACTTTGAGGATCTTCTTTCGTTCTATATCGAATCTTCTTTATGAGAAGCCGGATATGAGTAAGCTGAACAATCACGAGTTGTTGCTTTTGATGTCTTATCTTAACCCGGAGCGGACCGAGAGGGTGGTGTTCAATGCTCCTGCCATGGTCTGTGCTAGCCTTGCTTTGATGGCTACTTCTACCACTCGGTACTTGAGTTGTGGTGCTCTTGCCACCCGGTTAGCTGAAAAGCTAGCCTCCTTTGAGGCTTCTTCTGAGTACGTTCCCATATCCACACCGGTGCCTACCATGGACAGAGACTACTACCTCGACCTGAAATGGTTGAGAACCTTTGAGGATGGTAGCCTAGCATGGAGGGTGTGGGGTATGAGCTGGGTGAGGATACCGGCTCCTGAGCACCTTCCACCGATTGAGCCCTTGGATGCGGTTGATTCTGATGAGGAGGATGAGGATGCACCTCGACAGTTACAGACATACCTCATTGACGACACGATCCTTCGGGTGATGCCTGAGCCGAAGAAGTGGCAGAACGTGAGAGCGGCAGAGGATAGGCCCAGGTTGGGGAGAGGACCTCGCCGTGTGAGGGAGAGGACAACTGAGACCAGACCACAGCCAGCAGCACCACAACAGCACCCTTTTCCTTGTTACCCCTACCTCGATACTCCAGAGACGCGTTCGAGCTACTTGGCAGAGAGAGTGTCATCTACTTTGACACTCCGGAACATGCATGAGATGGCGTATGCTCAGGGTATTGGGACTGAGGGACCACATCCAGTGTGGTGGAGCGGAGTTGGGGACTACAATGGGGTTTTCCACTCTTACGGGGTGGACCAGATAGCATGGGGGACACCTCAGTCCTTTGCTTTTGGTGGCTTGACCCCATGATATGAGAGTCCAGGCGCTGGAGCAGGGGTCGATGCGGGTCTTGGGTCATCAGGAGCAGGCACCTCGGGAGGGGATGGTGGTGGAGATGAGATGATGGACGAGCAGCAGCAGCAGGAGTGATACTCCTCTCTTTCTTTTTGTTTACGGTTGTTTTTGTTGGATGGTAGTAGGTGTTTTAGTTGGTACTTTTTACATTTGGTTTGTATGGATGGCCATAAGGCCGTATTTGCTTGGTTTAAACTTGTTGCAGGATTTTGAGGAGTCAGGTTGTCATCCCGACTTGCGTTTATGTGACATCTTACACACACACACACACATATATATATATATATATATATATATATATATATATATATATATATATATATATATATATATATATATATATATATATATATATATATATATTGTGTTATGAAGGAAGACTTGAGGGCTTTGACCTGTGGCTACTCGACATAGTGTCCCTCACTCGGTCGAGTAGCTGCAGATGTGACGAGGAGGGAGTATTCTGATCTCAGGCTACTCGATCGAGTAGCCAAGACACTCGATCGAGTAGCGGGCACTCGATCGAGTACCCTATATACTCGATCGAGTAGCACTGTTACAGGAACATTTCGTTATTTAAATCGTTTTAATGTTACTATCGTTACATGTTTTGAGGTTTAATAGGGTTGTTTATGATTAGTAACATGTTTGAACCGTTAATTTCATATGTTGGGAGTCGTGTTTGTGTTTTGGATGCGTATTCGTAGCGCACAGTGCAAGTAGTAGTTGGCTCTTATTGCATTCATTTTACATCCGTAATGTCTACTAATTATATTTCACCGGAGTTGTGTCTTTCCATATACATATACAAATGATATATACATGCATTCGTGACTGTGGCAAATTATTCGAATATAGTTGCATATGCTTTTATGAATTAATGGTTGTATGGGTAATGAGTAATGTCAATAACGAATCGTATGTGTTGGGTACATGTCAAGAGGTAAGTTTTCAGTAATATGTGTAGTAATTCGGTGGTGAACTTCGGGGACGAAGTTCCTTTTTAGAGGGGAAGAGTAATGTCGCAAAATAAAAGGCCGATATTATAATTATTTTGTTGTTTGTTTATAATGTTTTCTATTATCTCGGTTACATTTCTTGTATGAAACTATAATTGTTTTCACTTGTTCGTGAGTAATTGTATGTTGAAGTAAAAGTTGATAAGGTGCTTTAAAAGACGGTCATAAAGAGATAGTTGTGATGTCGTGTGTTGGAATAGAATCGTATCGTTGAGTAACATAGTGGTGTTAATGTGACATGTTTCGTGTTAATGGCTGTCATTAGTGAAAGTGTTATCTCATAGTGCGTGGCTAAGATTTGTGAGCAGCAGTGTAGTCGTTGGTTGTGTTGGTCCATGTTGTGAGGTTTGTATTTCAAGTGGTAGCTTGTAGAAGTCAATCTATATGGAGCGTTAGACAGTTGATGATGATGACATGGAGGATAGTATTTCTGGGGAGTAGTGACCTATGTAGGAAGAGTAGTGGTGTCGTTTTGTTTCCGTATCTTGTGCTTTCAGATAGGTGAGTTGAACTTCGGGGACGAAGTTCTTTTTAAGAGGGGAAGACTATAATACCCGCCCTTTTAGAGACCAGTTGACCAGCTTTGACAGACCTTGGGAGTAGTAATAGTCCTTAGAAGTGCGTACCAAAGTTATCCTGTGTTTTGAGTTTTGGGTGGTACTCGATAGAGTAGAGGCTACTCGATCGAGTAGCTTGGATACTCGATCGAGTAGGGGCCACTCGATCGAGTAGGTGGGCCACTCGATCGAGTAGGGGCCACTCGATCGAGTAGGTGGGCCACTCGATCGAGTAGCGTCTTAACCGCAAATCATTTCCGCCTCATTTCTTCAGATCTTTAGGTCGCCTCCTTCCCTTCCCTTCACCATATACCTTCCATGAGAGCCTTTGAAGGTCCTTGTGCCTTAGGAGTTGTAGATACCCGTATCCGTCGATATTGGAATTTATAGAGAACCCGACAAACACCCGATGATGATAGGACACATGTATTCTTTAGTTGCCATTGTCATTATTTGGAGCTCGTTTTACGATGTAGAATGGGCGTCGTCGATGAAGTATTTTATTAATTTAAATGATATTTAAATTAATGTTTTTTTAAGATAAATTCATTTTATTGCTTTATTTTGAATTTATTTTCTCAAATTTATTTTATTGAAAATAAAATAAATATTTGATTTGAAAAATCATTTTATGAGTATATTTGATTTGAAAAGTCATTTAGTTTAATGTGTTAATTGTTTTGGAAAATCGATTTAAAAATCGAAAAGGACTCGTTTTAAACACGTGTTTTAGAGCTCGATTATAGCTCGGTTTTTGAGCCCGTTTTCTTTACGAGTTGGCACGAATATCGAGTACACTAACCAACCTAAGCCTCTACCCATCCAACCCCAGTTCGAACCCCATAACCACGGCCCAAATCATGCCCCAAACACTTCTCAAACAGCCCGCATACACAAAGCAGCCCCCCTGTTTCGCAGCTCAAACCCAAGTCCAAAACCCGCTCCAAACACCACCAAAACCCGTGGCCATTAACCCTAACCCATACCCTAATGTCCTACCCATATTACCTTAGCTTAACCACCAAGAAAACCCCTCACAAAGCCTCTCAAACCCTCACCAAAGCTGCTGGACAGCAGCTATGCACGAACAGGCCCGTCTGCCTCTCTCCCCCCTTTTACCCTATTTTAACTCCTTATAAATACCACCCCTTCACCATAAATTGAGGGCTCTAAGTTCTCCATACATCCTACCTTCACTCACAAGCTTTAAACCTCAGAAACAAACCCTAATTGCCTCTCAAAAACCCTCCACAAAACCGACATCCAAACTGAAACAGTTTGTGTGTCCTCTTCGAAAAACAGTTCGTTCCTCCTTCAAACCTCCATCAAAGCTCGAGTTTCTTGTTCCTAATTAACCATATAACATCCATCTACACATTAGACAAAGATTTACGAGCCAAATTGCCCTTGAGAGTACACGAATTCCCTCGAAAAACAGAGTGTTATACACTCTGTTTTCGCGACTTTTTCCTGTCTGTCCAGTTCTGTTTGTGCTCGTTTTTCGTGCCCAATAACTCAAAACGAGCAGGGGTTGCTTTAATATCTCTGTTCTCCTCTCTTTCTAGTTTTCAAAACATCTTTTAAATCGAATTTTCATCGTGAAACGAGATAGAAATCGCTGTTTGAAAGTTGCTGTCCAGATTCGATAAAAACGTGTTGTTTCCTTTGTTTCTTCGTCGACGACGGCCTCTCGAGATAAAATCTACCATCGATTACGACCCAAGACGTTGTCAACGATACAGGTAGGTTGAGGGTGCATCAAATCCTCCTCTTTCTTCCCTTTTATTTCGTTTTTTATGTTTGTTTTTTATAGTTCGTTTTTGTTTGTTTATCGTTTTTGTTTATCGTTTAAATTAACTACGAAACTAGTTTAGTCCGAGTATGAGTTAAAGTACCACCATGAACACCCGCGTTAACTTGAGATGGGAAAGAAACCGCTACATCAGTCGGTCGTACACCCCCGTCTCATTTACATATCCTCGTGTTCAAGGTAGGACATAAATAAAACGAACTTCTAACTTCGCTCCTCGTTTTTGACCCTTTGTTTGTTTCGGCCAATTTGACACACCCTAGGATCATTCACATGTTAGTTTGACCTCTGATTGTTAACATATGACTTATTTAGGCGACATTCGATCATTTAAATAACCTAATTAGACATGTTAGGGTGCTTCGACATAGCTTTTAAAATCAATCGACAATTACGAACTTAATGAACGCATCTCTCTCTTTCACCTAATTTCTCGCTAGTATAAGAGTGCGTGATTAGCACCTTCTTATTAACACTCGATGAGTTAACTTAATTAGCAAACTTGACCTAATTTGACCCCTTTTAGGCCATGTAGAATACACCTTTGCGCGACATCCTTCCAATCGATCAACGTTGTTTCTAATTCGTTTTCTAACTTGTTTCCTATCCCGTTTCGCAATCATCTATCTAACCTAATGAACCTGACCTAGGACCTAGGTTTGGACGTGGCTTTAGGCCGTGAGATTTGGCCGTGGCCTTTGGCCTTTCTTGTTTCGTTTGTTTTTGCATCGTTCGTTCTTCATTTGTTTTGTCGCTTGTAATTTATCGTTTGTTATCGAGTTGTAATTTTCAAGTTAGTTTTATTTTATCGAGTCAAAACCTCTTCTAAAAAACCTTAGTCTTGTTTGGTTAGATGGTTGTGCCCCAATGCATGTAAGAGCGTAGTAAATCGCATGTTGTTTAAAGCAACATGGCCCGGTTTATGCTAATGCATGCTTTGGTGCGTAGCCCTATGTCTAATTCGATGAGATTAAGTGAAAGCACACATCACGAGGAGTGACCCAAGGCCGTGAGTCATGTAAGCCGTGGGCCACCCCTCTTGTGCACGGTTTCCTAGGCCGATTGGCCGTGTAATGTGTCGTGTACGGTTCTGTATGTAGCAATTGTATTTAGATCGAGTTGTATCTTTAATTTATTTTTGTGTCGGCATGAAATGCCTGGTTTGTAATAGGTAGATCCCAACGGCTCCCCCATTCCCCATAAGCCTTGTTTGCTTTCGTTTATATGCTGCTTAGATCAATCAACCCACATGCTAAATTACAACTTTGACAAAGTTAGTTTAGTTGCATCTAAATCGACATAGAAACTTCACATGTTAGGGTTAAAACGATGTTTGCATTTCATATATCGTAGTAGCTATGACCTTGTTTGAACTCCGACACTTGACTTAGTAGAGGCCGTTATTGACGGGCGGGGTTAGGTGTCCTTATGGGCTTCCTAACACGTACCCTCACCCCTTACTCAAGATCTATGGTTTGTGGATCCGTCTAAATACCATTGGATTACGAGAGTCATTCAAATCGAGTGATATAGGGTACAAGTCTTTATCTTTAATCACTCGTAGTCGATTGGCTTTATGCTTTTTGATGAAAGGTGTAAAGTTGACTTGAACGGTTCCAAGTTCCCAAAAAACTTGGTGGCGACTCTAATTTGTCTTAATTCGATTCGAAAGAACCTCGAGTCGATTATGCCTAGTGTGGATCCCGCGGACGCAGCCTCCCGAGGGCCTTGTCCACGATTTGGCGACTCTGCTTGGGAAAAGAGGACTAGTTACACTTTGTTTCTAGGGTCTTTTCCTCCGAGGTGAAACTTGAAAAGAAAGTGTTGGAAAGTAAAACATTACTCATAGTGCTACGATTCATGCATAAACCCTTAAGGACTTGCCGCCCGGCCGTCCCAGGCGTTTCTTCGTGATGCGTGGGGGGGCGACGTCCCACTATGCTAGGAAGCTGCACATTGCTCGCTTCCACTTCACCTCGCGTGGTTCTTGATGGTGGGGACGATCTTCTAGGTACTCTACCTTAAGACACCTTGCTCTATAAGACCGCAAAAGGATGGAGGGCATATACCTTCTTGTAGAAGACTTGCCGAGACTTAGAGATGTCTAGGAGCATACATCCTTGTAACATGAGAATGACAATGTGCAAATTGTTTTCCCGAGTCTTTTCGAAATTTCCCATGTCCTTTTCAAAACCGAACTTTTGAACAACTTACTTTCAAAATAGCATGGTTTTAAAAACGCGGAATGCTGCCCAAATAGGACTAGAATTTTCGGCCCAAAATAAGCTTTTATAGCCGGCATGCTGCCCATTTCAAATCTCATTTTCGAATCAATCTTTCGTTTTTTTTTTCAAAACCAATCCAAAATGCCTCTCGAACCTCAACCAAGCATGAAATGCGTCAAGTCGTGTCCAGGTCATGGCCGTGTTAGGCCGGGTGTGTTTCGTTCTAAGAGTCTAGAACACGACCTTGTTGGGTCACCCAAGCTCACCTCTTGGGCCTTGAGTCATGTTGGTCAACCTTTTGGTCTAGGATAGTCCACAAAAACGCCCAAGCTAGGCCATTTAGGGCGTTTCACCCGAACCTATGGGCTATGTTAGTCCAATCACGGGTTTGGCCACACCGAGTCCGGTTTATAACCGATTTATGACAGTTTGAGTCATGTCGTTTTGTCGAGTCCAAATGAACCAAGGTCTAAATCCAACCGTGAGTCGAACCTTTGGTTAGTCAGTCTCAAGTCGAGTCTTTGTTTGAGTCAAGTTGGTGTCGTGTCCTTAAGTGTGCAGGGGCTCTTACTTTAAATATTGACTCAGTACGGGGTTTTCTTGTAGAAATGCCGCCAAAAACCCGACGTCAAGCAATGGAAGATGCTGTTAACAAGCTTACTGAGGCCGTGAACCTCATGATGACCCGAATGGATGCAATCGAATCTAAGCTGGGTGAAGATTCCCCTCCACCACTGACTGATCTGGAAAAACGGTTCAAGTTCATCGAAGACCGTTTGAAACTCTCCCAAGGGAAGAACATTCACTATGAGAATGCTAGGGCCTATGCCCCGGTGCAGGATAAGTTGCCCACGAACATGGTACTCACTGACATCCCAAAGTTTAAGGGCACAGAAGATCCAGTCCACCATGTTAAGGCCTATAAGGGGTACTTAGCACCAAGGGAGTACCCGCCGACATGCTCTCTGAAATTTTCGCTCAATCTCTGGATGAACACCCGAAGGCGTGGTTCTATAATCTGGACCTTAAGAACTTCCCCACTTTCGAAGATATTACGGTGGAGTTCTGTAAGCACTATGCTCACAATGTCGAGATTCAAACCAACATAAGAACTTTGGAGGTTATGACACAAAAGGAAAAAGAGGGCTTTACTGAATTCCTCGCAAGATGGCGCGCTGAAAGCGTGAAATTAGCCAAGAAGCCTGACGAAGTTGAAATGGTAGATAAGTTCGTAAAGAATCTACGACCTATTTACCGCAATGCTCTGAAATACCAGAATTTTGGCTCTTTCAAAGAATTGATAAGAATCGGGATAAAGGTAGAAGATGATGTCATAAGGGCGAGGCCGAAAGGCCGAAAGGGTACCAAGGGGCGTCATCGTCTAAGGGCAAGGCCCAAAGAACGACCCATTTAGATGAAGGCATCAATCTGTTAGAAGGGCAATCGAAGAAGCCGGAGCGCCAAACACCTAGGGCATTCACCGATATCGGATGCACTTATACATACGCTCTCCAAAGGCTGATAGCCCAAGGGAAGTCAAGCCTATTGGTCCAACTCCGGACCCTCCCGTTGATCAACAAGGTAAATGGTATAAACCAAATGCCTATTGTGCCTTTCATCAAGGGAAAGGCCATGATATCGAAAGGTGCTATCGATCAAGCACGAAATCCAAGACATGATTGAGAACGGAACGCTCCCGATCCCAAATCGTTAAACCCAATAACATCACTAATCCATTTGGCGATCACGCTAACTTTGTTTCGTCGAAGACAATGTCGATTATTCCCATCTTATCCGCCCATGTCACTTGAAAGGGGTGTTTATCGGGAAAATATTTGTGGATTGCTTCGAATTCTTGCCAAACCCGAAGAATGAAATTCAAGTCGGGAGTCTCGCTCTAGAATGTACTCCTCTCGTTAACGAAGTTAATAAAGGACAATTCGATTCACCAACCTTCATCACTGGCGTAGATCCTCAGAGGACTACCTCGGGATGGAGGCAAACCATCACAGGGATCAAGGACAAGAGTCGAGCATCTAAGTTGACAACTGAACAAGGGAAAGCTCAAAACTGGATTTGAAAATTATGAGTCGGATCTGTTTTCTTTTCTTAGTCGAGTCGAGTCTAGGACTTTCTTGAAGTTAAGTCGTTTGTTCCACGATGACCTAGGGTGTGTCCTAGGAATCGTTCCTTCGAGTCTGTTAAGCTTTTCTCATTCCAATAAAAAGTTGCAGTTTCGTTTCCAAATATGTCTTGTTTCCAATCCTCAATCATTCCGAAACATGATAAAACGCACAACACACTCAAAGGAATCCCTGGGGTAGAAATATGTCCTGTTTCAAAATGTAAGGTACACTAGGATCCCATGTTTGATTCCTTTACCTATTCCATGTCCAGCGGTAGAAAACCTCCATCTGAACCGATGCTTATGACAAGCTTTTAGATGATTCTATGACGAACCCTAACTAGCTCCTTGTTTCCCCTATCGATGACGGAAGACAAGCCTTTCCCCAACAAAATCATCCCATCTCGAAGAGAGAAGATATCAACCCGTTCTAACAAGGAATTGTTAGTTCTTACCCAAATTAGTTGGCGAAGCCCAGTTTTCAAGGTGTATCCATTTATGACTAAGAGAATGAATAGAAGATCATTTTCAAAGAGAGAAAAAAGATGAAAAAGAATGAAAAATGAGAAAAAGAGAAAAATGAAAAAAAAATGAAAAAAAAAATGAAAAAAAAAAGAAAAATGAAAAAAAAGATGAAAGAAAAAGAAAAAAAAGAAAAAAGATGTTGAAGTTATTGCGGAATGCTTTTTGGTTGAAGGTCGAAGTTACGGAAGCCAGAATTCAAGTCAAGTACCCATAGTTGAGGTTCAATGGGCGAAGCCCAAAAGATTAAGTAGTAACCTCTTTACCCTCTAAGTCCTTCCCGAGAGACGATTCTAAAGGGATAGTCGGGAATTTTGAGAATTATTCCGCTTGTGTTGTTACACCCAACCTTTAGGGTCCAGACATGGAAATTTGAACCCACATCATTTTTCAACCCATTTGCACTCGTGGTTCATCAAACCCGAGACACCCATTCCAACCACATCAACAGCCATATCCCTTGGCCTTAGCACCACAAAACAAACCTTCAGAATGATGGTTAAACATTCTAACTTGTTATTACCAAGCTCCACATCCCAAAAGATCCAAGCCTTTTACACCTAACCCCAAACACGGGATTTAACGGTACTTTACAGGCTAGAATGGGATACGACATGATACCTTAGGTGAAACCTTCGAGTGTGTACACACAATCAAAATGCCATGTTTATGCACCATGATCGAACTACGTCGGATTTGATTTCGCTTCACGCGAATACGTAGGCAGTCCTTCTGAACAAGGGATTCAATCCACTCATCAACCAAGTTGTCATCTTGTCGGTTTCTTACGGGTCTTAACCAAGTCCAAATGAAGCCACCTTTGTTTGAGTCGGTCTTAGCACTCGATGTAGGCTAGGATGAGGATATAGATTCAGATGAGTAGTGTCTAGTCTCGGAATGAGCTTTATCTAACGGTTTAGGCAAAGATGTTGAGTCACATAGATGTGGGTTTGTGTTGGGAACAGAAAATATGAAAAACCCGCTGAAAAGAAAGAAGGCGTGGTAGAAAAATAGTAAAAGCCCGCTGAAAAGAAAGAAGGCGGTGGCAAGAAATGATGAATACTCGCTGAAAAGAAAGGAGGCGAGGAGAAGAGTGGCAGAATGTTCCCAACAAGAGTGATGTGTGATGTCAAACTGTTCTCATAAAATCAGTTTGTGTCTAGTGCCTGGGCGAAGCCAACGTTGTTGCTCTGTGAGTTTAATCCACTTTGTCAATGCCAAGTGATCTTGATTCCCATGTGCCCTCGGGAGCACGCCCGTGACATACGATATCTACATCCCAAGTCGACGACCTTGTGATTCCCATTTGCCATCTTTTGGCGCCAGAACGGCCAATTTACCTTTCTACCCCCAACAAGTCAATAATCGAATTAAAACCCGGGCACACTTACGGTTTTATTTTCCTTTTTTGTTTTACGGTAGCGGGCTACGCCCACGTTATTTACGGGTCATACAGAGTGTCTGAGTCGTATTTCATGCTCACCCATCAAGGTTCGATTTCAAAAATTTCAAAATTTCAAAATTTCAAAAACTTTTTGCGAATTGTGGATAGATGATCCAAGTAGTAGAATCTTTTTAGGCCGATAGCCCAATTATTCAAAATTTTCAACATGTTCAAATTTCGGGTCGATGACCCAGTCTTTCAAACTCAAATTTCGGGTTGATGACCCAACATTCCAAGTGACGTCAAATTTAAAATTCGGGTCGATGACCCAATTACTCAAAATTTTCAAATTCAATTTTCGGATCGATGACCCAATCTTTCAAATGATCTAATTTTAGGATCGATGATCCAAATGTGCTTATGTGATGATTATTGCTAGTACGTTTTTGTGTTTCAAATGTAGCAGGATATGCTTCAACTGGGGGCTCTAAAGTCTTCGACTTTAGAGCCATTGAATCAGGGGCTCGAAGCGGTTGGCTTCAGAGACCATTATCAAGATGAAATGGATGACATCCACCAAGAATTCAATTCAATACAAGAGTATGAAATGGAAGAATTCCGTAGCTGAAAGCAAATGATGAAAGCGACGACAACCTCCTCGGAAAATCCCGTCCCATTCGGACAAGCGCCAGCAGATGATAAATTTTGGGCAAATGTCAACAGATGATGAATTTTGGACAAATGCCAGCAGATGATAAACTTTGGGCATGTGTCGTGATTCTTTGCCGAACTACGACGCGGAT
This sequence comes from Silene latifolia, assembly GCF_048544455.1. Lineage (NCBI taxonomy): Eukaryota > Viridiplantae > Streptophyta > Magnoliopsida > Caryophyllales > Caryophyllaceae > Silene > Silene latifolia. The sequence goes on from NW_027413640.1 coordinate 2,110,304, forward strand.
TTGATTCCGTCAGAAACGGATACGTAGGCGCCTAAGGATAAGGCTCAATCCACCATATATGCAATTTTATGGGTCGACGACCAACGATGATAATTTGACACAACAGAAGCAAGAGTCAATCCCCAACGAAGTTTCAGGTATGATCTCTTCTTATGGCTGGCGAGCTTATATACGCAAGTCTAATGGACTATAAATGACCCGCAGAATCCTCAGGTCGAGAGGGACCTGGGGTATACTTTGACTTTCGCCTTGTCCAAGCCTCAGTCAAAGTGGGGGCTCTGTAGATACACGTATCCGTCGATATTGGAATTTATAGAGAACCCGACAAACACCCGATGATGATAGGACACATGTATTCTTTAGTTGTCATTGTCATTATTTGGAGCTCGTTTTACGATGTAGAATGGGCGTCGTCAATGAAGTATTTTATTAATTTAAATGATATTTAAATTAATGTTTTTTTAAGATAAATTCATTTTATTGCTTTATTTTGAATTTATTTTCTCAAATTTATTTTATTGAAAATAAAATAAATATTTGATTTGAAAAATCATTTTATGAGTATATTTGATTTGAAAAGTCATTTAGTTTAATGTGTTAATTGTTTTGGAAAATCGATTTAAAAATCGAAAAGGACTCGTTTTAAACACGTGTTTTAGAGCTCGATTATAGCTCGGTTTTTGAGCCCGTTTTCTTTACGAGTTGGCACGAATATCGAGTACACTAACCAACCTAAGCCTCTACCCATCCAACCCCAGTTCGAACCCCATAACCACGGCCCAAATCATGCCCCAAACACCCCCCAAACAGCCCGCATACACAAAGCAGCCCCCCTGTTTCGCAGCTCAAACCCGAGTCCAAAACCCGCTCCAAACACCACCAAAACCCGTGGCCATTAACCCTAACCCATACCCTAATGTCCTACCCATATTACCTTAGCTTAACCACCAAGAAAACCCCTCACAAAGCCTCTCAAACCCTCACCAAAGCTGCTGGACAGCAGCTATGCCTGAACAGCCCGTCCGCCTCTCTCCCCCCTTTTACCCTATTTTAACTCCTTATAAATACCACCCCTTCACCATACATTGAGGGCTCTAAGTTCTCCATACATCCTACCTTCACTCACAAGCTTTAAACCTCAGAAACAAACCCTAATTGCCTCTCAAAAACCCTCCACAAAACCGACATCCAAACTGAAACAGTTTGTGTGTCCTCTCTTAAAAAACAGTTCGTTCCTCCTTCAAACCTCCATCAAAGCTCGAGTTTCTTGTTCCTAATTAACCATATAACATCCATCTACACATTAGACAAAGATTTACGAGCCAAATTGCCCTTGAGAGTACACGAATTCCCTCGAAAAACAGTGTTATACACTCTGTTTTCGCGACTTTTTCCTGTCTGTCCAGTTCTGTTTGTGCTCGTTTTTCGTGCCCAATAACTCAAAACGAGCAGGGGTTGCTTTAATATCTCTGTTCTCCTCTCTTTCTAGTTTTCAAAACATCTTTTAAATCGAATTTTCATCGTAAAACGAGAGAGAAATCGCTGTTTGAAAGTTGCTGTCCAGATTCGATAAAAACGTGTTGTTTGCTTTGTTTCTTCGTCGACGACGGCCTCTCGAGATAAAATCTACCATCGATTACGACCCAAGACGGTGTCAACGATACAGGTAGGTTGAGGGTGCATCAAATCCTCCTCTTTCTTCCCTTTTATTTCGTTTTTTATGTTTGTTTTTTGTAGTTCGTTTTTGTTTGTTTATCGTTTTTGTTTATCGTTTAAATTAACTACGAAACTAGTTTAGTCCGAGTATGAGTTAAAGTACCACCATGAACACCCGCGTTGACTTGAGATGGGAAAGAAACCGCTACATCAGTCGGTCGTACACCCCCGTCTCATTTACATATCCTCGTGTTCAAGGTAGGACATAAATAAAACGAACTTCTAACTTCGCTCCTCGTTTTTGACCCTTTGTTTGTTTCGGCCAATTCGACACACCCTAGGATCATTCACATGTTAGTTTGACCTCTGATTGTTAACATATGACTTATTTAGGCGACATTCGATCATTTAAATAACCTAATTAGACATGTTAGGGTGCTTCGACATAGCTTTTAAAATCAATCGACAATTCTGTAACTTAATGAACGCATCTCTCTCTTTCACCTAATTTCTCGCTAGTATAAGAGTGCGTGATTAGCACCTTCTTATTAACACTCGATGAGTTAACTTAATTAGCAAACTTGACCTAATTTGACCCCTTTTAGGCCATGTAGAATACACCTTTGCGCGACATCCTTCCAATCGATTAACGTTGTTTCTAATTCGTTTTCTAACTTGTTTTCTATCCCGTTTCGCAATCATCTATCTAACCTAATGAAACTGACCTAGGACCTAGGTTTGGACGTGGCTTTAGGCCGTGAGATTTGGCCGTGGCCTTTGGCCTTTCTTGTTTCGTTTGTTTTTGCATCGTTCGTTCTACATTTGTTTTGTCGCTTGTAATTTATCGTTTGTTATCGAGTTGTAATTTTCAAGTTAGTTTTCTTTTATCGAGTCAAAACCTCTTCTAAAAAACCTTAGTCTTGTTTGGTTAGATGGTTGTGCCCCAATGCATGTAAGAGCGTAGTAAATCGCATGTTGTTTAAAGCAACATGGCCCGGTTTATGCTAATGCATGCTTTGGTGCGTAGCCCTATGTCTAATTCGATGAGATTAAGTGAAAGCACACATCACGAGGAGTGACCCAAGGCCGTGAGTCATGTAAGCCGTGGGCCACCCTCTTGTCTTGTGATTTCCTAGGCCGATTGGCCGTGTAATGTGTCGTGTACGGTTCTGTATGTAGCAATTGTATTTAGATCGAGTTGTATCTTTAATTTGTTTTTGTGTCGGCATGAAATGCCTGGTTTGTAATAGGTAGATCCCAACGGCTCCCCCATTCCCCCTAAGCCTTGTTTGCTTTCGTTTATATGTTGCTTAGATCAATCAACCCACATGCTAAATTACAACTTTGACAAAGTTAGTTTAGTTGCATCTAAATCGACATAGAAACTAAACATGTTAGGGTTAAAACGATGTTTGCATTTCATATATCGTAGTAGCTATGACCTTGTTTGAACTCCGACACTTGACTTAGTAGAGGCCGTTATTGACGGGCGGGGTTAGGTGTCCTTATGGGCTTCCTAACACGTACCCTCACCCCTTACTCAAGATCTATGGTTTGTGGATCCGTCTAAATACCATTGGATTACGAGAGTCATTCAAATCGAGTGATATAGGGTACAAGTCTTTATCTTTAATCACTCGTAGTCGATTGGCTTTATGCTTTTTGATGAAAGGTGTAAAGTTGACTTGAACGGTTCCAAGTTCCCAAAAAACTTGGTGGCGACTCTAATTTGTCTTAATTCGATTCGAAAGAACCTCGAGTCGATTATGCCTAGTGTGGATCCCGCGGACGCATTTCCCGAGGGCCTTGTCCACAGGAGTGCATAGCTTGAGTCGGATAGCGGTCCTTTGCCAGGTTTCCTCATGTAGGTATGTCGTCATCATCATCCGTATCTTTGTCTTTGCAGTTAGGGTTAGCTTGGTAGTGATAGATGTTTATGTTGTGTATATAGGTGTTGCTTGATTGCTGGGTATTGCATGTATGGGCATGGAATCGTTGTAGTCGCGTAAAGGTAGGTTCGCCTACTCAGTTTCTGTGGATGGTCTAGCGTGTCGGTTGTTGTGTCGTGGTTGTTGTGTTGTTGTTGTTGTGTCTGTGTGGCAGAGTATATGCGATAGTCGGTTGGTGTACACAGTTTGTTGGTTGTTGTTGTATTGCAGCTGTCTGTGATTGATTGTCTCTGGTTCTCGAGGTGCGTCCTCGGCTGAGTGGAGTCACTTGCGGAAGTGGCTTCACGCCCTAGTTTCGCCCTCCGTGGAACCCGCCACGGGAGGGGATGTGCACATTAATGGGACAGAATTATCGCTCGGTATGATGAGCGGGGCTTAAGTGGGAACGGCTGCGGTCCCCCACTGGCAGGGCTGGTCCATTGGACAGTCGGTAACGGAGATTGATTGGAGTGGGTGTGATTGTGTGTCACTGGTTGTGTTTTGTTTTGCGTTGACGATTGTTATTGGTTTGTGTTGTATTTTACCTCAGTTGCTGACCTTGTATGGTTGTCTTGTTTGTTTATGTGTCTGCCGTGATCCCTTATGGTGAGCAGTCAGTCTTAGCAGGTGTTGATGTGGTTGATAGCGGGAGTCCTAGCGGGGATGAGTCGTCATGAGTTCTGATAGAGATAGTGCGTAGCTGACGAGTTGTATCTTTATTTTGCTAGTTGGTTGTAACACTTGTAAATTTAACTATAACTGTTCTTTTATCGACTTTTGATGATTACTTACCTCGGGCAACCGAGATGGTGACACCCTTATATGCTAAGGAAGGTCTAGTTAAGGCTCCTCGGTATATGGGGGTGTTACATATATATATATATATATAGAAATAGGATCCTGTGCGAACCTAAAGTTCGGTGCGAACTGTGCGAACTAAAAATCCCAACCCCTTACTCAATCAGATTTAGACACTCCCGTCATTTTCCTTTCTCCCACTAAAACTCACTCTCACTCTCTCTCATAACTAACGACGACGGCGACGGATCTTCGTCTTCTCTGCGACGGTGACGGCTCTACGTCTGCTCTGCGACGGTGACGGCATATCTTTCTTCGATCCTTACTGTATGTTTCCCCCTTTTGCAACCCTAATTTCTCCCGATTTTCATTGTTCAACTGCAGTTGTGATTATTTTTCCCTTTTTCATTATTATAATAATGTTAAATTTTCATTTTCACAAGCTATTAGTTGGTACAACTGTTCAATCCTTTATTCTTTGTGCATTTGTTGATACAATTTTAGTTCCGATTATTTTTCAAATCGATTATGCGGAACCTAGGTAGTGAAAGCCTGAGTTTATCTTGTCAAGCTACATAGAATCCTTTATGTTGTCGTATACACTCATTCGTTATGCTAGATACACCCTATTAACTTGTATATTTCCTCGATTTCATCTCATTCTCTGTATTTTTGTCTTGGGGTACGTAGATACAGTTTGAAATGCTTTTAGAAACACACCTTCAGCTGGCTATATACACTTTACTTTGTCATTGTTAGACATTGTTTACAATGTTGATTTTTGCCTTACTTTTCTTTTTTCATTTGTTTTTTGTATTCCTGTCTGTTGTGAGAAAATATTGGCCACCATGGACAATGTAATTTACCTTTGACTCAATGAACCAAAACCAAAAGCGTCGTCTATATACAAACCCCGCAAATTATTTGCTCACCCTAGATACAATCCTTCACATAGGTATATACACTCAATTCTCAAGCTAGATACACCCCTGTTAACTTTTGTTTGGGTTGCTAGATACAGTTTGAAATGCTTCTAGAAACACACATTTAGGTGGCTATATACACTTTTTAGTCCATTTTTATATTCGTCGCTTACACACATTTTTGTAATTTTTTGTGTCACTAATAGTTCTATTTTCAGTTGTTTCATATCCAAGTATGGCAACTTGGTGCAATGGTTGTGTTGTCAATCTTCTTGATGAGGATCAACAGTCGTTTCGTGCCCTTTATGTCAGTGAGAAACAATCAGCTATGGGTTTCTGTTTTTCTCCGTTAAAGGACGTTATAGTGACTGGCCGTCACTATCAAGCATATGATTCTGTGTTTAATAATCAAGATCTTATGCATAAAATCTTCTCTAAAATTGATCTTCATGAAGATAAAGCACATATGGCGCTCGTATGTCAAAATTGGGCTCAACTGTTTCTGATACACCCAAGTGCACCTGGTGTTAGCATGGCTTATTGGCTTACTGTAGACATAAATGATGTGAATGGTGTTCGCATTATTCGTAGGGGTCCTAGAATAGTCTTCCAAACATGCAAATTTTTCTTAACGGAGGATATGATTGCCAAATTCTTAGTGCATTTTCAAAGAAGCAAAAAATCCATCTCGTAGTACTCATCTTATCTTGTTCTTGATGATGTTGCATGCGCCAAAGTGAATGAGTCGTTGCATGCTTTAGCTGCTTCTAGTGAGGAACGAGATAGAGCCATTGGCATTGCTGCGGACTTACTAGTCACTCGTGACAACATATCCTTTCTTGATTTACCTTTGATGTTGTATATATAGCTCATGTGTTCCCACTTTTTTAATTAAGGTTTTGCATGTTTAGGTTTTAATGTGGCCCTTTAGGTAGCTGTCTACTTGTTTATTAATTATAATCTGATGTACTGTCAACCTTCTTAGTTTAACATTTTGGATAATATTAAATTTAATGTAATCCCTGTACTTTATTTTCAATATGGAATGGTTCACTTTTTCTATGAACTTGTTATGTATTTCCAAATGCAATGTTCTTTACTTATGTGTTTCATTGACTTTTACATCTGTTATACTTCCTTCTGTTGTTACAATTTTATTTTGTTACATTTTTTAGGATACCCTGCCCCCTACTTTTCTTTTTGTATTCTGCCGCTCTTAACTAGATACATTTTGTTGATGTTGCTATACACACACCTTCACCTAGCTAGATACACTTTCTCCCCTCTCTATTACTAACGAGTTCCGCTTTAGTTAATAACTAGGTACACATCTTTAATCACCGCATACACTGCTTTTTTTAGATCCGGATACACACCCATAAGATAAAGTTGGTTAGATAACCTTTCTCTATTGATTTGTTTTAAGATACATACACTTTGTGAAGTCACTAGTTACACATCTTCGGGCTGCTACATACACTGTTTTGCCAGCTAGATAGACTTACCTTAGTTCTGAGATACATGACTTTTGGCAGTTACATACACTTTTCTAAACTGCTAGACACACATATTTAATTAGCTACATACACTGTTTGAATGTGCTAGCTACACAACCACAAGATAACGCAATATAATCTGGAGATAGAAGATAAACTTGGCTAGATAGCCTTTACTCTCGTTTATTTTTTTCAAGATATATATACTTGTTTTTGAGTGCTAGTTACACGACTTTGGGCATTTACATACACTTTTTTTTGATCTTATAGATATAGACCTTCAAGACAAAGTTGGCTAGATATCCTTTACCCTGTTGATCTGTTTTAAGATACATACACTTTGTCGAGTCACTAGTTACACATCTTGACTGCTACATACACTGTTCTTAGTTCTCGAGATACACGACTTTTGGCGATTACATACACTTATCTAAACTGCTAGACACACATATTTGATCAGCTACATACATTGTCTTAATGTGCTAGATATACAACTACAAGATAAAGCAATATAATATGGAGATAGAAGATAAACTTGGCTATTTATCTTTTACCTTGTTTTATCTGTTTGGAGGTATATACATTGTTTTGAGCTGCTAGTTACACATCTTAGGGAAGCTACATATAAGGTAAAGAAAGTAGTTGTCGGGTTCACGACTTTGGGCATTCCCATACACTTTCCTACAACACTAATCTCTTGTTTTACATATAAAGAAATGATGGATTTAACGATCAGCAATCATGGTGCGAGTACAAGCAAAGAACAAGCTATTACTGAGGCAAAACTATGTAAGAGAACCACTAAAAGGAAGAGAAATGATGATGATGGTGGCGGACATTGTTTTCTACGTACTCGTATGTCTCCTAAAATGCTGATGTCATTTATCAACAGTGGTTTAAGTGAGAAACAAGTATCTGATATTAAAGACATGGGATTTGGTGGCCTTCTCACTCTCAAGACAGATATGGTGCCGGGTGCTCTTGGTCATTGGCTTGTTACCCGTTTTAATTCTCGTCTTGCTCTTATATGAAAGGTCGGTTTCATATAATACAGATGAAGATATTCATTTGACGACCGGTATTCCAATCAGTGGAAATGAAGTCCAAATAGCTTCCTTAAATGATAAAGATAAGGATTTTCTTGAGTTGAAGAGTAGTTGGATGAAACAATTTGATAAAGAACCGGGCACAGTGGAGACTAAGGACATCCTTAGTCTGCTTATCACGCAAAAGGAGGGCGGGGAGCAGTTTAAAAGGAACTTCATTGTATTTGTTGTTTCTACTTTTCTTATGGGTGTAAAGGGGACCCTTGCAAGTCTTCGAGTCCTGAAATGTCTTAAGGATGTTTCATCTGTTCAAACGTTAAACTGGAGTAGGTTTACCAGAAAAAAGTTTATTGAAAGTGTTGACTCGTGGAGAAGTTCGAAGAATGATTGGTTTGGAGGTCCCATCATGGTTTTTGTCTTTTGTTATTTAGATAGGGTGTCCTACAAGTTTTTCTCAGTTCCTCGTGTCTTCCCCACGCTAGCAAATTGGATAAAAGTTAAAATTTCAGAGAGGCTTAAGATTGAGATGCAAGATGGGTTTGGAAATGAGCCGTTCTTCCTCGGATTGTCAAGGGTGTAGTTAAGGAGATAAGTTTCATTGTTCCATCAGCAAAGGTGCACGAGTATTCTAATCGCAAAAACAGAGTCTGGTGATGAACTCAAGGCTTCCTCAAAGGCTGGTCGACCGATACTAAGCGGATAAATGCTATCAAGGTTACGCGGAATCCGCAACTATTCTTGCAGATTCTTATGCAATGTTCACAAATTCTTTGGAAGCAACCAAAGTTGTTCACCCTGACTCTAAACTTTTACAACATCTAGCTTTAATGGATGAAGCTCTTGGTGCATGCTTTGTCCTTCATCACAACCAACGAGATGACACCAAAAAAGATAAAGAAAAGGAAGCGCTTTTCTAATGAAGATGAACATGACAATCAAATCTAATCCATGGTCTAAGCTAAATGGCAAGTCATTTGAATCAAGATGAGTTGTGGGCAAATTGTTGTAAAATTAGAAACTGCCTTGGGAAAAAGGCCGGTTAATGTTCAAAGTAATGTTAACAAGAAAGGGAAATCTACTATCGGTTTACGCTACATCAAGAGGAGTTGTGTGAACCGTTGAATATTGATAAAACAAATAAAGCTTCAACTTTGTTCCGTCGATCACCAAGGTTTACACACCAGTCCCCTTCATGTAAACTTCAAAGTTCGAAACCACATCAAGTTGTTGAGAAAAAGTTACACGAGGATGGTTTACACATTGCAGACGAACATATGGAGAGTAATGTTCAAGAAATCAAAATCGCTTAACCTTTTCGATTCCAAGACTCCAGCTCCAGACTTGCCAAAGTCAACTTCTCCTATCCTTTTGGACTCTCAAATCACAAAAGGACTTGTTTGAACCGCTGAATTTTGAGAAAAGAGCAGAAGCTTCAACCTCAATCCGTCGATCACCAAGGTTTACACACCACTCCCCATCAGCTTTTACACCACCTTCATTCAAACTACTAAGCTCAATCGAAGAAGATGTTAAAAATATGTGTGATGGTTTACACGTTGGAGATGAAAACGTTGTAAAGAAAGCAAAATCTGCTAACCTTGTGGATTCCATCATGGTGCGTCCGAAGAAAGCGAACTGCTCCATCCGAAAAATTGTCTAAGTCAACTTCTCCTATCCTTGTGGAATCCGAGTCACAAAAGGAGGAGTCTGAACCGTTGAATGTTGAGAAAACAAAGACAAGCGGGAACCTCATTTCGTCGATCGCCAAGGCTTATACACGACTCGCCACCGGTGTTTACTCCTCTGTGTGTCCATCACCTGATCCCTTGACCCCAACTGAATTCCCACTAGTTATTAGCTCAGAATCACAAGAAGATGTTTTGCAAAAGATCGTTGATGATGCTTTAAATATAAATGTAAATGTGGAGCCACTTGAAGTTGTACCACTTTTTTCTTTGCCCCCAGATGAACCAACAAGGGCTAAGAGGGTTAGAGTTCGAGACAGAGCTTTTCGATCTCCTTTTCTTCAAAGAAGTATCAGACTTGACGGCAAGGTGAATAAAAATGAGAGAGAAGCACTGGACTATGTATTTTCAGAATTTTCTGATGACAGGTTTGTACGCTACTTCAAATTTCTTGCTAGATACATTCCAAACAATTCTTCATTTCATATTTATAGTTAGGTAGATACAGTCATTACTTTTCTTAATTTATTTTCTCATTTCATTTTGATTGAACAATTATGTATGCAGTGAGATCCTGTTCAAAATTGGTACAGACATTTCAGTTACTCGAGCAAATTTGAAGATGCTAGTATCAGGTGATATAGTGCCTAAACTAGTGATACATGCCTGGTGTTGCGTTTTGAATAAATGTGAAACAATTAGAGCACATACTTCACCTTCTAGGTTGTATCTCCCACTGTCTAGTGAAGTAAGTTCTCAAATTGATGACAATTTTACGGGGGCATCTTTGGTAAGTATTTACATTTGCTAACCTTCTTGTATGGTTTTCTGATATAGACATTTTTTAATGAGGCCAGAGATGGTAAATTTTTTACTATAGACATCTTTGGTAAGTATTTACAAAGAAGTTGGAAATCTTGCATTTGATGAGGCCAGAGATGGTAAATTTTGCACCAAGTATTGAGCCTACGGTATCCACATTTCAGCCTACTTGTTTTGTTGATGCTATCATACGATATTAATATTATTTGCATTTTTGAGAAATGTTTGAATTTATATGTCCTATGCAGAAAGACTTTGTTATTAAATGCTTGCTCAAGAAAATGCCGTCTATAGTAGCTGTCCGTGACATGAAGCCAGAGGAGATTATTTTGAGGTCAAATCTTGGTAATGGAAGTGATTCAGGAATTTACCTCATGCGGTTGTTGGAGAAATACAAAGGAGAAAGAAGGACTTGTGTGTTGGGACTCCAAGATGTAAGCTGCTTTACAATGTTTTTCCCTATTTATTTACTTGTATGTATATGAGTAGTATAAATCAATGTTCCTTGTTTTGTAGAACAACCAAGTTAAGGTTTTTGGTACAAGGGCATGCTATCGGTTGTTGTCTTTTCTTTGGTAATCAAGACTTCCAAAATCTAAGAAAGAATCCCAGGTGCCACCAAGGATACCCGTCAATGTCGGTTGTTAGACACGAAATATTGGCTCGGGTAATCAATGCTCGCAAGGATGACAAGTAATTTCTAAACTTTTATTACATATTTGTTTGATTTTTGTTTTAGAAGTTGTGCTAATTGTATTGGTTTGTAGGTATTTGGATGAAATTATCGTGGCCACTGAATGGATGAATGTCTTCCGAAAAGCAATGAAAAGTTTGCAAAATCGTCAATGGATAAGGGATACGGTTAGTATATAAACATTTTTTATTTAATCGACCAGATAGGTGATCAAAATTTTGTAACAATATTTACATTTGTAGGTGATTGACATGTTTGGTGTGATGTGTACATATAATCGACCAGATATTCTGTACTTGCCTTCAACAGTGAGGGTATGTATCTAAGTAGTACATTTTGAATTTACTTTTTACTTTTCCCTTTTTTACTTCATTTTTGTGAGGAATAATATGTCATCTCAACTATGTTCCAAAAGAAAAAACAGATGTCATATATTTGTTAGTATAGTTTATTAACTTATTTTTTTAATTTGTCAGTATGCTAAACCACAATTAAAGGTTAACGAGGTAAACTTTGTTTGGTGCCCTCATCTTAAGATGCACTACACGCCAAAAGATGGAGCTACTATTGAGAAGGTAAAGTTACTAATGTCCAAACTGTGATAATATATGCATAAAATACTAATTACCATGCATATCCTAGTTACTTACCTATGTAAATCATTTTGCTTTTATGTAGGTTTTTTTCACAATCGGCAAAGATGGTAACCATTGGTTAGCTTGTGTGTCTGATCTCAAGGAGGAGAAGAACTACATTTTGGACTCTCTCAAGAAATATAAGAAAAATGATAAGAAAGCTGTGGAGGAATATAATACTTATGTGGAGGATATTATATGGTCGCCATTTTTTATTTTAATTCAGTCTAGAAGTCACAATCTAAGATATTCATACAAGTATTTTTGTTGATTGTTTGTTGTTCACAGATAGTCAATGTTGCAAATCAGATACCGAGCACCAATGGTTACAAGCGCGTCAAGGCCATCGGTTTGTTTCCTCTCAAGTGAAGGATGTCCCTCAAAAACCAAACATGTTAGTTTGTTATATATTTTTGTGTTATTTTTTGCTTAATGTTAATTATTTTAATATCATTTTCAATATCATATGTTGCTTGAATAGTTTTGATCATGGAGTATATGTCATGAAGTTTCTGGAAGGTGCAATGTTCAATACAGATTTGTGGACGGACAAGAAACATTACAAAGTGAGTTTAATGGACTTGATAATTCATATATGTTTTATCTTAAATTTTCTCCATTTTATCTTAAAATTCTGTCATTTTCCCCCATGTTTTAAGAGATTCGACCGACTTTACATTACCTTTTGTAGACGGACCGTAATGATACCCTAAATGCACCCATGCTAAACCGTTATGTGGGAAATGCACCCTGTCTTTAAGAAAAGCACATTAGCGTTAATACACTCGGGGAAGAATTATGGGAACAACTTGAATATCCCTAGTCCAGTCAACGGAATCACTAACAATGAAGACTTGCTTGGACCCTGGTGGAGGATATGTACTTCTTTTTTTGCCATTTTATCTTAATTTTACGCCTTTTTTTTGTTTTGCAGGACTTGATTGCTTATCGTCGACAAATTATGTTGCAGCTGATAAAATGGGAGAAAAACACTTCTCAGGTATCCTTTTTTTGTATTTTTATATGTTTGATTTGTCATCTTAGGAGTCGTTCAGGTTGGTACAGTTTTTTAATTGCTAGATACACTCCTTCAAAGTTGCTACATACACTTTTTTAAATTGTTAGATACACTTTTTAAACTAAAAAAAAAAAATCAAAAACTTGAACAAGGGATAGTTTAGTCATATTAGGTGCAGTAGCAGAATTAGGATTTCGTAGTCAATATTTTTTCATTGTTCAGAGAGATGATCTCCCATGATAGTCTCTCGTTTCACGTTATCTTTGCTTGTAAGTTATAAGTCTTAATTCCGTTAGTCTACCGAAAGACGTATCACGTTTGAATTATTGTGTCGGAATGTCAGAATTAATTTAATGGTCAACTGAAAGGAAGAAACAAAGAGGAAGGAAAAGACTAAAACTTCAATCATGAGGTGATGAGAAAAAGAGGGAAGAGTGTGAACCTTGCGGTTTTACGAGATGCCTACTTGTCACCAAAGAATTGCGATTACGTTTTTTGAGTTGTAATCTTTATAAATTAAATATGAAGTTCCGTTAGTCTACTGAAAGACGTATCACTTTTTTCAGGTTGGCTACATTATTTTTTTGAACCGCTAGATACACTCGTTAATATGGCTGCATACACTATAGTCTGTCACTACATACACCTTACACTTCCATATGTTGCTTTAAAATAATTCAACCTCATGTCATTCTTTTTTTAATCTCCAGGCGATTTTTCACAATGGTTGATGATGAAGATTATTGGATTATTTTTTTAATCAAGCCTCATTTCAAAGGATTCGGATCGTTCAAATTTTTATTTTTCTTGCAAGAGTGGTTGTACTTTGAAGAGGTTGATTAAGTCAGGGTGACTTTTGTCTAGTATTTCACATTTTTTAGTTTCCTTGTCTTTGTTTGTATCCTTTCAAAGGAAATAACTTGGAACATCTGTGGTCAACTAGATACACTTGTTTAGACTTGCTAGCTACACTTGTTCGTCTTGCTAGATACACTCCTTCATTATTTTTAGAAAAGGATGTTCGATACAAACGCCATCTTTGTAGGAGAATTCAGAACTTTTTGTCCATTTTTCCATCTAAGAATATGAAAAATTTAAGACTAAATTTATATAAAAGAGATGATGTGTTTTCCTAGTTTATATAAACAAGTATACAATGACGCATTGTGACCATACACTTTTTCGGACTGGTAGTTACATTCCACGAGTCCATAATAAAGAAAAAAAATGATTTGGTTGGAGTAATTTGATGTTCAAGAGTTCATTGTGACCATACACTTTTCCGGCTAATTGAAATTCTGTTATTAGTATTAAATTATCATACTTGACACTTTTGATCAAGTTGTCTTTAAAATCAGAGTAACAGAATGAGGAAAACTTACTATAACTTGACACTTAATAACAAATAAACAACACAAAAATTGAAGAAATTTGAAATGTAGTACTCCGTAATAGTTTTGCATAACATGCGACAAACAAAGGATAATTACTAATTACCGATCAAAATGTGGATTGTAGCCCATCTTTGAAGTTATAAAATATAACCAACATTATGAAAAGTGCAGTACAAATTAATAATCCGGAAAGTAATTGCGGATTTCAAAACGAATATCACCAAAACATCATTATCACCTTCAACCCAATCCACCGGGTCGTTTTCCCATGCAAGCGGAACTGTCCCGAACTCAAAGGAAGGCCCCTGAGCATACAAATATGCCACCAGTCCCAAATCATCTCTATTAGCAACCCATAAATATGATCCTGACGGAGGTTTAACGTTTTCAAACCACCACCTCGAAGCTTCATTATTAGAAAAAGCGCGCTCCAGTTTGCGTGCTTGACGGAAGCATTCGCGCTCATCTCCCGCTCCAAACTCAATCATTGCATGTCCCTTGAACGACCCATTGGAAGAAATAGCCGGGTGGATAGCTTGAACTAAATTTAATCCAAAGACCCCGAATAACTTCTACTAATCACAAGATCATATCGAGAGTTTCCTTTCCAAACCCATCTCTTGTGCTTGGCAAATTATAAAGAATACACATCACAGGTTTGATGTACAATATTTCGGAATGGTGTCCGAAACTTTCTATTTTATCATAGGATGCATCAGATTCATAGGATGCATCAGATTCATAGGATGCATCAGACATAATTAGGGGATGATTGAGTATGCAGTTATGGAAAGTTATTTGGTGTAGTTTCAGTATAGATTAAGTTTGAAGTTTTTTGAAACAAACACATGAAAACCTATTTATATAGAAATAATTAAAGCAGATGCAATGCATCCGATGAATCGATGCATAGAAACGTTTGGTGCATTCTATGAATCGATGCACGAAATAATCGATTCATAGGATGAATGTTTGGTGTGAACGAATTAAGTTTGAATTTTTTTGAACGAATGAATGTTTTTTTGAACGAATGAATGTTCTTTTATAAAGGTCAACCAAAAAGAATCCAAAAAGAATTGACACAAATTCTTACTTAAGACGGGCACTATCCATCTTAAGTTGTAGACGGATACCATTTTGTGAGACAAAATGCCCAAATAGAGGATAGTGGGAGGCACATGGGGGTGCCCCCACTTGTCCCCCATATTCGTTTTGTGAGTGTAACTACCCGCCTTAAGATTCGACCCGTCTTAAGCAAGACCTACTCATTTTTAAAATAAAGAACTTAATCTTCAATTTGTATTTATATTTTATTTTTAATTATGTGTGTCACACCTCGACTTTTGAGGGTACACAATAAAAGTTTGTATAATAATAGAGAAGCAAAGTGTTTGAACAGTAAACGTGAGACATTAGTCAACGAAATAACACTTCGCAACTTGGGCAATTTCTAATATCATGATGCGTTAATTAAACATACTTCTTAGAAGTCTTTACTTACTTTAATTTGATGTTCAAGAGTTCATTGAAATGATGTTGCATCTTAAATTTTGGCTTTTTCAATTTTTCGGAATCCTATTTTTTTTTAATCGCTAGTTTCACTTGTTCGATTGGCTACATACACTTTGTTTGCCTCCTAGTTACACTCCTTCCGCAGCTACAAACACTCTAGTCAGGCCACTTCCCCTATTTGAATACAATGTATACACTAACCCCCTCTATACTCCGTCAATCCATAGTCAGTATAAAAACAGTAAAAAAACAACAGCGTAAAAACGTACATAAAAAAAAAGTTGGAAGTTATTACAAAACCAATCTTTCCAAAAACTACATAAACCAAAAACCCATTGAAATCGATTTTTTAAGTGAGTACATAACATTACAAAACATAATGAGACTTTTTGAGTGACATCTACAAATGCCACATATACCACAAACCCACCGAATTCGGTTTCAAGGAGTCGACTCGGGCAATTTCTACTATCATGGTTACTCATTTCACCGCAAGCACGGCATTTTCTCAGAGGCTTTGCATTTTCCAAGACTGCCTTTTCCTTGTTTGATGTTATCCTCTTTCCCGATCCCTTATTCTTGCACTTCTCTGGTGGTAAAACAGTAACTTCAGTTGGAATTTTTGACCCAAGAAGCATCTCAATCTCAGCTTTCTTATCTTTTGACTTTCCCGACTTAATTGAAATAATCAACTTTTCATTGAAACTCCTGAGCAATTGAAATAGCGCATCGAAATGTTCCTCACTATCCTCAACAAGTGAGACTGCACTAAATACCTCCGACCATAATTCACTTATATTGTTCTCATGACTTTCGATTGACACACAATCGGCTAGTCAGTTTTTCCAACAACAAGAGAAAGAGGGTGGGAAGTTGCAGATTTGCTCCATCTCAGTGCTAAATACTCTTTAGGTATATGATCAAACCCCCTATCTTTCAACACCCATAAAATGTGCCTACAGAGTATCCCAATTCTTTCAAACATCTTACAAGAACAAGAGAACTTATTATCACTTAAATCAACTTTGTATTCCTTGTCTTTCTCACGATCAATTATTGAAATATTATCATTCGCACCACTTGCATTTGGTGATGGTAAATGGTGTAACACCCGCGAATTTTCCATTTTGGCAAATATAATTTAATTAACCGTTCTATTGTCTTATTTATATTTTAAATTATTTAATTTAATTGATTTCATTATTAAACATGATTTTTTATAAATATTATATTTTTAAAGCTTAAGTTATGTGAAATAAATATTTTGGTCGGATAATAATAATAATAATAATAATAATAATATTCCCCGTCTTGAGTTGTAGTGGGCTTGAGACGAAACTTCTAGTGTATACCGACTCAATTTGAGCTGTTGGGCTTTTTATAACTTATGGGCTTTTCCCTTCTCTTTTCCCTTCACAAAACCCCCAACTAAACCCTCACAACTCCATCTCCCTCACTCCTAAATTCTGAAATTTCCCAACAAACACACAACTACAACACCATTGTTACACAACCTCCACCTTCTTCACTAAATTGGCCATAAAACCTTCATTTCTCATCGGTTTTCAGTGATTTTCGCGTCTATCTCTTCCTCTCATCGCCCTCCTTCTTTCTAGGTAAGAAAAGAACTATCTTTCCTCCATTAATGGGGCTGTCGAGCCAATTTCTCATGGTACCCTTTTTTCTAGTTTCGATTTTTAGTCTTATTTGGTGTTTTCTTATGTTTAGGAGAAAGTTTAGTTGACCCTAAAGTGGATTCTCGCTTGTGAGACGATTACAATAGAGATTAAGAGCTAAAAGGTAACAGTGATGGGTTACTCGACTTACATGTCAAATTTGTGTGTTTTATGTGTGGTTGGATGCATACAAATGTTAAAGTTGGTAACTTTCATGTTTCATTCCATTGTTATGTTGAATGAAGTGGTTTTATGAGCATTTTCATATGTTTGGTTGACATGCTATCTTATTTTAAGGTTCATAATTGATGTCATATGTTTAAATTATCCTAACATGCTAAATTTACCGAGTATTCATCATATTAGAGAAGTATGAAATGATTGAATGAAAGATGGTTGAATTTGGAAGACTTTAGATGGATGTTTGATGAGTTTTTCGTGTTCGGTGATCCTCTGCCGGTGGGCAGGCAAATGCCTACCCAACCGGCAGCCTCTTTGCATTTCGACTCGTAAAAATAGAGAATTAAGCCTTTGTGATCCCCTAGCTTAGGTGGGCAGCCGGCAGCCAACCTACCCAACCGGCAGCGAGTACATGGAATTTTGGTGTCTTTTATAATAGGGTGTATCCCCTGGCGGGCGGCCGGTCAGCCGGCAGAGAATACACAATGTGAAATGTTGAACTTAATTGTTTATAGGGTGTACTCCTGCCGGTGGGCAGTGGCCGGTCAACCTGAGAGAATACATAATGTGCAAGTTGAGCTTATTTGGCTATAGGGTGTATTCCTGTAGGTGGGCGGCGGCCAGTCGGCCGGCAGAGAATACACATTGAGCATATGTTGACCTTGTTTACCTTGACTGTATTCCTGCCGGTGGGCGGCAGGTGGGACCGGCAGAGAATACACTTTCACCTTTTGGCTTTGTTTTACCTTGGCTTGTATCCCTATGGTGGGCGGCGCAGGTGGACCGGCGAGAGAATACACCTACTTCTATTTTTGGCCTTGTTTCACCTAGCATGAATCCTCTGCGGTGGGCGGCAAAATGCAGTGCCCACGCCCAGAGAGCACCTGGTAATCATTATACTCTTATGTTCATACATGCTTCACATGAATTGTTTACGTTATGTTTGTGCAATCATTGTTACTCGTATTTGTGACCGGAGTGTGACGGTTTACATTGTGTGACTACTCGACATTCCTTATTTATTTGCCCTCGGACATTGGGTCACGATTATGTGCCATTGTTTCCGAGTTGGGCTATCTTCCTTCCGCCTCTTCGGACCTTGGGGTACGGATAGGTACCATGGTTCCGATTTGGGGTTACTCGACCTTGGGGCACGGCTAGGTGTCATGGATCGAGTCTTGGATACGATTTGGGATTGTATGTCGAATCGGGTGTCGTCCATTCCGAGAGTCCGCCGATTTAGACTAGGACCGTATTATGATCGTCGTCCTACCAGGAGGTTGGAGTCTACGGGTTTGTCTTGTTTTGAGTCAATCCTTTGTAAATGTCTTGCTTGTTACGGTCATTGGTGTGTTCTTATATACGAGAGTGCACGTCTTCTATGCTTGTTTGTGAGAGTCTTGGTCCTATCGGATACTAGTGGTGAGATGCAAGCCCTAGTTGCGATATGATCGCCGGGATTGATGTTCCCATCCGTTCTTATGGTGAGATGTAAGCCATAAGTATGAATGTGACATTAGTAGCCACGTCCCGTGCTATGGTTGTTAAGAGGTTTTCAAAGGAATGGCTATTGGTTTCCATCCATGTATTTTCTATTTAATTGATCCGTTATTTACTTTCTTCATATGATTCGATGCCTATCTCATTAAGAATGCAACATGCCTATATCGTTATGATTATCGTTATATTCCCTTGTTCATATTATTCAAGTATGATGCATGATCGATATGTTTAATTAAGTTCTTGCTTATGTGCATTTCGACATATGGTGGCTGGGAGAACCCTGAGTTACTCCCCACTGACTGTGGCGTTCATGTTTACATGAATGACAGGTTTGTGATGCAGATTATGGGGAAGACGTGTGAGCTAGCGAGAACGTTGACCCTTGGACCTTAGTTATAGGTTGCTTAGACTCACCTATCGTTAGACTTGTGTTTATTCGTGGGATATCTTTTCCCCAACGCACTTGTTTTAAATTGTAAAACTTAATTATCTTTCTTTTCATTTTTGTTCGATCACTTATGGTGGATTTCGCACTTTAAGCTTTTAAAGGTTTTAAAAATCTCGTATTTTCCGCTTTAATTTTGATGCCCTATCGAGGGGTGTCACAAATGGCCACAAGTATAACATGCTGCTTGGACTTCTACTTGGAAAATATAAAATATAATGATTGTGTAAAACTCAGAAGCTTGCTTTTCTAAAAGGAGAGGGGTTGTCAATTTTGGATAACAATTCTTATCATCAGCCATTACCTTAGAATATTTCCATCTCTGAGCATCCATTGCTGTTTGGAAACGCATCCAAAACTCGACAAGTGTGACATGTGGGTTGGTGAAGTTTCCAAAGAAGCTATTTTCAGACTCTGATCTTGATGTTGTGCGTAAAATCCCAGCCAAATATGTGTCTCTAATGTAAGCATGAATCCAAAGAGCACGGTGCTTAAACATTTTCTTCAACCACTTGTTATCACAAAGCTCATATGAGGAAATTATCGAATTCCATTTCGATTCAAAATCTTCTGGAGTGATTTCTACATCCCAAACAACTGAGTTAATTTCCTTCAAGAAAGTTGTGTCTTGGGAAATCGATGGACCAACCTTGTCAGGCAACTTCTTCATTATATGCCACATACACAATCGGTGGCGTGTTTTGTCACCAAACACACCCTTAACAGCTTTTTTGATGCCTCTACATTGATCAGTTATTATAGTAATAGGATAGCGATCACCCATAGCGTTACAAAATTTTGAAACAACCACGAAAATGATTCTGCATTTTCGTTTCGTATCAAACCCGCTGCAAAAGTAATGCAACCCTTATGGTTATCAACATCCGTGAAAGGGACAAACACCATTTTATATTGGTTGAAGTTATACGTGGCATCAACGTAAACAAAGATCACCAAAAAGGGCATAATTTTTAATTGATATTGGATCTGCCCAGAAAAGCTTAGTTATTCTGCTTTGATCGTCCACATCAAAGTCAAAATAGAAAGATGGAGACATAGCCTTTTTCTGCATGAAGTTCTCTATTAACATCTTGGCATCATATTCTTTGATGTATTTCTTTACATCCCTTGAAAAATTTTTGAAATCTTGTAAAGAAGCACCCACATTTTTGTATCCCTTCACATACTGTTTGAACATCCTAAATGTTTGCACAGGACCATGGTTTACATGAGCATTATCCATTATCATTTTTTTGTGAACCAAGTTTAAATCCCTACATGGTTTCAAATGTATCATAGTTGTTGGCGTATTCATAGCATGTGAGTGAACCTCAACAAAATCATAAATCTCGTATTCACCCGTTTGAATTCTTCTAAAACTAACCTTAGCCTGACAACCAATTCGCGTAAGGGTCCTCTTTCTTTTTGTACCCTTGTGATTACTTTTGCCTTGTTTATTACACACGCACCACTTGTGTGTAACTATCCCGTCAACTAATTTTGTTGAGTCTAATCTAGTAAGGAACCCACAAACCTTGGCATATTCCTCATAAAAATGTATGCCTTCTTCCAAAGTTGCAAATTTCATCCACAATCTTTGGTTTTAATTCTGCTGAGCATCTTGGCAATCCCACTATTTGATTATCGAAATCAACTTCTGGGGTGGCTACAACATCAAAAAAAAAAAAAAAAAAAAGGAAATGATTTTAATTTTATCTGTTACCACCTACACAAGCTTCTTAGACAATACATTACTTAATTAGAAGCTACAATTTAATACCTGGTACATTAGTGACAAGCAATTGATTTTCTTTTGAATTACTTGAAGACGCTTGCACATTAGTAACTTCTACAATGTCTCGCACGTAAAATCAAAGAAAAGAACTGAATTCTAGAATCAAACATAATCCCAAAATCCTAGGTAGTGGAACACGTAATTTTAATTTGTCAAGTTACATACAATCGCTCACGCAGCTTATATACACTCATTTGTGAAGCTATATACACTTTGCTACCTTTTGTTTATTGCACTATTTTCATCCCATTCCCTCTATGCTATCTAAGGGTAGCTAGATACGATTTTAAGTCCTTCTACAAACACACCTTCGTGGTCAGTATACACATTTTAGACCATAATTGATAGTCGTTGCATACAAACAAAACCCGTACACGAAATCAACTACGACAGTTTATCCAAACAGAATCTCTAAATCCAAACAGGGCCTTAATATCTAAGTCGATCAAAGTAATACTCCCCTAAATTTACAATCATACATTTTTTAATATTGACAGAAACACATCCTCAACTACCTAGATACACACAGCCAATGAAAGCAACTTATTTTGGGTCACAATTAGTAGCAATAATAAAATAATGTATCACGATAATTCCCTTCTTCAAATTATATGTAAACAACAAGATTTGAAGACACATTCATACATCTACATACATACACATCTTTAACTTGCTAGATACAAAGAACATGCAACAGTAGTTACCTATGACTTCTGCCATTACCGAATCTTCTTCTTCAATTATTACCATCTGAAATAAAAATTCGTTCTTGTTAGATTATTACCCAAATTAGATGGTTTTATCATCAAAGAAACTCTAATTTTTCGATCACAATAATTTTAATCAACTAATGAACCAACAAATCTAGAATCAAAACCACAAAATACCATCTTAAACCAAAAAACTAATCAAGTTAAATTTTTAAGCAAACCCTAAGTTTTTAAATTGGATTTGTTTCAAAATCTTAATTAAAACTTACCTTGAATTTGTATTCCGAGGTGCAATAATGGAGTTTGATTGATGCGCAGCAATGGTGTCGGAAAGAGAAACGAAGAAATCAAGATGAGAATTTGTTATCGCATTAATGGAGTTTGAAAGAGGAACGAAGAACTGAGAATTTCGTCTGTTATATAGGGGGGTCAGTTCGTACGGTTCGCACCGAACTTTAGTTCGTACCTGACCCCGACCCTATATATATATATATATATATATATATATATATATATATATATATATATATGCAACCATTAGCAATTTGAACAACACTACTGAACACCTCCCACCAACTATCAGACATGGCAAGAATTATTCCCTTAAATGACCATACCAAAACGCAACAAGAATTGTAACCGTTGGACATTACATTACCTGAAGCAATTTGATTTATCGTTTCAACCGATATACCTAGCATTGAAAATTGTATACATTGCACGACCACACGCAATAATATAGCCATCGTTGAGGCTAAACAATGACGTAAAACACCCCCAACAAGAAATGATATAACAACGTTTAAAGATATGATGATTCAACCAAATTTTAAAACGAAAAGTACTTGTAACAGTGCTACTCGATCGAGTTGGTAAGGCGCTCGATCGAGCTGGGCTTACTCGATCGAGTTCATCAGCTACTCGATCGAGTAAGCTGAGATAAGAATACTCCCCAGTGCCACCCCTGCAGTTACTCGATCGAGTAGCCACAGGTCAAGATTCCTCCTAAAACGCCATGTTAAGACCAAACAATCATATAAACACGAGTCAGGACGCTCTCCCGACCCCAAAATCCTACATAAACAGTCTAAAAGTACTCAAAATACGGCCTTATGGCCAACATACATACCAAAGTCTAACAAAGTATCAACCAAATAAGTACTAACAACTAAAAATCCATGAAACGATATATAAAAAGAAAAGGAGTATCATCACTCCACATCCTGATCTTCCATCATCTCGTCACCACCATCACCACCTGACGTGCCTGCTCCAGCTGCGTCCTGACTTGCGACTCCACCCATGCCAGCATCTGCTCCCACACGCCATGGGGCCAAGCAACCGTAGGGATATGACTGAGACTCTCCCCAAGTAGACCTCTCCACGCCATAAGAGTGGAAAACTCCACTGTCGCCCCCAACGCCCCTCTACCACATGGGCTGCGCTGCAGCACATATGCCATCTCATGTAGGTTCAGGAGTGTCAAGGTAGTAGACACCCTCTCCGTGAGCTCGCTCACTCTCATCTCAGGGTTACATAAGGGAGGGTAACCGGGGTACTGGTACTGTGGAGGCACAGGCTGCTCTGGCTGGGTCTCAGCCGCCCTCTCCCTCACTCGTCGTGGTCCTCTTCCCACTCTAGGCTATCCCCTTTCGTCGGCTCAGGATCACCTCCAAGATATCAGGGTCAATGAGGTACAACTGCCTCTCGGGAACCTCCTCATCCTCATCATCAGAATCGACAGCCACTACTGCCGCCGGTAAAGGCTCGGTCTCGGGAAAGTGCTCGGGAGCAGGTATCCGCATCCAACTCATTCCCTAAACTCTCCATGCTAGCCCACCATCCTCCAAAGTCCTCAACCACTTGAGGTCAAGAAAGTACTCACGGTCCAAGGTAGAGATCGTTGGAGTCAAGGGTGTATAGGCCGAGGAGGCCTCAAAGGTGGTAAGCCTCTGCCAACCGAGTGGCAATGGCACCACAGCTCAGGAAACGAGCGTCAGAGGTGGCCATCAAGGCTAAGCTGGCACACACTATGTCTGGGGCACTAAAGGTGACTCTCTAGGATCGGGTGGGGTTAAGGTACGCTGCAAGCAACATCACCTCGTGTGAGTTAAGCTTACTCACATCCTTCCTCTCATAAAGCAAACAGGTCAAAGCACAGAGAAAGATCTTTAAGGTGACATGTTGAACATCATTAATCAACATGTTGCTAGAGGTCGGGACGGGTTTGCCGGTAAAGCAAGGCATAAGGCTACTAGCTCCACACTCAGTCGGAATGTTCCTAAGAGCTCCCTTCGCAGGTCTAGCAAGGCCAAGGTGGGTGGTAAACATGTCCATGGTAAGGAAGAAACTACTTTTCATAAGGCGGAACTCAACGGTCTGCTCCACCGCATCATACTTGAAAGAACTCATAAACTCGAGGGTTAGAAAAGCATATGAATGTTTCCGGAGACGGTACAACCCAGTCATACCCAAGGTCTCGAAGATATGCCTAACATCGGTCTCAATCCCCAGGTCAGTCAAAAGAGTGTTGTCGATATAACGGGTGGGTCGCATACGACGTCTCTGTAAAGCAACAAAAGTATCTCTTTGCGTAAAGTCCGCAAAGACAACGGAAGGGTACTCAGGCACTGCTGGGACCGTAGGTCCCCCACTCCCCTCACCTACCTCGGGCTCAGAAGCCCTCCCCCTCTGGCTCTGACGGGTTCCCACAGTTGGTCTCGGCATCTGGTTTTTTAACACACATTTTAGATACACAACAACACATGCTTGGAACACATAAACCTTCATATAAGGACATTTAGAAGAATCACTATGTACACACTTTCACCAAACAATCCAAGAATTGCAATAATAAGCTCTAAAAAGGTCGTCATACGGTCTCACAACTACAACTAATTATGACAAGCATGGTATCAATTAACAACCCAACTACAAGCTTTAAAGACTAACTTCAAAATAGTTCCACAATTAGACATGTTTCACAATTCATAAGGACGAATTTCAGTTTGGGGCACTTTTAAGACGGAGTTTTAAGGCAAAATTTTGAGTAAAAACCATCAAAATCAACTCTAGACATGATATATATAACATACATTACCCAATTTCCCCCTTTCATATACAAAAGATAACCAAAATTCAATTCAAAATCTCAAACCCTAGAAATTTCGACACATACTTTCCCCCAAATTGATTCGATTTTTGCATATCTAACATCAATAATCAACGAATTGAAGCAAATAAATCATGTTGCAACAATTACAAGCAAGATTTGGCACATATAAATCGAATTTTCATCAAACACCAACTATTATACATGTTTTTAATTAATTGAAACATAAAAAGAGATGAATATTATTACATTGAAGGATTGGCAAGTAAAGATGACGAATTAAACAAGTAAAACACCAAGATTCAAGTACCCAAAAACAAGGATTAGAGCAACTTAGAGAGAGATAAAGAGGATTAGGGTTTAGGTGAATGAAAAGAAATAAGAAGAAAAGAATAGAGAAGAGGGGTTATGAATCCCGTAATTCTCCGGGTACTGTTCATTTAGAAAACGCTTTTATCACCACATCACACAACATTGTCACGTACTATAAACATTCCACCACTTCCATTACTTTCATACACATTTCTACTCAACTACATACGTACACAGTTCCTCATCACAATCACACATACTAACATTAACAGAGACTCCATCACCAATATTCTAACGTAACCATTATACACTAAGCACATAATTCCCGACTCGATATCCCATAACCGGTGACTGGCTTAAGCATAATAGGGCCATGATTTTGAAATGAGGGCGCCTACTCACCCAAAATCTAGCATCAGCTGGAGCTCCCAATATACATACACCAGGTTCATTTTATTAGACTCACTACGTTCATTAGGCTCATTTGTTACAGGTTCCAAAATCGTCGCTCTGATACCACTTTGTAACACCCCGATATACCAAGGAGCCTTAACAAGACCTTCCCTAGCATATAAGGGCATTACCATCTCGGTTGCCCGAGGACAGTAATAATCAAATGTCGATAAAAGAACAATTAAGGGGGCGTTTGGTTGGGGAGAATACGGAAAGGGAAAGAGAATAAAAATGGTTGATTCCTTTTGTTATTGTTTGTTTGACACAAAGAAAGGGTAACCCATACCCCCCCTTACCCCCAAAACCATTCTCATCCATACCCCTCCCCCCCTTGGGTAAGCCCATAACCCCATAATCCCTTCTTCCTCCTACTCCCTATTTCCACCACTCCCACCAACACCCACCACACCCTCTCACACCGTCAACCACTGCCACCTACACCCTACACCCACCACACCGACACAACCACCACCAGCGACGCCGACACAACCACCACCAGCGACGCCGCCTGTCCACGCTACCCCATATCCTCAACCACTAAACACCACACCAACACCTTCAGTAACTCTCCCACCCCACCAACCACCACCAACACCTTCCTCGGCCACACCACTGCAACCGCCCGACACCGGCCACACCAGATCTGGTGTTTTAAGGGGTGGGGGAGGGGTTTTCGAAGGGTTGTGGTGGATTTTTTAGAATGAATAAGGTGTTTTGGGGTCGGGATTGTGGTGTTTGTTGAGGGCGTGAGGCGCGGTGATTAGGTTCGCCGTGGGGTACCGTGAGGAAGATCGTCGGCGCCGCTACTTGTGGTGGTGTCGGTGTAGATAATGGTGGCAGGTGGTGGGTAATGGTGGTGGAGGTGGTGGATGTTGGCTTTTAATTCCCTTTCCCTCTAATTGTCAACCAAACACCCAAGTATAATATGGGTGATCCCATTCATTTCCCTCTCTTACCCTTTCTTGATTTCATTCTCTTACCCTTTCCCGTACCAAACGCCCCCTAAGTTATATTACAAGTGATTAACAAAACTAACGATATAAAAATACAACTCAAAACCACTATCAACTATATGAACTACTACTGTCGTGACTCGTGATATACTCATCCCGCCAAGCACCCAGCTATCATCCAGATCACAACTCTCACCATAGTGGATCACGGCAGACACAACAGAAACAAACAACAAAACAAAACAAAACCACACAAGGTCAGCAACTGAGGGAACAGACACACAACCACAGACACAACAAAGGCACAACAATACACACCCACACACACACTACATCTCCTCCAATCGATCATCGTCACCGACTGTCCACTGGACCAGCCCTGCCAGTGGGGGACCGCGGCTGTTCCCACCTAAGCCCTGTTCATCAAACCGAGCGATAAACCCATGTCCATTAATGTGCACATTCCCTCCCATGGCGGGTTCCACGGAGGGCGAACTACGGGCGTGAAGCCACTCCCACAAGTGACTTCACTCAGCCGAGGACGCACCACGAGAACCATAGACAAACAATCACAATCAGCTGCACCACAACAACGATAATCAAAACAACACAACACCAACCGATTATCACAATCAACCAACCATACCGACACTAATCAACTAAACCACATCAAAGACACTCTAGATAACCAACAGTACTGAGTAGGCGAACCTACCTTTAGCCAACTGCAGCGATTCCGCGTCCGATCACATGATACCAATCAACCAAGCAACACTTCTATACACACAGTACACTCAACTATCACTATCACTACAACCCTAGCTGAAAACAACGATGATAATGATGACATACCTATACATAGCAATCTGGCGTCAAGACCGCTACCCGACTCAAGCATCCCATCCCCACGATGTAAGCATCCCCAAGGGCCTCAAGGTAAGGGTTATGGTGAAGGAGAAAGAGAGTGACGGCATCTAGGTTTAGGAAATGAAGTGCGGAAATGATTTGAGGTTTCACGAAACACGATTTATAATTCCCCGCTGCAAACCCGTCACTCGATCGAGTAACTGACTTACTCGATCGAGTGACCCCTACTCGATCGAGCTCCCAAGCTACTCGATCGGGTAGCCTCAGCTAGATCGAGTAACACACAAGACAAAGCTCACATCGTCACCAGTCATCACTCGTAAGGTTTCCGAAGGTCAAGATAGGTGCCTAAGGCCGGTCAACGTCGGTCAACAGGTCCCTAAAAGGATGGGTATTACACATCATGGCATGTAGTTGCATTGTAGGAAAATTTTTGTGAAAACATCTATTTGAGAAGCTTGACAAATGTATATAAGGCCCTTGTAGATACTTTTTCTTCTTAAGACTTTGCTCATTAGAATGCTTCTAAAACACCCTAGGATGTGTCATGCTAATATCTTTTGACCCATGGATTAAGGCCTAGTCAAGAGTACCTTGTGATGTGATAACTCCTTGGCTACCGTTTATTCCAAGGTGACCCTTGAAACCATGCAACCATCCTCCACCACTATCACATTTTGTCAACAAAAAGGGAATGGGCACAAAAATTGTCAAATTGAGTTCAAGCACTCAAAAATGAAAAATAAGAAGTTCGCAAATTGCATCAAAGAAAAGAGGAGCAAAAATAAACTCCTATACTTTAATAAAAGCACCCTCGTTACTAATTGGAGTGACTTTGAAAATGTTCAAAAATGCAAAAAGTTGAAATTTGTCAAGCATCAAAATGCCAAACATCAAAGAAATGGCAAAAAGAAATTGTTCTCAAATGTCAAATGCCACAAGAAATTAGGGGGAATAACAACGACATCAAAAGCAAACTCCCATCATGAAACTCCAAATACATTGTCCCTTTTTCCTTTGAACCCACTTTTATGCACGACTCTTCTTCTTGTCTAGGCAAGAAGGGGAATTCCGCGATCCTATAGTGTTTCTAACACCATAGGGAGACTACTCTTGACAAAAGCAGTTAGCGATTGAGGACAAAGGTATCTTAGCTTGACACAACTTGGAAGTGATTTATTGGTATCCTCCTAAGCTTAGTAGTTTGGAGAAACCGTATCTATGATAATATGTACCCTTAGATTGCTTCCCTTCTAGATAATTTCCGCCACTTAGATGAGGAAAGTGGCTATTCTTTTGTAGATGCATCCATTACTTGTTTTGTGCCTAAAGCTTGGATGTATCGCCATTTTGGCAAGCCCCACCTTGCCTTGCAAGAAGGCATCCTACCTCATAGTTGTCTTGTTATGAGTTGAAGGGGCGGAGTGAGACCTGCTAATTGTCTCATATCAGTTAGATTAGTAAGCTAGTTTAAATAAAGGTCCTAGTTTTAGTCACCTCTTTACTCGGGACGAGCAAAGCTTCGGTTTGGGGATGTTTGATGTGACTCATATTTGAGCACATTTAGTCCCCGAATTAACCTCGTTCCTATGCTTTTTAGCACATATTTGGGTCATTTATTATCTTTAGTTTCCCATTTTGCATATTCTTTGAGGTTTTGTGTCCTTGGTAGGAGAGGATGGCTAACCTTGCATTTATGAGGCAAAATGGAGCTAAATGGATCGCATCCAATGACCAAGCATCAAAGAGAAGACCGACACTAGAGGCCTAAGTAGATAAATAATGTGAAATGGACAATGATGAAAGGATCATTGCATCCCCAACATGATCCTTGCGGATTGTTAAGGAGCTAAACGAGAGAAGCACTCTGCCCAAGGATCCGAGCGACCCGAGCTTAATCCGAGCGTGCCACACTGCAAGGATCCGAGCGGCTTGATCCCAGGACGAGTGGACTGTGCAGCAAAGATCCGAGCGTCCCCTCCCCTGATCCGAGAGGATCCCTTCACAGAACAACCCGTGCCTCAGCATGAGACGAGCGGATCGTGGCAGGACTAGCAAGGAGGATCCGCACATTTCCCTCGGGAGTAGCATCTCCTCAAGTTTTTCATAGAGTCTTAATAGTCATTTAAGCCCTTAGTAACCCTAATCCTTGTACCTAATTTTTAGTATAAATACCCCTTTTGTACTACATGGATTAGGATCTCAACTTATGTTCTCTTAATCCAATCTTAATACTCTCTTAAATTAGTCTTAATTTAGTTGTAATACAATTCTCAATATTAATCACATCTTAATCTTTTCTTAATTTCTCTATTGTTCTTCCTTTTATTTGGGTAATTAGAATATTATTTGGGTTTCTTTGGAGGATTGACAACCTTCCATCAATCATCAAGTACTTCTATTATTCTTTGCTTTATTAATTGGAATCATCTTCATAGGTATAATTCCTCTTTACCCTTGCTTAATTATTGTTAATCACTTTCATTTATTCATCTTGTTTTGCTTTGTTAGTATGATTGACAACCTTATTAGCATGCTAAACTTGATCATGAGTGAGTAAATTCTTTAGCTAGGGTTAATGGGGAAAACAAACATGGGGATTGATCTATGCTTAATCTAATATGTTTTCATAATTAATTTGCTTGTTGTGATCTCAACCTATGCACATGTTATGTTTGATGAAATGCGAGCCTATGAATCCTTGCATTTTTTTTATCCATCCCTTATCTCTTCAATGAGGCTTGGAAGATATAAACCAATTCGAGCCTCATTAGACTATGCATAGAGTTGAATATGAAGGATTAAGTCGACTTGTAGGTGTTGTACAATCTAGACGACTCGGCTTCGGGACTCAAACCTTCTTAGGGATTGTAAGATATACACTAACTCGATCTCTTCACAACAATAAATGCTTGCATCTAATTGAGAACATGTTTGTATGATCAACTCCCATGAATCCCCTATGAACCCATGACACCCTAGTGCCTTTAATCATTTGTTTACAAACCCCTTTAATTACTTTGCTTTGTTTTCATTAATTTACTTTCATTTTGTTGATTAGTTTAGATTACATATCACCTCAACCCAAATTGTGACACCCTAAGACATAGCTATTTACAATCGAGAATCCTACATCAATACCCATCACTTGGGATCCGGCCTTTACTTACCTCTTTACTAAGAGTAGTTTGTGAAGTTATAAATATTGTTTTGGTTGGTAGCTTTTGACGACGAGTTTGAACCACACCAACTGCTATGGATTGTATACCCCTCATTGACAAATTGATGGCAAAGATTAGAGGATTAGGGGCAAGGAAACTTTTATATGCAGAGGGATTAGTATTGATCAAGGTAGTCCTCAAGACTTTTCATAACTACTAGGCTTCCATGTTCATACTCCCTAGTAGAGTCATTGCAAGAATTGAAAGAATTTGCAGAATTTTCTCTAGGGTAGTGACGTGGAACATCTAAGAACACCACTAGTATCCTGGGAAAAAATTTACAAACCAAAAAATGAAGGGGGATTAGGGGTTAAGGATACCATTAATTGGAATAAGGCTGTGGTTGGCAAATTGGTGTGGTGGATAACATCCAAGGTAGGTGGTGGATAACATCCAAGGTAGACCACCTTTGGGTAAAATGGATTTCAAATATCTATCTCAAAGATGTTGATTGGCAACGACTATACTCTCCCCCAGCTGAGAATAACTGGTATTAGAGACAGATATGCCAGAACAAAGACACCTTGACACATGCTTACCGTCAAAATAATTGGACAAATCAACAAGGCCAAGAATATACAATTTCAAAAGGTTATGAATGGCTACGAAAGAAAGGGGATCCAGTATAGTGGAGCAAATTCGTTTGGAACAAGCGGACTGCACCTACGCATGTTATGCTTGTGTGGATATATCATCATAGAAGTTTGAACACAAATGCAAAATTAAAAAAATTGGGGGTTATAAAACATGATACCTGTCACATGTGTGGAGATACAGTAGAGTAATCGGATGACCTTTTCTTTACATGCGATTATAGCATATGGTTAATCACAAGCCTTGGGAGATGGCTCATGATTTCTTTGTCTAACCAGGACATCCTTGATTGGAGCACTCGGAGGCGAGGTACCCAGTTGAAACAAGGAGTAACAAATGCGACTATTTCTGCACCTATGTATCACATATGGCGACGGAGGAATTTGATCGAATTTGAGTTCAAACTGTTGAGACCCGATAAGCTTGCTCAGATTATCATGGAGGAGATGAGATTAAGAATCTATGAGAATATAAGGAAACCAATTGAGGACCGAGATAGAAGATGGTTCAACTTGATTCATCTCGAAATCTAGGGTTTCTTACTTCTTAGTGAAGAAATGGAGAGAGAAGGCCGGAAATAATGATGATAGTATTTGCTTTTTTGGGTCTTGGTCATTTGGCCCGTTGCGGTTGGGGTGTTGTACTCCTACACACCGGTTTGTAAAATCGTTACCGTTTCATAATATATTTTCTTTCATTTCATAAAAAAAAAAAAACATTCATTTCCAATCAAACGCATTCTGAAAACCATCACTATATCAATATATATATAACACATAACTAGGGATGGTAATGGGTAGGATATAGATGAGGTGAAGCCATATCCATATTCATATCCATTTAATTTATGGTCATCCATCTCCCACCCTTATCCATTTAATATTTTTTCATCCATCTATATCCATACCCACCGGGTGAAGCGGGTAGAGCGGGCACCCGTTGGATATTTTCAAGCTTATAAAATTTAAAGGCAATGCAACATCAAAAAAATTGTGACGATAAAATTAAAAGCGTAAATTACCAAACATATCATATTACATATGGCATACAAGTACATCCATTTTAAATCATATACAAAAATCATAAAATAAAAAACAATTTCTAATCATCTGAATTCCTAGTTCTGCACGAAGACGTGTAAACGAGTTAATGTTCTGGTTTGCTCTTGGCTCATAATATCAGAGAATTAGTGCGTAAATGTGGGCTTATGGAAAGTGAACTCAGTGGAGTAAGGAACTAAGGGCGTTGGTAATAAAAAGACCACTTGGGTAGTGGGGTTTACAATGTTTTGTTTCTATTTTTACATGAACTTTGATATATGATTTTTTAAATCAAAATAATTATTAACTTTTTAAAAAAATTTATAATAATTTAAATGTAAATATTAATTTCGGGTATCCACCGGGTGGTTAAGCGGGTGACGGACGATGATCCATATCCCACCCTAAATTCAACCATATCCATATCCCACCCTAAATTCTAAAAAAATTCGTCACCCATATCCCACCCATTTAATTGCGGGTGGATGGATATCCACAGGGTAAGGGTGAGACTGCCAACCCATGTGACATAACCAATACAAAATCAAGACAGCACGTATTCACAAGGTTGGTAAAGATATTTCATACCTAAGTAAAGGACAAGCATATCATGGTCAAGTCTTCAATAGATAAACCAATGACGTTGAGGTGATTTAAAAAATCCCAGGAAAAACCCCAAAAAATCTCAGCCATCTTACCACCGCTTCAACCGCCAACTTACCTCTCTCGCCGGCGGCCTCATCGATTCTCTTCAGGTCGCCGGTGAGAGCCCTTCTCTTTTCTCGGTAAGTCGCTTTATAATTTCAGTTTTATACTTTTAATTTTAGGCTTTTTCCGGGGTTTCCAATCGACGATTTGATCTTTCTTCTGCTCTCAGTCGGTATCTTTTAATTTGGTTAGACCTGCTCAATCCCTTCCTCCTTGTCTACTTGCTTCAGCCTTATGCGATATCTGTTCTTTGGTTAGTTCGGTCTTCAGTCTGTTCGGAATTCCGTCTTGCCTCTTCTTTTCTCCCTGTTTTCTGTCTGTGCTGCGATGGATTTTGAGTCTTTTCTTCTCAAACTTAGTGAGTTGTTTGTTCTGGATGATAACGATGTGGATGATGATGCCCTTATTAAGTGGATTATGAATATGGGTGAACCATCAATTTGGAGTATACAAATGATGAAAGATAGAGGAAACTCTGTTTTTAAAATTGGCAATATATCTTTAGCTGCTAGCCTATATAAGCAAGCTCTTACTTTTTTCTGCTTCCTTGGCCTTCCTTCCGCTCATAGTCAGCCGGCTTCCTCTTCCCTAAACATATCCCTTGTGCTCAATTTAGCGGCTTGTGAGTTGAAGCTCTCCCATTATAATCAAGCATGGTGTTTTTGTAATCTGGTCTTAGATTTTGAGCCCTCCAATGTGAAAGCATTATATCGTAGAGGTTTCGCCTTACAGAAATTGAATTACTTTGTGGAGGCCCTCGACGACTTTGAACATGCCTTGAAGCTTGAACCGAATAATAAGGATGTTCGTCGTGAACACAATTCTGTTGTTGACTGCCTTGCTATGAAACCCAATGGAAAACGGGTTGCTTATCATTTTGACCCCTTGGGCACTGACAGGAAAGGTAAAAATCCATTTCTTAATGTTGATGCGGATGCTAAGTTACAGAACCTTGATCAGGTGGTTGAAGCCTCTTGCAGTAGAGTGCCTTTGTTAAATAACGAGATGGACTATGATAATGACACAAGTCACACAAGCCCTGCCGTGATTATGGATTCCTGCTCCAATGCCGAAACTTACCCTCCCTTACCAAGTCAGTGCGACAGTAATCCTTCCGTCACTATATCTTCCAATTTCAGTTTCTCCAACAAAAACCAAGCCCACGGAAAATTGTACCTCTCTTCCAAAGACTACGAGAATTTGGTGTCCGGAAGTAATCTGCAATTTTATCATCCAAAGTCTGGGGCCTATATGAAGATTCGCCCCCTCACCTCTCAAACTTCCATCTTGACGGGAACTCCTCATGAAATTTTTTCATGGGAAGCAGAAGTTCCCTCCTTTTCTTCATTGGCTGTGAAGCCTTTACCGACTACAGACTTTAGGTCTTCTATAGATTTGGGAAATTCTGATGACGAGGCAGTTTATCATCTTAATGTTAAGAGACAATGTTTGTCCCTAAATGAGAGTTCAAGAAACAACAATGTGGTTTGTGAAGTTGCAGCAATTGACGGCCCTTCTTCTGAGCTCGCTGATTCCTATCCTTTGCCAAGTCAGACTCATTTTGCTTTTTCAGCCTTGAAGAAGTTTTCAGGTAGCAGATGCAGCCGTTCTAGCAGTTCTAGCCATTCTAGCCGATCTGTAAAACATCAAGCTGCCAGCCACCGTTTGGGTCGAGATCGATCTAAGTTAAAGAGTAAGTCCTTGTTGGTGAAACATTTTGATTTTTGCAGGTTTACAAATACAAGGACTCTGGATATGGCCGTACACTATAAAAGAAAAGAAGAATGTTCATTTCACTTTGACGAACCTTACCATTCCCCGGTTAAGAAACGCCGTCTTTGTGTTGTTGAGTCAGTTTGTACTGTTAGTTATGTTTGTTCTAAAATAGCAGGTAACATGTAAATCGACTTTGTTTTTAATATAATAGTACACCGTTGTCTAAAAAAAAGACAAGCATATCATGGTTTCTCTTCTACAAATTAAAGTCTCCAATGTAACACTCCACTGAACCAAAGACGTTATTCGAGTGGGGTACCCCTTGAAGAGGTCCATTGATTGGCTTAAAATCTGACTAGTGCTTAAAGGGATTGAAAGTACTACTCATATCAACAAAGTGCACTTTCTTTTTTGGTTATTCATGCGAAAGAACTCCAAAGTTAAGCGCGCTTGACTGAGAGTAGTCTTAGGATGGGTGACCTCCTGGGCAGATTCTCGGGATGCGCATGAGTGAGGACAAAATGCTCTGGAAAGGATCCGTGTTGATTTGTGGGCCATGTACACAACCTGGTGAGTGACCGCTCCCGACCCTAAGTTTGGGACAGGGTGTTACATCTAATTTTATACAATAATCAATA